>NC_092336.1:612406785-613009642 GCF_046630445.1 Rutidosis leptorrhynchoides | reverse complement strand
GAAGATGATAATATATATTGTTACTGGAAAATTGAATTTATTTCATTTACTGGTTTCTGAATTGATTGATTGATTCTTGATCATGATCTTTCAGTTGGAATCACCTTTGATATACAAGTTCCAAAGTGTAAAGGAAACAATGTTGCATATGTTAATGAACAAAATAGATGTCTAACACTTGTGTTTCTACATAAGTTAGATCTTTGGCTATTGTATGTATTAAAAAAGCCAACCTTCTAAAATTTGATATCTGCTCTGTTTCATTGTAGGGCTTTTTGGTTAAAGGGGTAAGGAAAGCTGGAAAAATGTTGGAGGCTCCAAAGTTTACAGGCGTGATGGGCCTAAATAATGTCCATAATAATTTTGTTGATCTATCACAAGGGTTCTATCATAAGCTTGGTGAAGGGTCAAACATGTCCATCGACAGTTTCAACAGTTTACAAATGAGCAATGGTGGAGGCTCAGTTGCAATGTCTCTTGATAATAGTAGTGTTGGATCTAATGAATCTCATACTCGCATTTTAAACCACCAAGGTCTTAAACCTAACAAGAATTATAATGATGCTCAGAGTGTGAATAGAGGAAGAGTTTCTCAGGGATTAAGTGATGACGCTTTAGCTCGAGCTTTATTGAACCCTCAGTTTCCTACTGAAGGGCTCGAGAATTTCGATGAATGGACAATCGATTTAAGGAAACTCAGCATGGGGCCTGCTTTTGCACAAGGTGCTTTTGGGAAACTGTATAAAGGAACTTACAATGGGGTGGATGTTGCTATCAAGCTTCTTGAAAAACCCGAAAATGACATAGACAGGGCACAGCTTATGGAGCAACAGTTCCAGCAGGAAGTCATGATGCTTGCAAGATTAAAACACCCAAACATAGTTAGGTTCATTGGTGCGTGCCGGAAACCAATGGTTTGGTGTATTATTACCGAATATGCAAAAGGTGGTTCGGTTCGACAGTTTTTGACTAAGAGGCAGAACAGATCTGTGCCTTTGAAATTAGCAGTAAAGCAAGCTTTGGATGTCGCAAGGGGAATGGAATACGTACATGCGCTTGGATTGATTCATAGAGATTTGAAATCAGATAATCTATTAATTTCTGCTGATAGGTCAATCAAGATTGCTGATTTTGGAGTTGCTCGAATTGAGGTGCAGACTGAAGGAATGACACCAGAAACGGGAACTTACCGTTGGATGGCTCCGTAAGTTCATATAACTTTTCTATACGTAATTTGTTTGTCATTGAATATGTCTCTTCGTACACATGTGAAGAGACTCTTTTCATGATTAATAGATTTCTCATACTTGTAACATGGATTCAATGACCAAAGAACGAAGACTTTCCTTTTTTTGGTGATAAAGGCACGTTGGTGGTAAAATAGGAATGAATTTCATATTCTTATCTATCTAGTCTATCTAGCTTCTAGCTTTTGGCTTATCTATAAAGAAAGTGATAAATATGTCATCATTTTTTATAACATTGAATCTTGACCATTTAAATAGCTCTCAACTACACATTTCAACTATTGATTTAGTGATGTCATTCCTCATATCAACCATTGATTTGTTCATTTGAATCTCAACCATTGTTTTGTAACAAACTCAATTACTTCTCAACCACCGAGCACCACCACCACCCATCGCCACCATCACCCACCACCACCCATCACCCACCACCTTCACACACCAACAGGAAATTTTCTGCAATATCGGCAAATTCAGCAATAGGCCCAATATCAGTTCATTTATCAAACTAAAGGGACATTTTCTGCCCATTACCTATCTTGTAGTAGACATGTTGTTTCAGTCTATTTTTTAACCTTTTAGTCGGCAAAGGAACACCAAGATACTTAATTGGAAGCTTACCAGCTGTAAAAGGAAGAGTTTGCAGAATACTAAGTTGAGTTGCAGCAGGGACACTGCCAAAAAATATAGTACTTTTGTTCACATTTGGGGAAAGCCCTGAAACTTGACTGAATTCTTCCATAGCCATATTGATAATATTAATGGAATTTAGATCATCATGACAAAAGGACCAGTAGGTCAGCAGCAATGCACACGTGGGATAGTTTCATTCTTTTGCACCCATAATGATACCTAAAATCAGCATTGTCATATTATTTGTATATCTGCATGTGTATATAGTAGTAGCCAAACCAATGTATGTGTTATACACTATACACTATTGAAGAAAATGTATGCATATACATGGAAGTATATGCACATTTTAGGTGTCTCTTAACAGTAAACACACAGTGCATTTTATAAATTAAATTAACTGTGAAATTGTTATTATTACAGGGAGATGATTCAGCATAGGCCATACACTCAGAAAGTAGACGTGTACAGCTTCGGGATAGTGCTATGGGAGCTGATAACCGGGATGCTTCCGTTCCAAAACATGACAGCTGTGCAGGCGGCATTTGCTGTGGTCAATAAAGGGGTCCGACCCACCATCCCACATGACTGCCTTCCGGTACTTGGTGAAATTATGGTTCGTTGCTGGGACGGAAATTCAGATGTGAGGCCACCATTCTCAGAAGTTGTGAGAATGCTGGAACATGCTGAAAACGAGATTATGACAACGGTTCGAAAGGCTCGGTTCAGGTGCTGCATGAGCCAACCGATGACTACCGATTGATGAGGCGTGAAAGATGAATGAATATAAGAAAAAGAAAAGGTAAAGAATATCAACAGGTGAAAAGGATGATATCATGTCATCTATGTGTATCTATTATCAGGGTAATTTCTTTCTTCAGATATAGGGTGAACAACGGAAGAGAATTATGATATGAACTTACTTGTTTTATGTATTTCTTTTTGGTTTTTTTGTTGTTGAATATTTATGGATTGTGTTACTGAATTAGTAGTAATGGAGGAGATTTGTGTTGTATTTATCTATATACATAATTACATATATGATCTTTTTGTGTCAAAATTACCCTGTTTAGATTCCTTCTGTTAAGAAATTTGCATGTTTGTAACAAGAGAGATTGTTCCTAAGAAATTTAACGGCCCTGTTACAACATTTAGTTACTAAAGTGACTCATTTTAGTAACTTAAACATTGATTTTATAAATATAATATGCATTCGTAAATTAATTACTAGAGTTGTACAATTACCGGCCTTTTATAAAGACAATCACCTTGAATAAATTTTTTTGGCCGCGCGACGTGTATATGCTACTGCAAGTTAAATGAGTGTGTTGTTAAATAATACGGAGTATTATGCTATAGCTTTGTGAATAAAATACATGTATATAGAATTTACGTTTTGTAACCATCTATACTACTAACAAAGAAGACTGACGTTAGATAACTTATATTATAAAGAGGATGTAGACTCATGATACTCATACCGAATACTCTATCAAATCACTTAGAAGACTGCAGGCGGTAAAAGCTACATGGATTCACGGATGCTGACGTCATGTAAAATTCAGTTACAACTTACAAGACCAAATTCTTCAAGTGGTTGGGAACCGTTACACACGGTTCACGCTATCTGTGATGACCCGAAAATTTCTGACCAAATTTAAACTTAATCTTTGTATGATTAACATTTCCGACACGATAAGCAAAGTCTGTAAAACTGAATCTCAAAATTTTTTAACTACTTTCATATATTCAAATACCTTTCAGTTGTTCTTGACGATTCGCAAACAATTATATATATATATATATATATATATATATATATATATATATATATATATATATATATATATATATATATATATATATATATACTATAACTTGAAAACGTAACAATGTATTAATTGTTTGATACCGTACATTAAACTTATTGGTTTAAATATTTATTTGAATATATATGATAAATTGGAATATTAATTATATAAATAACTTGCGACGTATATTTAAAACGTGTTTATGAATGTTGAAAATATATATTAACTTGGTCATAAAACGATTTGTTATTATATATATATATATATATATATATATATATATATATATATATATATATATATATATATATATTAACAAATAGCGAGACAATGATTTATAGAAGTAAATGACCAAAACACTCGAAAGTTTAAGATACACTTTGAATGATATAGTTTATTGATAATTTAAGACTATATTTTGACAAAGGTACGAGTCACAAAACGTAAATTGCGAGTTTTCTAAGCGTACGAAAATGCGTTCAAGAAACCGGAACCGGGACATAAGTCGAGTGACAACGTACGAGTCATCGGAACGAAAATTACAAGTCAACTATGCACATGAATTTAATATAATATATAATTAATTATTTAAATTATATATATTATATATATTATATAATAATATGTCGACAAACAAGAAAACAAAAACATTTTGAGCTGGATCAGGTGGCCATGCGATCGCATGGAAAATACACTAAAAACCCATGCGATCGCATGGGCATCAGATTCCAAAAAGTTGCCTATAAAAGGCCAGTTTCTGCTCGAGTTTTGTTTACACATATACTACTCCCTCTGTAATATTATTATTATTTATTATTTATATTAATATTAATAATAATAATAATAATAATATTATTATTATTATTATTATTATTATTATTATTATTATTATTATTATTATTATTATTATTATTATTATTATTATTATTATTATTAAGATTATTATTATTATTTATTTTATTATTAGTAGTATTATTATTATTATTATTACTAATTATATCACTTAAAATACTACGACGAGGTCATGAGCGTGTCACTTTCAAAATGGGTTTTCAAGAGGGATAGAGCTAAGGAAACTATGGGTTATTACTAAGGAGGTTTTGGGTATTGTTCAAGGGTTTTGCTCGTGAGTCAAACTAGTATTTATCATCTCCGTTGCGTCTACGTACTTTCCTACAATATTGAATCACAATACTGATACGTAAACATTTATATCTTATCTATTATATAATAATAGTGTATCCCTGACTAGTGCTCGAGTATATAGGATTATGCATGCTAGTACGATTAATTTTGTCGTTAAATAGTTTATAATAGATCACGAATTTAATACATATATTACTGATATAAGGTATATGATATGCATGTTTTTGGAAAGCTGGCGAAAAATCAATAACTTTTCATTTAGAGATCGCGTAATTTCGATGAACGAATTAAAAGATATGGACAACTGAATTATGATTAACATTAATTGAAATTGCTTTTGAATCTGCAATTGATATTTAAACAATTTGTTTATAAGATTGATAATTTGGATTTTCAAATATTACTAATCGAGTAAATGAATTTCTATATAAGGCACGTCTTGATTTGTTGAACAATTGTCAAAATTGACTGTTTTATCATATTTTAAAGCTTTATACAACTATAGTCTAATTATTCAAGAATTGGAAAACCATGTGAAATGTTAAACTATTTTCGATTACCATGATCATTCAAACTATAGTATAGATTTTAAAAGATCATATTGGGTCAGGTTGACTTTTTGAAATGACTTTTGATAACTTTTGTATGTCAATCTCGAGCATTAGGATTGTGATACACTATGACCCAACCTAGCTTATTAGACATGTATTGATCAACATATGTTCTATAGGTTGAGATCTACGGTTAATTTTGCATTCCGAGTTTCGGTCACTTTTTGGTAAATGACCTTATGTGCTGCTAAGGTGAGTTTCATTTGCTCCCTTTTTAATTGCTTTTGCAATCTATATTTTTGGGCTGAGAATAGATGTACTTTATTTTAAACGCAATGGATACAAGTACATATTAAATTCTACACCGAGTTTGAACCGAAAATCCCTTAGCTTTGGTAACTAGTAACTGCCGGTTATAAGAACTGGTGGGCGCGAGTAGTAGTATATGGATCCATAGGGCTTGATATCCCCGTCCGAGCTAGAGCACTAGCCTTTTAACGGACGTATGCTATTTGAGAAGCGTACACGTTGGTTTGCGTGTATTATTAAGATGATTATACAAAGGGTACAAATTATATATACGTTAAGTTTAGTTACCAGGGTGCTCTGTTACATAGAATCATTTGATAAACGTTTCTGGAAGAAACAACTGAAATCTTGTGATCCACCTTTACATACGATTTATGTGCAACATTAAAACTATGAACTCACCAACCTTTGTGTTGACACTTTTAAGCATGTTTATTCTCAGGTTTCTAGAAGTCTTCCGCTGTTCGCTTATACGTTATACAAGCTATGTGCATGGAGTCATACATGCTTTATTCAAGAAAACTTAGCATTCACAAAATCATCACCGTGTATCTTATTTTGACTGCATTGTCAACGGATGTAGTATTGTAAACTATTATATACGGTAATTGTCTATACGTAGAAATCATCAGACGTCGAAAATCTTGGATTTATATATTCATTTATGGTGTGCCTTTTTAAAAAAATGCAATGTTTACAAAACGTATCATATATAGGTCAAAACCTCACTATGAAATCAATGAATAATGTATTCGTCCAAAGTGGATTTGGAGCGATCGTCACAGTTGGTATCAGAGCGTTGGTCCTAGCGAACCAGGTCTTGCATGACTGTGTCTAACTGATAGTTGTTAAGATGCATTAGTAAGTCTGGACTTCGACCGTGTCTGCATGTTAAAAGTTTTGCTTATCATTTCTTGTCGAAAATTATATGCTTATCATTCTTAAGTCTAGGCACGTTTTCCTGCATTTATTGCATAAATAGTGTATAGACAAAAATTCATATCTTAGCGTATCTGTTACTGTAAACTTTTCCTGACACCTTCCGAAAATTTCTCCGTGATTTATGGAATTTGGTATTATATATACATATGTAAATTATGTATTGAAGAATACCAAACTAAATTCTATAATCTAATTCATATCAAAAAATCATCTCCCTAATTATACAAGATGGATCCCGTATCTAGTTCAAATTCCTTAAACTCCGACAGCTATTCCGATATGGATATTCACCTGAATTCTGAAGACAGTGTAACCGTAATGGATCAACCAATCAGCCATCACCTATTCTGGATGAATTGGGGATGGGTTCGTAGCCTGCTTAGTCATTGGAGACAAGAAGAAGGTGATCCCTTCCATCCACCACATTGCCCTCTTGGCGAAGAACCTGAAGCACTTACCGGCGAACCTATTCGAGACACCATTTTCTCTCTCATTTCCAGAGTGTCTCATCACAATTATATATTATCTCAAATTCTAGATCTTATTCGTCCACTCGTCCGAACCGACAATCACCCCGGTGTAATAGAAGAAGTCAACGAGCTTCGCGCTCGGGTAGTGGCTTTGGAGAATGTGGTGCAATGGTTACAAGCACCAGCAGCAGCACCGACAGCAACAATACCACCATCAGCAACACCAACAGTACCATCACCACCACCAACAACAACATCCGCATCCCACACCTCAACATCACAATCTGTACCTCGAACATCACCGTCATACGCATCACAGATACCAAGGAATACCAACAACAACAAACGATGAATTATTGATTCATAACTTCATCGAAGAAATATTTTGCAGAGAATATGTAGTTTCTAAAAGTTTTAGAGATTATATATTCTAGTCCTAGTCGAAAACCAGATGAGATTAATATTATGTTAACTCATTAAATCCATGATTACATCTAAGAAAAATATATATGTAGGTATATTTTCATAAAGATTGTAATTAAGAAAATTCTTTTGTTCAAACTGTTAATGGTGAGAATATTTTAACGGGTAGGTAATACCCGGGAGATATATAAATTCACAATTAATATGTTACATTCTTCGATTCTGATTCAACAAATCATCAACTGTACTCACTACTTTCACAACAATATATATTCTTTTATAAAAATCAAAGCAACCATCCTCATCCAAATTTAATTACATATTTTCATTTTGACAATTCAAAATCCAAGTCAAGATTTAACAAAAGACATCATTCTTAGATTTCTACATCTTTCGAAGCTATACTTTGACTTCAAAACTGTGCTAGAACATCATAGAACTCAGAAAAGTATTTGTATCATTCAAATTCCTATGTAACACCCCGTTTTTCCCCGTATATGATTTATAGGTGAATTGGGTATGTAAGATAGGCATATAAAAGGTTCGAGGCTTATTCGTATGTTAAAGGTGTACGCGAGAAAAATGAATCAGATCGTGCAGGGTGTCGCGGCGCGACAAGTGAGGCCGCGGCGCGGTGTTTCGTGTAAATCTGGGTCAGAAAGCATGTAAACAAAAGCACCAGTTCAGGGCAATTCTCGCGGCGCGAGGTTTAAGGCCGCGGCGCGGCAATGTGAGCGGACTGGTCCCTGTTTTCGCAATATTTAAGTAAAGTGAGGGGAAAATTGTTCATTTTGAGTTTGAGCCAGATGGGGATCTTAAATCTGGTCCACCCATTTCATTTCTCACTTTTAATTTTCCTTTTCTTTTCATTTTTCCTCTCAAAACTCAAACACCCAATTGAATTCAAAGGGATTTTTGGAAAGGAAGAAGCGGGAATTGATCCTTGGCATAGTTGACAAGTTTGTTCTCCTCGTTCTTAGCTACACGGTGATACTAGTGGTAAGCTCTAACTCCGAATTTCATTTTCGTGTTCATCATTCAAATTTGGGGCTTTTGATTGTATGATTCGTAGATGGAGCCCACTTAGTTGTTAATTGGAGATTAACACCAAGATTCGGGTTTGTAAGTGTTAAAGGCGGGTTTTGGGTTGGTTAATGATTTAACCACGTTTAAGACTTGAGAATGGTGTATAATCACTAGTGTTAGTGATTATTAATGTTTTGGAGACTTTTAGGGTTCTTGTGGTTGACTAATTTTGACTAGAGTCGAAATTAGGGTTTGTTGAGGATTGTAACCCGAATGTCGATTCGATGAGGTTTGTAAACTTAAAATGGATTAAGTTGAAGTATAAAAACCGAGTTAAATACGTTTTGGTGTCAAAACTTGTAAATGATGAGATTTTGACCTTATGGGTCAAAATTAGGGTTTATGGGCGATTTTGAGAATGATAAGTGTTTAACACTTGTGTTCGGATTTAATTGGCATATTAGGACCATTATCACTTGTGTTAGTGATTATTGATTAGTTTGGGCGTGGTTTGGTGCTTGGAAGTGCATTTGGGTCGAAATTGCACTAGTTGTCAATTTGGGTTGATTTGTATATCCACCCTAATTGTGTTACTTGTTATGTGATAAATGGAATAGGTACATTCCATCGGCGATTGCGGATTATTCGGTGGCATTCTTCAAGGCGACAAGGTGAGTGTTAATATCCTATGTGCATATGTATGTGTAGGACGGGTGCGGGTCGGATGAAGTGGTTCTCGGTTATAGAGCTCACTTCACATATAGGTGGATTGATGGACTTGTGTATAGGTCCAATTGGCACGGTTGTGCATTTTGGTTAACCACCTTTGACGAGGTGTACACCTTGTGTGTACGTTATCACATGTGCGTGTGATGTGGATTATATAACCCCAATGGCGAAGGGTTAATATTGTAAGTGGAATAATTATACGTATGTGTATATGGCGTATTTATTTGTGAATGTTATGGTATGAACTATCGAGCCGGTAGTGCCATAATGTGTGTGTGTGATAGGATGTGAACCACGTGCCGGTAGCATCAAGTGTGAACCACGAGCCGGTAGCACTATAAAATAATTGATGTGAACCACGTGCCGGTAGCATCGAGTGTGAACCACGTGCCGGTAGTACTATAAAATAATTGATGTGAACCACGTGCCGGTAGCATCGAGTGTGAACCACGAGCCAGTAGCACTATAAAAGAGTATGACTCAAATGCGTATGGTGTGAACCACGAGCCGGTAGCACCATAGCGTTATGGTTAACCTTGGGTGTTTTACGCGTTGTTATAAATATATAAGTATAATGTTGTATTGACGTGATGTAGCTAATCTTCTGGTTGTAGCTTGTTGGCATTGTTCATGTGATGACCCGGGAATTTCTGAACAAATTTAAACTTAAATCTTTATATAATTCTGACATGATAGGCAAAGTCTATTTAATTAAATCTCAAAATTTTTGAACTGTGTTCATGTATATATTTAACCTTTGACTATTCCCGACGATTCACGAACCATTGGGTAAATTTAATATATATATATATATATATATATATATATATATATATATATATATATATATATATATATATATATATGTTATATATAGATATTTATATTAGGAAATCAATAATATTATTATTATTAACATTTATTTATAATCTAAAATGGGAAATTAGAAAGTCAAGAGTTGTTACAAATCAAACTCAAACTGTATATAATTTGTACTGCTGTCTTCAATTGCGTCAAAAACAGATTAGGAAACAAACAAATTCAGTTGTTAGTCACAATCTTCTTTATTTATTTTTTTATATATTTTGTACCTAATGGAACAATAGGGTCGATCACTTTTTGCAATAATTCAGATAAATCACATAATATTTATTACTATTTTCTCCATGATCACTTTTTATTTTATATTTATCTATATTAATATTAATCATAGATGCCTTCAGTAAATGAGGGATATTTTGTTGCTTTCGATTTTGTTACTTTCTTTGGAGATCATGGCAGACAAGAAACTAATTTGAGTAATATGATTGTTACATGTGGGAGTAAACCATTGTTTAAATATTACTAAATTTCTTTCTACCTTATTTTGAACACAACACCCATTCGATGCATTGCTAATATATGAAACTCACATGGTCTTCTTCTTCTACTTCCTCACCTCTCTTTCCATTGAGTGTTTGTTTCCATTGCCACCCCAAATTAACGACAATTATTTTTACTTGTTGCTATTCAGTTTTGATATTAACCAAAGACCCACTGACCACAATTATCGCCATTAATCACCATCATCGATCGCCAACTGCTACTGCTTTGTTGAGGCGGCTTAAACCATCGTGAACCTTCTAACATCACCCAATCACCACCCCATCGTAAACTATCTGTTTTGGTTTCCTGTCACGAACAAAACCGCCATTAAACCATCCTCACTATCACCTTGAAACCCATTTGTTTATCTCTGTTTATGTCAATTCAAACAAACAACATCATCATCCTTCCCTACTCAACAAAAACTACTCGAATTACTAAAGTTATCCCACTGTTTCGTTGCTATCTACAACCAACACCTTACACCAACAAACCGCCACCTTTGTTGTTGTGTTTACAGTCAAAAACCATCACCTTCATTAAAGCCATCAAGAAACCTATCGGAAGTTGCTGCTACTTTCATTATTTTTCTGCTTGTTGGCGTGATTATAAGTCTCTGTCGTCTTCACCATTATCGAAGACCACTGTCACCATTATCATTTTTTTTCTTGTTTCTCTTTTCTGTTAAAATCGTAGCAAACCACCACCTCCAACAAATCTTGTTGCTGTTTTGATTTAAGAAATGTGATGAAGATAGATGATACACGCTATGGTACTTGTGATGATGAAGACAACAGAATGATGACGATTAATGATGATAACGAAGTGATGATGATGAATAGTTGATATTATAAAGATGATGATATGTATGTGTCGACGATAACATACAACGAAGATGATGGAATGATGATGATAGATGGCGGCTCCTGTTTCCTGATTCAAATCCTATGTTCAAAGCGTAAACCTTATCCCAATTTCTACTATCCGATTATATTACTAGGCTATTGAACAAGGCTGCTGTTATTGGGTCGGATTCTATTTTAATGTTATTGGGCCGAGTTCTATATTAATGAAGTTGGGCCGTAAGTTGTATTATTGGGCTGAGCATATGAACGGGTTGCTTAGACGAGTCTTATAGGTTAGGATATAAGTTAAAATAGAGAAGCATTGGACGGATCAGTGGTTAAGGGTGTTTGAGTTTAAATGAGAGGTCGTGGGTTCGATTCCTGTCTCCAGCAGTTTAATTCTTTTTAAGACTACAAAGGTATAATTTAATAAAATTATTATTATTATCATTATTATTATTATTGTTATTGTTATTGTTATAATATTATTATGTTATTATAATTATTATTACTGATACTGATATTACTATTATTAATATTATTATCGTTATAATTAGTATTATTATTATCATTAACATTATTATCAATACAATCATTATTGAAATTACTAAACTTGATACTAATATTATTATTTTATAATTACTAATACAAAAACTAAAATATTTTTTTTTTTTCTTCTAAATATATTAACATTGATAAGTTATATATTAAGTACTTATTTCAATTACTGAAAATAAATATATTTAAGTTATGATGAGTTATTATTATTAACATCATCAATAAAATGATTATCACTATTATTACTATTGACATTACAAATAAATATTACAAATATATTAATATACAGTGTTAAAATATATAATATGATGCTTCTAATCATTAATATAGGATATTTATAATAAATGATATATCGTATACTTTAAATCGGTTATATATATATATAAATTTTAAGTATTTAAAATATATATATAAATGAATTTGTTAATCTAAGAAGCATATTAATAATATAAATAAAAACTGGTTAATTGTCATCATATGTATTAATATATATATAAATGACATAGGTTTGTGAATCCGAGGTCAACCCTACACTTGTTCAATGATGTTATATGTATTTTTACTACAAAATACATTAGGTGAGTTTCATTTGCCCTTTTTTACTCTTTACGTTTTTGGGCTGAGAATACATGCAAATGCTTTATTAACTGTTTTACAATATTTATATGCGTGAGTTTCATTTGATCCCTTTTACTCTTTACATTTTTGGGACTGAGAATACATGCGCTGTTTTTATAACTGTTTTACGAAATGGACACAAGTAATTGAAACTACATTATATGGTTGAATTATCGAAATCGAATATGCCCTTTTTATTAAGTCTGGTAATCTAAGAATTAGGGAACAGACACCCTAATTGACGCGAACTCTAAAGATAGATCTATCGGGCCCAACAAGCCCCATCCAAAGTACCGGATGCTTTAGTACTTCGAAATTTATATCATGTCCGAAGGAGGATCCCGGAATGATGGGGATATTCTTATATGCATATTGTGAATGTCGGTTACCAGGTGTTCAATCCATATGAATGATATTTTTGTCTCTATGCATGGGACGTATGTTTATGAGAAATGGAAATATGAAATCTTGTGGTCTATTAAAATTATGAAATGATTATTTATGCTAAACTAATGAACTCACCAGCCTTTTGGTTGACACTTGAAAGTATGTTTATTCTCAGGTACGAAAGAAATCTTCCGCTGTGCATTTGATCATTCTAAAGATTTTACTTGGAGTCATTCATGACATATTTCAAAAGACGTTGCATTCGAGTTGATGAATTTATCAAAGATCATTATTAAGTCAATTATAGTTGAATATATTATGAAATGGTATGCATGTCCGTCAACTTTAGATGAAATGAAAGATTGTCTTTTCAAAACGAATGCAATGTTTGTAAAATGTATCATATAGAGGTCAAGTACCTCGCGATGTAATCAACTGTTGTGAATCGTTTATAATCAATATGGACTTCGTCCGGATGGATTAGGACGGGTCCTTTCAGTTGGTATCAGAGCGGTGGTCTTAGCGAACCAGGTCTTGCATTGGTCTGTCTAACTGATAGTCGTTAGGATGCATTAGTGAGTCTGGACTTCGACCGTGTCTGCATGTCAAAAGTTTTGCTTATCATTTTTTTCGAAAATCATCTGCTTATCATCCTTAGGAAATTACCTGCTTATCATTCTTAGAGAATCACTTGCTTATCATTCTTAGTCTAGACACGTTTTACTGCATTGACTGCATAAATAGCGTATAGACAAAATTCATATCTTAGCGTATCTGTTACTGTAGATCTTTCCTGATATCTTCCGTAAATTTCTCCGTAATTTAAGGGAACCTGGTACTATATATCTATGCATATTATGCATTGAGAATACCATCCAACTATCAATTGCTGTCACTAAACTTTTCATACCAAAAATTTTTTTTTTCTGAGATCGCGTAAGATGGCCTCTACGAACCAACCAAGTTCATCTGAATCCGAAGATAGCGTGACAGGAGCTCACCAACCAATTAACTACCGTGATTACTGGAGAAAATGGGGGTGGGTTCGCGACATACTCACCCTATGGAGAAGGGAAGAAGGTACTCCATATCATGAACCGAATCTACCACCTAACCTTGGAGTACTTGACCCGCTCACCGGCGAACCCGTTCGCAACACCGTTTATACCCTTTTTGCAAGAATTTTTCGTCTTGAGGCTATCATTTACGGAACTAGAGAAGATATCCGATCTCTACCTCACACTGATAACCAACCAGGGTTAGTAGAAGAAGTTAAAGAACTTCGAGCTCGAGTGTTAACTTTAGAGAGCATGGTACACAATTTGCAAGCACCATCAGTATCACCAACACCAGTAACATCACCAACCTTAGCACCAACAGCATTAGTACCACCAACAACAACCTCCGCACCACCAGCTTCGACATCTCATTCTATACCTCAAGTATAATCATCGTTCTACGTATCGTTCTATCTATTTTATTTTCGTTCGACATGGCGATTATGTAATCTCTAATGTTTTAGAAATTACATATTCTTGTTCTAATGATAAATCAAATGAGATCAATATCACATTAACTCATTAAATTCATGATTACATCTGAAGAAAATATATACGTATATATGTTTTCATAAAGATTGTAATTAAAAATTCTTTTGTACAAACTGTTAATGGTGAAAATATTTTAACGGGTAGGTAATACCCGAGGAGTATTTAGATTTCACATTAATAAGTTACACTGTACATTCTTCGGAATTGATTCACCGATCATTTACTATCCTATTTACAACCACCGATTTACGTATCCGTTCACCAAAGAACAACTATTTTCATTCAAATTCAATTTCATATTCGGATTTTGATCTATCAGAATCCAACAAGTGGCATAATGAAGAAATAATGGACACAATAAAAATTGATTAGAAACAGACTAATTGACAATATGAAATTTTTGTTAAGAAACCACGCTAACAAAATCCTAGCTAACTGTTCCTAGCTAACTGTTAATTTCATATTACATTTTATTTATCGCAATTTATTTTATCGCAATTTTAATTCTCGCAATTTTATTTATCGTTATTTAATTTCTGTTAATTACTTTACGCACTTTATTTATCGTTATTTAATTTTTGTTATTTATTTTACGCACTTTAAATATCGGGACACGTATACAAGGTTTTGACATATCATATCGACGCATCTATATATATTATTTGGAATCACCATAGACACTCTATATGCAGTAATGATCGAGTTCTCTATACAGGGTTGAGGTTGATTCTATAATAATATATATACTTTGAGTTGTGATCGAGTCTGAGACGTATACGGGTCACGACACGTATTAATTAATTCGAATATTATATATTAAATTACATATGAATTATTGGACTGTCAACTGTGGACTATCGACTGTGGACTAATAACATTGGACAATTAAAATGAATTAAAATATTGATTATAATATATGAAACTAAACAATTCTTCAAGTTGCCACTTGATTTCGTCTTAAACACCATTTGTATCTTCACGATTATATACTGCGTTCAAACCTTTCATGATTTTTGAAAACACCTCAATCGAGAGGATGAACCAACCGCACTTCATTTATGAGAGAAAAGATTGATGCATATAGTTATGCACCTGAAAACACTCGGAACCTGAGTAAACGTTTAACACGTAGCCATGCTAATTCTTTTAGCGTTATTATTACCGAAAATAACTTTGCATCTGCTGTTCGAGATAGCCAGTTTTGTCACAGCTCCAGCAAGACAACTTCGAATTTTCGTACGAAACAACCTTATTATAACGTTGATATATACGCATGCTATTTTATTGTTCCCAGGGAACCTTTCATATTCCACCATATTACCATCAGCGTTTAATCATCTAAAAACACAATTTTTTTTGAAACTACCTCGGATTAATAATCGATGATTCAGATATCATAGCATTAAATGCAGAGGAAATAGAAAAATGATGGATGGTCTAAATAACTAAAAGTTTGATGATAAAGAAAGGAGTGTTAGGAACGCTCGATAGAAAATTGGGTATTGAAAAACAGATTGAGCTACCCATGAAGGAGACTAAGGACAAATACAAGGACTAAACCCTATATTCAAAGGATTCAGGTAATTCTGGATCCGTTGAAATCTTTAGTGAATATCTTGCTCCGAAGTCATGTTAAAATCTTGCGGAAAAATCTTTCTCCCTCAACCATCGAACTTAGAAACTCCAAAATATCATCATCAATATCTTCGATATTTCTGAAGATATTTTAATAAATATTCTAGTCCGAAATTATATACCTTTTCGTGCTTCCTGTGTATCATTATATTGGAAACATTCAATAGAAAATTTAGTACCGAAAAGCAAATTATGCGAAACTATGAAGAAAGCCGTGGACAAATCACAAAGAATAAGTTTGACTTCAAAGAATCCAAATGATTCAATGTCTGCTAAAGTCTTTAGTGAATATCTTGCTCCTTACTCTAAACCCTTGCAGACAATAGTTTCTATCATCCTCTGATCTTAGATATTACGAGATATTATCGTATTTTTCATTATAAATATCCTCCATATTTCTGGAGATATTTTATAACTATTCTTATCTGAAATCATTAATCTCTTCGTGTTATCAGTATTACATCATATAGAAACTATTAGTTTCTATATTCTGTAAACTTTCGAACTTAAAATATGAATGTTATTGAAGTAATGTTGGGAACTGATGCATGAGTTAGTATAATATAATGACACTTGATCAACGTGATTATATTACAGTAAGTCATGCTGAGTTCTAATGGAACGTGATGATTCACAGATCATATCGTCATCACGTGTCATGTTACATAACTCTTTCATTCTAATTAACTTCTGAACATATCAAGAAAGTATATTCTTGATAGCTCTATTCTCAATGATTCTGGTAATTTGACGAATCAAATCATGCTATTACATTCTTTCTTGATTATAACATTAAATTCATTCGAAACTCCATACTTACAAATTCTAGACCATTACTCGTTTTACTATAGATCGAGAGGAGATTAAAAAGACAAAAAGCTTCGAAACATAAAGGAAGATATAAAACTCGACAACAACACAGAAATTACAATAATTAAAAATTAAAACATCATGACAATTAAAAATTTAAAAGATTACAATCAAACTACTCGTCGTCGTCAATTGTCATCTGCAAAGTAGCGTTCACCAGTCATTTCACCATCCGTGAGGTACTCTGGAGACATCGGTATTTCTCTTAATGCCTCAACTGCTGCTTCAGCTGATTCATCGAGGTAACGATGACCCAACGTCTCTTCATCTTCAAGAACCGCATACAAAGAAATGCGTTTACCGCGATCTTCAATGGTATCTTTTATAAAGTACCATTGATCATCGGTACACAGAAAACTTGCCCTACAATCCGCATCATAATCGTCTTTATAAAAGAACACAGACGTGAATTCACACGGAACTTTTTCCTTCAGAAAGGATAGCAAGTCTTGTAAATCAACATCACGAATGTCGATATCTTCAAACGAAATACTGTCGCCCCACTTATATTCCTTCATTTGATTACAGAAATCACCCCCGTAATGAACATCGAATGAAACAATCATTGGGGGAAGTGTTAACATTTTGCAGTTTGGGAGTGTTTGATTTTGATTTTTGAGATAGGTGGAAATATAAAAGAAAAATATGTTTGAGTGTATATAATGAAGTATATAGTTGGTGTTTTTATAGTGTAAAAGTGACCGTTGGGATAGCCGATGAAATTTTTTTATTTTACTAACGGCTAAAAATTTGGGCAAGTTTTTGGACGAAGGTGGACGATGCCCGTTGGGACCTCTCTCATGATAGTTTTATTCGTACTCTTCGAATAATCGAATTATTTTTTTATCTGTAATATTCAATAATGATAAAACTCTATTTATCAGCTCATATTCGTCAGGAAAACATATTTATTGTTAGCCATGACGACCTCACTCAAATTTCGGGACGAAATTTCTTTAACGGGTAGGTACTGTGATGACCCGGGAATTTCTGAACAAATTTAAACTTAAATCTTTATATAATTCTGACATGATAGGCAAAGTCTATTTAATTAAATCTCAAAATTTTTGAACTGTGTTCATGTATATATTTAACCTTTGACTATTCCCGACGATTCACGAACCATTGGGTAAATTTAATATATATATATATATATATATATATATATATATATATATATATATATGTTATATATAGATATTTATATTAGGAAATCAATAATATTATTATTATTAACATTTATTTATAATCTAAAATGGGAAATTAGAAAGTCAAGAGTTGTTACAAATCAAACTCAAACTGTATATAATTTGTACTGCTGTCTTCAATTGCGTCAAAAACAGATTAGGAAACAAACAAATTCAGTTGTTAGTCACAATCTTCTTTATTTATTTTTTTATATATTTTGTACCTAATGGAACAATAGGGTCGATCACTTTTTGCAATAATTCAGATAAATCACATAATATTTATTACTATTTTCTCCATGATCACTCTTTATTTTATATTTATCTATATTAATATTAATCATAGATGCCTTCAGTAAATGAGGGATATTTTGTTGCTTTCGATTTTGTTACTTTCTTTGGAGATCATGGCAGACAAGAAACTAATTTGAGTAATATGATTGTTACATGTGGGAGTAAACCATTGTTTAAATATTACTAAATTTCTTTCTACCTTATTTTGAACACAACACCCATTCGATGCATTGCTAATATATGAAACTCACATGGTCTTCTTCTTCTACTTCCTCACCTCTCTTTCCATTGAGTGTTTGTTTCCATTGCCACCCCAAATTAACGACAATTATTTTTACTTGTTGCTATTCAGTTTTGATATTAACCAAAGACCCACTGACCACAATTATCGCCATTAATCACCATCATCGATCGCCAACTGCTACTGCTTTGTTGAGGCGGCTTAAACCATCGTGAACCTTCTAACATCACCCAATCACCACCCCATCGTAAACTATCTGTTTTGGTTTCCTGTCACGAACAAAATCGCCATTAAACCATCCTCACTATCACCTTGAAACCCATTTGTTTATCTCTGTTTATGTCAATTCAAACAAACAACATCATCATCCTTCCCTACTCAACAAAAACTACTCGAATTACTAAAGTTATCCCACTGTTTCGTTGCTATCTACAACCAACACCTTACACCAACAAACCGCCACCTTTGTTGTTGTGTTTACAGTCAAAAACCATCACCTTCATTAAAGCCATCAAGAAACCTATCGGAAGTTGCTGCTACTTTCATTATTTTTCTGCTTGTTGGCGTGATTATAAGTCTCTGTCGTCTTCACCATTATCGAAGACCACTGTCACCATTATCATTTTTTTTCTTGTTTCTCTTTTCTGTTAAAATCGTAGCAAACCACCACCTCCAACAAATCTTGTTGCTGTTTTGATTTAAGAAATGTGATGAAGATAGATGATACACGCTATGGTACTTGTGATGATGAAGACAACAGAATGATGACGATTAATGATGATAACGAAGTGATGATGATGAATAGTTGATATTATAAAGATGATGATATGTATGTGTCGACGATAACATACAACGAAGATGATGGAATGATGATGATAGATGGCGGCTCCTGTTTCCTGATTCAAATCCTATGTTCAAAGCGTAAACCTTATCCCAATTTCTACTATCCGATTATATTACTAGGCTATTGAACAAGGCTGCTGTTATTGGGTCGGATTCTATTTTAATGTTATTGGGCCGAGTTCTATATTAATGAAGTTGGGCCGTAAGTTGTATTATTGGGCTGAGCATATGAACGGGTTGCTTAGACGAGTCTTATAGGTTAGGATATAAGTTAAAATAGAGAAGCATTGGACGGATCAGTGGTTAAGGGTGTTTGAGTTTAAATGAGAGGTCGTGGGTTCGATTCCTGTCTCCAGCAGTTTAATTCTTTTTAAGACTACAAAGGTATAATTTAATAAAATTATTATTATTATCATTATTATTATTATTGTTATTGTTATTGTTATAATATTATTATGTTATTATAATTATTATTACTGATACTGATATTACTATTATTAATATTATTATCGTTATAATTAGTATTATTATTATCATTAACATTATTATCAATACAATCATTATTGAAATTACTAAACTTGATACTAATATTATTATTTTATAATTACTAATACAAAAACTAAAATATTTTTTTTTTTCTTCTAAATATATTAACATTGATAAGTTATATATTAAGTACTTATTTCAATTACTGAAAATAAATATATTTAAGTTATGATGAGTTATTATTATTAACATCATCAATAAAATGATTATCACTATTATTACTATTGACATTACAAATAAATATTACAAATATATTAATATACAGTGTTAAAATATATAATATGATGCTTCTAATCATTAATATAGGATATTTATAATAAATGATATATCGTATACTTTAAATCGGTTATATATATATATAAATTTTAAGTATTTAAAATATATATATAAATGAATTTGTTAATCTAAGAAGCATATTAATAATATAAATAAAAACTGGTTAATTGTCATCATATGTATTAATATATATATAAATGACATAGGTTTGTGAATCCGAGGTCAACCTTACACTTGTTCAATGATGTTATATGTATTTTTACTACAAAATACATTAGGTGAGTTTCATTTGCCCTTTTTTACTCTTTACGTTTTTGGGCTGAGAATACATGCAAATGCTTTATTAACTGTTTTACAATATTTATATGCGTGAGTTTCATTTGATCCCTTTTACTCTTTACATTTTTGGGACTGAGAATACATGCGCTGTTTTTATAACTGTTTTACGAAATGGACACAAGTAATTGAAACTACATTATATGGTTGAATTATCGAAATCGAATATGCCCTTTTTATTAAGTCTGGTAATCTAAGAATTAGGGAACAGACACCCTAATTGACGCGAACTCTAAAGATAGATCTATCGGGCCCAACAAGCCCCATCCAAAGTACCGGATGCTTTAGTACTTCGAAATTTATATCATGTCCGAAGGAGGATCCCGGAATGATGGGGATATTCTTATATGCATATTGTGAATGTCGGTTTCCAGGTGTTCAATCCATATGAATGATATTTTTGTCTCTATGCATGGGACGTATGTTTATGAGAAATGGAAATATGAAATCTTGTGGTCTATTAAAATTATGAAATGATTATTTATGCTAAACTAATGAACTCACCAGCCTTTTGGTTGACACTTGAAAGTATGTTTATTCTCAGGTACGAAAGAAATCTTCCGCTGTGCATTTGATCATTCTAAAGATTTTACTTGGAGTCATTCATGACATATTTCAAAAGACGTTGCATTCGAGTTGTTGAATTTATCAAAGATCATTATTAAGTCAATTATAGTTGAATATATTATGAAATGGTATGCATGTCCGTCAACTTTAGATGAAATGAAAGATTGTCTTTTCAAAACGAATGCAATGTTTGTAAAATGTATCATATAGAGGTCAAGTACCTCGCGATGTAATCAACTGTTGTGAATCGTTTATAATCAATATGGACTTCGTCCGGATGGATTAGGACGGGTCCTTTCAGTTCACACGTTGTTTGCGAACTTACTATATTTTTGGTGTTGTTAGCTTGTGCTTAGTGAGCGTACGGTATGCTAGGTTTAGCTTGCCTTATACTTTGATGCTTCAGTATGCGCTATTTGATTATTATTGTGGCGTGTCCATTTTATGCATATATATGTATGTAGTATATTTTAACTCACTAAGCGTTAGCTTACCCTCTCGTTGTTGATATTTTTATAGGTTTGCATGCTTGGTGGCTCGGGTAAGCTTGGGGATTAGAGATCTTGGCTAGGTTGCTTAGAAGATCTTGCTTTTGTATTCGATTAGGATTTGGGTAGCGTAGTCCCAAATCACCATGCTCGGTTTTGGTTGGAAACTAAACTAGTCGGGTCGTGTATGTCCGTTTGGACAATTAATCAATGTATTAAATGTTTTAAGGTTTATTAAACCTTCTATTGTATTAAAGATGTTTATGAAAACACAATTGGGACCTAAAGTGTTATTTTAAGCGTATTAAAAGGAAAAAAATTTTATGGGCCGGTTTTAATACGGGTTGGGTCGTTACATCCTAGAACATCATATGAATATTAACGATTACAATCTATGTTCAAATTCCTCGAAATTCCTGAAGACAGTTCAAATAATGAATCATCGAGATGATGATCCAACCACATGTTACCACAGTCTTGTACCTGAAAAACCCTCGAAATCAAAGTCATAGTTTAACACGTATCCGTGTCAGACCCTTTTGCATTTATTAGCTAAAATAACTTTTCAATCCCTTTTCAAAATAGACAGTTTTGTCACCACTCCAGCAAATCACCTTCAATTGTTCATTCGAATAAGCCTTATTATAAGGATTACCCCTTCATCATTGTTACCGGAGAACCTTTCATATTCCACCACATTAGCAGTAAACTTATCAACAACTACATTGATCATTAAGCCTCTCCAAAAAATCACGATAATTATTCATTGAAACTCTATCAAGTACCCATATACAACTTGTAACAACAATTGTCATACCAACTACTGGGAATTAGCAAATCAATATTTTGAATTTCGTAGCAATTTTTCGCCAACAGTTATATATATACATATAACGTTTACCTTCAAGACTTACAGACTTCGAATGTGAAGTTTCTGAAAAACACCCTAAACTACGAACTAGTTCTCGAAATCTTGAAAAATACTGATGAAGCAGCAAAAACTGTAAACGACTTTAACAGTTTAAAGTTTGATGATAAAGAGTAGTGTGTTGGAAAAGCACAGAAAAAGAGAAAATTTGGTACTGGAAAACGAATTGAACAAACCATGAAGGAGGATGTGGACAAATCACAAAGACTAAACCTGCCTTCAAAGAATTCAAATGATTCAGTGTCTGCTGAAGTCATTAACGAATACCTTGCTCCTGACTCTAAACCTTTATGAACAAGTCTTCTTCATCATCCTTCAATAATAGAAATTCTAAGATATCATTGTATCTTTCATTATAAATATCTTCAATATTCCTGAAGATATTTTCACAACTATTTGTAACGACCCAACCCGTGTTGAAACCGGCCCATAAAAATTTTTCCTTTTAATACGCATTAAATAATACTTTAGGTCCCATTACACAATTTCCAAAACATATTTGTTACCAAAGTAAGTTCAACTTAAAACATACATTAATAATTTAAACTCCCTAATACAATGGTTCATTAATTAAATCATAAACCGGTTATAATCATTATGACCCGACTAGTTACGTTTACACAAAACCGAGCATGGTGATTTGGGACTACGCTACCCAAATCCTAATCGA
This sequence comes from Rutidosis leptorrhynchoides, assembly GCF_046630445.1. Lineage (NCBI taxonomy): Eukaryota > Viridiplantae > Streptophyta > Magnoliopsida > Asterales > Asteraceae > Rutidosis > Rutidosis leptorrhynchoides. Next base: position 612,986,151 of record NC_092336.1, on the reverse strand, counting down.
GTCCAAAAGCACGCCTCTAAAGCAACTACGCAAGTCCACTAGTCCCCGCACTTACCCAAGCCGCCGCGTCCATGCAATCTATAAAAATGTCAACAACGAGAGGGTAAGCTAATGCTTAGTGAGTGAGAATATACTACATACATATATATGCATAAAATGAACATGCCACATAAATAAACAAATACCACATACCGAAGCATCCAAGCATAAAGGCAAGCTAATCTATAGCATACCGTACGATCACTAAGCAACAAGCTAACAACATCAACAATGAGTAAGTTCACCAACGACAATGTGAACAAATGCCAATAAGCTACACCCGGAGGGTTAGCTACATCACGACGATACAACATTATACGTATACAATATTTAACATGCTAAACAATCACAAACACAATATGGTTAACCATAACGCTATGGTGTTACCGGCTCGTGGTTCACACCATACGTATTTGAGTCATACTCTTTTATAGTGCTACCGGCTCGTGGTTCACACTTCGACGCTACCGGCTCGTGGTTCACGCCTCGTTTTATAGTGCTACCGGCTCTTGGTTCACACTCGATGCTACCGGCTCGTGGTTCACACTCGATGCTACCATAACATCCACAAACAAATACGCCAATAACATGAACGCATAATTATTCCACTCACAATATTAACCCTTCGCCATTAGTGTTATATAATCCACATCACCCGCCCATGTGATAACGTACACACAAAGTGTGCACCTCGTCAAAGGTGGTCAACCAAAACGCACAACCGTGCCAATTGGACCTATACACAAGTCCATTAATCCACCTATATGTGAAGTGAGCTCTATAACGGAGAATCACTTCACCCGACCCGCACCCATCCTACACATACATATGCACATAGGATATTAACACTCACCTTGTCGCCTTGAAGAAATGCTTCCAAGTAATCCGCAACTCGTCAATGGAAAGTACCTAATTCATTATCACAAATTCAACAACGCACTTAGATTGGATCTACAAGCCACCCAATTCGACACTTAGTGCAATTTTGACCCAAATGCACTTTCAAGGACAAACCGCGCCCAAACTAACCAATAATCACTAACACAAGTGATAATGGTCCTAATATGCCAATTAAACCCGAACACAAGTGTTAAACACTTATCGTTCTCAAAATCGCCCATAAACCCTAATTTTGACCCATAAGGTCAAAATCTCACCATTTACAAATTTTGACACCAAAACATGTTTAACTCGGTTTTATACTTCAACTTAATCCATTTTAAGTTTACAAACCTCATCGAATCGACATTCGGGTTATAATCCTCAACAAACTCTAATTTCAACTCTAGTCAAAGTTAGTCAACCACAAAAACCCTAAAAGTCTCCAAAACACCAATAATCACTAATGCTAGTGATTGTACACCATTTACAAGTCTTAAACATGGTTAAATCATTAACCAACCCAAAACCCGCCTTTAATAACAATAAACCCGAATATTGGTGTTAATCTCCAATTAACAACTAAATGGGTTTCACCTATGAATCATACAATCAAAAGCCCCAAATTTGAATGATGAACATGAAAATGAAATTCGGAGTTAGAGCTTACCACTAGTATCACCGTGTAGCTAAGAACGAGGAGAACAAACTTGTCAACTACGCCAAAGATCAAAACCCGCTTCTTCCTTTCCAAAATCCCACTTGAATCACTCGAGGAATTTATGTTTTGAGAGGAAAATAGGAAAGAAAAGGAAAATGAAATTAGGAAAATGAAAGAGTGGATGAGGTTAAAGCCTCAAATCTGGCTCAAACGCGAAAAGACCAAAATGCCCTTGCTCCTCATTTAAAATTACACAAAACCGGCACCAGTTTACCCGTATTGCCGCGCCGCAGCCTAATTCGTCGCGCCGCGACGATTGCCTTGAACTGGGATCATTTTTAAACGAACTTCTGGTCTGGATTTCTTCGAAACGCCGCGCCGCGGCCCTCGTTGTCGCGCCGCGACACCATGCCCTTTCTGATTCATTTTTCTCGCGTACAACTTCAACACACGAACAAGTCTCGAACCTTTCATCCACTAGTCGTACGTACACTTTACACCTATAAATCATGTACGGGGAAAAATGGGGTGTTACAACTCTCCCCCACTTAGACTCGATCACGTCCTCGTGATCCTCGTCATTTAACCAAACGGACCACACTTTTCGATCCTCAAACATAAGTCCCAACCGACTTTCCTAAGCAATTCTTCCCAATTAATTGCCTTTAACAACTAAATCGTCTCCCGCGATTTATCAAATTCCATAATTCTGAGCACTAGCACTAACTTAACCCCTCACATCGGGAAAAACTCAACAAATTTCGTACCGAGGTTTCAACTCCTAGCGTACCATACCAAGTACATCGCTAGTAACAACTACAAACCAAGACAAGGTCAACCATCAAACCGAAGAAGACCGAATTTAAGCGAATCTTTACGGATAATACTCATCACTAAACATCCCTTGTAGTGCGCAATACAACCAATACGCAACTACCGTAACATCAAAACAAACGGTTAAGACCGATAACGCCCAAAATGACTATGGTAACGTTAATCCCATGGCATACAAAATCGACTGTTGTCACACCCGTAACATCATGTGAGCGAAGCACGGCTATCGCATCACTAATCATACAACATGGTCCTCACGACCCCACCATCGGCGTATAAAACGACCGATAGTTCCCATAACATGGTCCTTACGACCCCACCATCGGTGTATAAAACAATCGACAGATCACACAACCCGAAGGCTGGCCGAAAACACACGCACCTTAGTGAATCCGAACTACACGTGACTCACTACCTTCACCACAACAACAATCGGGATTGGCCGAACTACACGCGCCTTAGTGAATTCTAACTACACGAGAGTCACTATCCCGGAGGAATGACCGAACTACACGAGTCATTTGTGAATCCGAACTACACGAGACTCACCCCTCAATACAATGACCGAAACCACACGAGTCATTGGTGAATCCGAACTACACGCGATTCACTTCCACAATAAGATGACCGAACTACACGCGTCATCGTGAATCCGCAAACACACGCGATCCACAATCTCAACACAGGAATGGTATTCGCATTTCCCACCGGTACTCGCATTTCCCGATAATGTTATACCATGCCGATATAACACTACTCCCATCACACACGCTCTTTTGGCCTCCATCACGACGAGTAGTGTAACATCGCGCACTGTTACACCATAGTGCATGATGTTATGCGAGGTGTATATGAAATAGTGTATATTTTACTAGGAAATACTATTAAATACGATACAATTTTACACAAGATATTTATTTATTTATAGAATGGATATACTTAAACCTTGCTACAACACTTATAGGCAGTGTACCTAATCGTACAGTAGTGTAGTTTTTAGTAAGTCCGGTTCGTTCCACGGAGAATCTTTTAAACAAAGCTTAACGCTATATTAGTTTAATTTATAAAAATACAAATATATATATATAAGTAATATTATTATTATAAAAGGGGGTTTTTACCGTTTAATGACCGGTTTGTCGATTTTAAAACTTTAGTCGCAGTTAAAACCTAATGTAAAATATTAAAAATAAATACAAGACTTAATTTAAAGCGTAAAGTAAATAACGATAATGAAATTGCGATAAATGAAAGTGCGATAAAATAAAAGTGCGATAATTAAAAAGTACGATAATTAAAAGTGCAATTAAATACAATAACAATAAATAAAAGTACGATAATTAGAAGTGCAATTAAATATAAAATAAAGGAAATTAAATATGAAATAAAAGAATTATGCTTATTTAAACTTCTGTAATCATGATGTTTGACGTGTTGATTTTAGTTTTATGCCCATGGGTTAATTGTCCTTTGTCCTGGATTATTTAATATGTCCGTCTGGTTTTTGTCCATAACAGTCCATCAGTCATAAATATGAAGTGCGAGTGTCCTCGTCAAATTATCCTTATACCCGAAGTTAAATATTCCAACTAATTGGGGACTTAAATTGTAATAAGGTTTTAATACTTTGTTTAATAATTACACCAGGTTATCGACTGCGTGTAATCCAAGGTTTTAATACTTTGTTATCAATTATGCCAAGTGTCCTTGTACATAATTTCACCCCTGTTTTAATAATTCCATAGACTATTAATCCATTCCCGTGTTCGGTTAAATGAATGATTATTCGTACATATAAATATCCCGCCCATCGTGTCCGATCGAGTGTATATGGTTATTTATAGGGACGTCCAATTGTAAATCTTTATATTAAAATTAACAAACTATCATTTAGTTAAACAAACATAAAGCCCATTAATAGCCCATAGTCTAATTTCCACAAGTGTCGTTCTTTTGTCCAAACCCCAATTATGGTACAAAGCCCAATTACCCAATTTTAATAATTAGCCCAACATCATGATTACTTCGGCATTAAATAAGCATAATAATAACTTAGCTACGATACATTAAATTAAAAAGGTTGAACATAACTTACAATGATTAAAAATAGCGTAGCGTTACACAGACAGAATTTCGACTTACACCCTTACAACATTCGCTAACATACCCTTATTATTAGGATTTAAAATTAAAATTAAAATTAAAATATAAATATATATATATATATCTTATAATATAGATAGAGAGATTGATGGATGGATATTTTAAAACATTCAGAATGCACGAGCTTTTATAGGCATTTTTGTCCAGGACAGCTCCGCGAGTTGCGGCATTTTTGCACTACAAACTCCGCGAGTCGCGGAGTTCGTAAATCCAGCTCACACAAGTTTGGATCCTAGTCTGTCGACGGTTTTAATATATAAATATAATATATATATAATTTATATAATTAATTATATATTATATTATATTTATATACAAAGTTAACTTGTAATGTTTAGTCCGTTGCGTCGAGCGTTGAGAGTTGACTCTGGTCCCGGTTCCGGATTTTCGAACGTCCTTGCGTACTATTTTATATCGTGTACTTTGCGTTTTAAATCTTGTACTTTTGTAATTTTGAGACGTTTCTCATCAATAATTGGAACCTCTTTGATTGTATTTTATACTTTTGAGCTTTTTGGTCGTTTGCGTCTTCAATTCGTCGAATCTATCTTTTGTCTTCACCTTTTATTATTTAAACGAATATCACTTGTAAATAGAACAATTGCAACTAAAAGCTTGTCTTTCTTGAGGAATAATGCTATGAAATATATGTTTGTTTTTAGCATAGTCAGCAAACCATGGAATTTCATTATGATCTATCTTCAATAGATATTCATCAGGAAAGTTGTCTTGTATGACCGATTCATTTAGAACTTCTAATTCGGGATTTTCAAGACGAGAAAGATGATCAGCGGCGAGATTTTCTGCTCCTCTTTTATCTCGAATTTCAATATCAAACTCTTGTAAGAGTAAGATCCAACGGATTAATCTTGGTTTAGCATCTTGTTTCGAAAATAGGTATCTAAGAGCAGAATGGTCGGTATAGACCACCGTTTTAGCTAGAACGAGATATGAACGAAATTTGTCAAAAGCAAAGACAATAGCAAGGAGTTCTTTTTCAGTAGTTGTGTAATTTGTTTGTGCTCCTTTTAACGTCTTACTAGCGTAATAAATAGGTTGAAATCGTTTTTCAATCCTTTGTCCTAAAACGGCTCCCATTGCAAAATCACTTGCATCGCACATTAGTTCAAATGGTAGATTCCAATTTGGAGTTATCATGATCGGCGCATTAGTGAGTTTCTCTTTAAGAATATTAAAAGATTTAATGCATTCATCTGAAAAGATGAATGGAGCATTCTTTTCTAGGAGTTTATTCATAGGAGTGGCAATTTTAGAAAAATCTTTTATGAAATGTCGGTAAAAACCGGCATGCCCTAGAAAACTCCTAACTCCTCTAACATTGGTGGGATGTGGAAGTTTAGCAATTACATCTACTTTAGCTCTATCCACTTCAATTCCTTCCTTTGAAATTTTATGACCCAGAACGATGCCTTCTTTAACCATGAAATGGCATTTCTCCCAATTAAGTACTAGATTTGATTGTTCGCATCTAATAAGCATTCGTTCAAGATTAGCTAGACATGATTCAAAAGTATCACCGAAGACTGAAAAGTCATCCATGAAAACTTCCATGCATTCTTCTATCATGTCATGAAAAATTGCCATCATGCACCTTTGAAAGGTTGCAGGGGCGTTACAAAGTCCAAATGGCATGCGTTTGTAAGCAAAAGTACCATAAGGGCACGTGAATGTGGTTTTCTCTTGGTCTTCGGGTGCTATTGGAATTTGAAAATATCTGGAAAATCCATCAAGAAAACAATAGTAACTATTTCCTGCTAATCTTTCCAACATTTGATCAATAAAAGGTAAGGGAAAGTGATCTTTTCTGGTGGCGTCATTTAATTTTCTATAATCAATACATACACGCCATCCTGTTACAGTCCTAGTCAGAATAAGCTCATTTTTCTCATTTGTGATGACAGTCATGCCACCCTTCTTAGGTACGCATTGAACTGGGCTTACCCATGGACTATCAGAGATTGGATAAATTAAACCTGCATCTAGCAGTTTAATAATTTCTTTCTTAACAACATCTTGCATATTCGGATTTAGTCTTCGTTGGCGTTGCACATACGTTTTATGACCTTCTTCCATAAGGATTTTATGTGTGCAATACGAAGGACTTATTCCTTTAATATCATGAATCTTCCATGCAATGGCTGGTTTATGAGCTTTTAATACAGAAATGAGTTGAGATTTTTCATTTTCAGTAAGAGAAGACGATATTATTACAGGTAATTCAGATTCACCATGTAAATAAGCATATTCCAAATGATTTGGAAGTGGCTTTAACTCTGGTGTCGGAGGTTCTTCTATCGATGATTTATATCGATATCTGTCTTCTTCTTTTAGCATTTGAATTTCTTCTGTTGTTGGTTCATATCCATTAGCTATTAGTGTAGCTAACATTTCAGTTTCATCAATTGGTTCAGTTCCTTCTCCTAAAGAACATTCTCCTGTTCCTTGTAATTCTGAAAATTCTTCTAACAATTCTGCATGTGAATCTATAGTTTGAATATAATAACATGTATCATCTGCAGATTGCGGTTATTGCATTGCTCTATCAACTGAAAAGGTAACACTCTCGTCCTCTATACTTAGGGTCAGTTTCTTATCAAACACGTCTATCATTGCTTTAGCCGTGTTTAAGAATGGTCTTCCTAATATGAGAGGAACTAGAGAATCTTCTTCCATGTCCAGAACAACAAAATCTACTGGAAATACTAAAGTACCAACTTTAACTAGCATGTTCTCCATTATTCCTCTAGGATATTTTATTGATCGATCAGCTAGTTGTATGCTTATTCTTGTTGGTTTCAATTCTCCAAGGTCTAGTTTAGCGTATAGTGAATACGGCATTAAATTTATACTAGCACCTAAGTCTGCCAATGCTTCTATTGAACTAAGACTACCCAGAAAACATGGAATTGTGAAACTTCCTGGATCGGATAGTTTTTCTGGTATCTTATTCAACAGCACTGCTGAACAATTAGCATTCATAGTAACAGCCGAGAGTTCTTCCATTTTCTTTCTATTCGAGATTAGATCTTTCAGAAATTTAGCATATCTAGGCATTCCTGAAATTACATCAATGAAAGGAAGATTTACATTTATTTGTTTAAACATATCCAAGAATTTGGATTGCTCGGCTTCAAGTTTCTCTTTTTACATTTTACTCGGGTAAGGAAGTGGTGGTTGGTATGGTTTAACATAAGTTTTAGCCTTAACTGTGTTATCTTCATTAACCTTTTCAACTACCGGTTCTTTTTCCTTATCTTGTTCAGGTTGTGGTTCTTGTGGAGTAGGAATAGCTTTCTCAGAAATTACAGGTATTTCAGGTTGTTTAAGTGTTGTACTACTTCTTGTGGTAATAGCTTTAGCTGTTTCATTCCGGGGGTTAGCATTTGTATCACTAGGTAAACTTCCCGGTTTTCTTTCACCTATTAACCTTGCTAGGTTACTTACTTCTTGTTCTAAATTTTGAATAGAAGCTTGTTGATTTCTAAATGCTTGAGCATTTTGTTCATTGGTTTGTTTCTGAGATGTGAAAAAACTGCGTTTAAGTTTCAACTAGCTTCGTCATCATATCTTCTAAATTCGGCTTTTAATCATCGGTTTGTGGTTTGTTTTGAAAATAAGGTCTTTGCTAATTGTAAGTATTATTGGATACTTGTTGATTGCTAGGACCTTGTTGGTTGTTGTATGGAACATTTCAGTTATAATTCTGGTTTTGATTGTAAATCGGTCTTGGCGGTTGATAATTATTCTGATAATTATTTCGAGGCCTTTGGTTTATGTATGAATATTCTCTCTTTGTTCCATTATTAGTTCAATACTGAGACAATCTTTTGTCAAATGTGGTCCTTCACACTGCTCACAACTAATTCGTATTGAGTGAATATCTTTAGTCATCTTTTCCATTCGTCTCTCGACAGCGTCTATCTTTGCGGAAATGGAATCTAAGTCATGGCTAGAATCGGCTCTAGCTGCTTTAGATGATCTAACGATATCTTTTTCTTGGTGCCACTCATGTGAGTGGGAAGCAGTGTTATCAATAATTTTGTAAGCATCAGTTTCGGTTTTCTTCATAATGGAACCACCAGCTGCTATATCGATGTCTTTCCTTGTAGTGATGTCGCATCCTTGGTAGAATATTTGTACTATTTGACAAGTGTCTAAACCATGTTGCGGACATCCTCTTAATAACTTTCCAAATCTTGTCCACGCCTCATATAGAGTTTCATTCGGTTTCTGTGTGAATGTAACAATTTCTCCTTGAAGTCTTACGGCTTTAGATGCCGGAAAGAATTGTTTAAGAAATTTTTCAACTAAAACGTCCCATGTATCAATCGCCCCTTCAGGTAATGATTCCAACCAATCTTTGGCTTCTCCCTTTAAAGTCCAGGGAAATAACATGAGATATATCTGTTCATCCTCCACTTCTCGGATTTTAAATAGTGTGCAGATCCTATTAAAGGTACGAAGATGTTCGTTTGGATCTTCCTTCGGCGCACTACTAAATTGGCATTGATTAGTTACCATGTGTAGAATTTGTCCTTTGATTTCATAATCTGGCGCATTAATGTCTGGATGAGTAATTGCGTGACCTTGGCCAGTGCGTTTAGCTCGCATTCGGTCTTCCATACTTAGAGGTTCCAGATTCTCCATAATTGAATTTGTTGAATCTGAATCACTAGAGGATTCTGATTTAATGGTTCGTTCCTCAACAATCTCTGTTTGAATGATTGGTGGTTCCGGAGGAAAAATTAATGGTTCAGGATCTATGAATCGTCCCTGAATATTCTCCGGATTCTCAATTGTGAGGTCGGGTTCAAAAAATGGATTATCGGAAATTTGAATTGGAGTACTTGGTCGACTGGATGACGATTCTAAAAAAAAATCAACGGCGACAATATTTGCTAGATGTCTTGATCTGGTTACAGGTGGTGAATGTACAAAAGGTGGTGAACGTCTTGCTCGGTGCATTCACTGAATATCCTATTAGTTTTTAAAAGGAAAGAAAAATTATATAAGTTATCCAATTAATAGACTTTTCTGATTTTGCCCACGTTTCGAATAGCCAAAAGATGCAGCAGAGGGGCAGGATTCGTTTGGTCTCAATATAATTGAGTACTGTTTGGCTCCAATAACCCGGTCCACGTACAAATCCAACTATTACTACGAACCAGAAAATTTTGATGTCTATCAATTTAACCACTTAAAATAAATTTTCGTAATTTTAAGAAATTTAGATAAGAAGTAGAATAAAAATCTATGTCCTAAAAACTAGGATGGCGAGAAATAAGAAAGAAAAAGAGCGCGTCGAAAAAGGTCGAAAAAGAAAAGGGGTGAAAAAAATAAAAATAAAAGGCGTCGCAAAATTCTAAAGCACCTAGATCTTAGTCTAAAGAGAAAGCACTTAAGGGATTTTACGGCAAAGCCTAAAAATCTAGAAATAAAAAAAACTAAGGCAAAAACTATGACTTAAAACTAATTACGAGCGAAAAATACAACAAATTACGCTAAAACAATTAAAAAAACAAAATATAAAAATATACTAAAAGTTGTAAAAAGTACAATTTTTATAAAAATATTATTTTTATATTATTTATTTTATAAAACTATTAATTTTGTAAATTAATTAAACTAATTAAACTAATTAAACAAAATAATAACTTAAATTAACTAATTAAAAACTAAAAACCTAATTAGGGTTTTAAATAAAATAATAATAATAATAATTACTCCGTAATGATGCTGGTTAGGGTTTCTGTGTACGCGTGTCAGGGTGGCTCCGCGAGTCGCGGTGTCACGTACCAGAAAAACTCCGCGAGTCACGGGGTTTGAAAATTCAAATGAGGTGCTGGTATAAATTCGATAGTTTCAGTTTTTTTATATATTTTTTTCTTTTCTGTTTTTAATTTAATTAAAATATTTATATAAATTAAATAAAAGTTATATTTTAAAAACTAAAATAGACATAAAATACTTTATAATTTTATAAAACTCTTAAAAATAAATTTATATATTTATTTGTTTATTCGGTTTTTAATTTTTTAATTATATTTTTAATATTTAAAATGTATTTTTATAAAAAATAAACTAATTAAAACTTAATAAATTTTTTTTTTCTATAGCGTTTCGCTTCGGCGATCCCCGGCAGCGGTGCCAAAAATACTTGATGTTATGCGAGGTGTATATGAAATAGTGTATATTTTACCAGGAAATACTATTAAATACGATACAATTTTACACAAGATATTTATTTATTTATAGAATGGATATACTTAAACCTTGCTACAACACTTATAGGCAGTGTACCTAATCGTACAGTAGTGTAGTTTTTAGTAAGTCCGGTTCATTCCACAGGGAATCTTTTAAACAAAGCTTAACGCTATATTAGTTTAATTTATAAAAATACAAATATATATATAAGTAATATTATTATTATAAAAGGGGGGTTTTTACCGTTTAATGACTGGTTTGTCAATTTTAAAACTTTAGTCGCAGTTAAAACCTAATGTAAAATATTAAAAATAAATTCAAGACTTAATTTAAAGCGTAAAGTAAATAACGATAATGAAATTGCGATAAATGAAAGTGCGATAAAATAAAAGTGCGATAATTAAAAAGTACGATAATTAAAAGTGCAATTAAATACAATAACAATAAATAAAAGTACGATAATTAGAAGTGCAATTAAATATAAAATAAAGGAAATTAAATATGAAATAAAAGAATTATGCTTATTTAAACTTCTGTAATCATGATGTTTGACGTGTTGATTTTAGTTTTATGCCCATGGGTTAATTGTCCTTTGTCCTGGATTATTTAATATGTCCGTCTGGTTTTTGTCCATAACAGTCCATCAGTCATAAATATAAAGTGCGAGTGTCCTCGTCAAATTATCCTTATACCCGAATTTAAATATTCCAACTAATTGGGGACTTAAACTGTAACAAGGTTTTAATACTTTGTTTAATAATTACATCAGGTTATCGACTGCGCGTAACCCAAGGTTTTAATACTTTGTTATCAATTATGCCAAGTGTCCTTGTACATAATTTCACCCCTGTTTTAATAATTCCATAGACTATTAATCCATTCCCGTGTCCGGTTAAATGAACGATTATTCGTACATATAAATATCCCGCCCATCGTGTCCGATCGAGTGTATATGGTTATTTATAGGGACGTCCAATTGTAAATCTTTATATTAAAATTAACAAACTATCATTTAGTTAAACAAATATAAAGCCCATTAATAGCCCATAGTCTAATTTCCACAAGTGTCATTTTTTTGTCCATACCCCAATTATGGTACAAAGCCCAATTACCCAATTTTAATAATTAGCCCAACATCATGATTACTTCAGCATTAAATAAGCATAATAATAACTTAGCTACGAGACATTAAATTAAAAAGGTTAAATATAACTTACAGTGATTAAAAATAGCGTAGCGTTACACGGACAGAATTTCGACTTACACCCTTACAACATTCGCTAACATACCCTTATTATTAGGATTAAAAATTAAAATTAAAATATAAATATATATATATATATATATATATATATATATATATATATATATATATATATATATATATATATATATATATATCGTATAATATAGATAGAGAGATTGATGGATGGATATTTTAAAACGTTCAGAATGCGCGAGCTTTTATAGGCATTTTTGTCCAGGACAGCTCCGCGAGTTGCGGCATTTTTGCACTACAAACTCCGCGAGTCGCGGAGTTCGTAAATCCAGCTCACACAAGTTTGGATCCTAGTCTGCCGACGGTTTTAATATATAAATATAATATATATATAATTTATATAATTAATTATATATTATATTATATTTATATACATAGTTAACTTGTAATTTTTAGTCCGTTGCGTCGAGCGTTGAGAGTTGATTCTGGTCCCGGTTCCGGATTTTCGAACGTCCTTGCGTACTATTTTATATCGTGTACTTTGCGTTTTAAATCTTGTACTTTTGTAATTTTGAGACGTTTCTCATCAATAATTGGAACCTCTTTGATTGTATTTTATACTTTTGAGCTTTTTGGTCGTTTGCGTCTTCAATTCGTCGAATCTATCTTTTGTCTTCACCTTTTATTATTTAAACGAATATCACTTGTAAATAGAACAATTGCAACTAAAAGCTTGTCTTTCTTGAGGAATAATGCTATGAAATATATGTTTGTTTTTATCATTATCAGTGCATCCTAACGGAATACACTAACCATCAACACACGCTCTTTTGGCCTCGATCAACGAGTAGTGTAACATCACGCACTGCTACACCATAGTGAATCCTAACGGATACCATTAACCATCACCATACGTACGCGTACACAACGCCAACACAATCGAGCAAGAACCACCTATATCGCACATAGGCACAAAACAACAATTCTCCATAAGAGAACCCGGCACGCACATCCCTTAACCGAGGGATTTCACCCTGCACGCCAAACACGTCCTTTATCTCTCAACGAGATTTTCCACATTACCACCTCGGTGGTAATTTAAATCCAAACCATAAGTACAATTTATCCGAAATTGTAATCTACCACAAATCGACCAAAACCAGGTCTCGACAACATTTTCCGGATCTACCAAAAGCATCATCCGGAATCTCACACTAAAACTTCCTCGTGCGGGAGTGTAACTCCCCCACTTGGAACTACGTTCCATATCCACAACTCGTACAACCGTATAACGCTACCAAAGGTAGACTTTACAAACGATTGGGCTCACACGACCTATCACCATATCTTGCTCCAGCCTTGAGCACACGAAGGATTTCAATCAATCCTTAAACACTTCGAACAAAAAGTGTACCACGATTACACAAACCACACCCTCGCAATCATCCAATTGCTCTAGTTTGTCAATTTCCACCTAGTCACTCATGTACCTAAGGGTTTCACTCCGGTACCCTAAGTACAATGTAACCACGACACAATCAGAGCTGAACTCCATGCTAGTAGGTATAAAAGAGGCACCTAATGTCGCGTCTTATATACTCCATTACCAACATACATCAAGATTCAAAACACTCGATCTCAAGGTTTTCCAACCACCCGACGAACCTCATGGTTCATCAACTTCAACATGAAAGCGAACACGCTCTAACAACCGAACACCAAAGCCCATTCCCAAAGCTTGTTAGAAATATTTCCCAAATACTAAGGAATGTTTGGTTGCACCAAGTCTTACGCCCTTCGCCCGATAATCAAATGTCACCATATGGTACTTCCATTAGGAACGTCACCCATAACAACAATATGCACAACACAAGGCATTCAATCAACTCACATTCAAACGGCACTTAATAAATAATCAAAGGACATATGGTACTTCCATTAGGAACGTCACCTATAACAACAATATGCACAACCCAAGACTTGTGACCCCTCATGCCACAATTGTAACATCTAGATGCACTAGAATCCGGTATACCCGTCCGCGTACCACCCGTGCTCACACTCGGACCCTTAGTCCTCTTACTCGGAGCACCATACGAAAAAACCCTTCTCTCACTTGAAGGTTCACCAATCTTTGATCGCGTATACGACTCGAAACCTCTAGCCACAGCGAATAATTCCGCAAATGATTTCGTGTGACCCCGGCTAATCTTATTCTTCAAGTCATCATTCAAGGTTCGATAGAAATCTTGCATCAACAAATTATCATTCCCCAAATACTCCGAGAAAAAACGAGCCTTCGCCATAAAGGTCGTCTTGAGAGTATTCAAATCCATAGAACCCTGTTGCAAATTTCGCAACTCATTACGCATTTCCGACAAATCGGCTGAAGTTCGGAACTCCTCGAAGAATTCCTTCTTAAACTCGTCCCACGATAACGCCATAAACGGTTCACCACCGACAAGATCAATCATACCATCCAACCAATCCTTTGCCCTACCCCGCAACAAACTAGTAGCGAGTCTTGTCCTCTTCTCAGGAGGGCATTCAATAGTACGAAAACACCCTTCGACATCCGAGATCCAAGTTGTGCTTACCAAAGGATCCGGTTTCCCGTCATACATCGGGGGTTTAGTCCTCATGAAGCTCTTAAGACAACGCTCCATTTCACTACTACCCCGAAATTCGGAATACTTCCTATCCATTTCTTCTCGAAACACACTCATTTGCTCCGCAACGGCGGCCGCAACTCTAGAGTTAAACTCCTCGTCATTCGTCTCGATCTCGTTTCGCGTCGTCATTCTAAAGAATGCAAAATCATTAGTCCACAAACGTATAAAGCAACACGCATAACACCGCCCCATCTTGCTCAACACTCGTCATACATCACTTGTTAGACACGATTTGCACCCGTAATAAGGTTTGCAAGTCCTTATTTAGCACACACGTCGTCTCAACTCGTTAGTACAATGACCGCCTCGCTCGATGATATAACCAACACAACGACGATTCCACGCGATATAAACACACGCAAGGGAATAGCATCACAACACAAGCCAAACATCCTAGTTAGTCCACCTACAAACAAGGCACAAACTATAACCCGTTCCGACCCGTAATCCTACAAGTCCCGCAACAATAAGCACACACAAAAGTCTAAGTCTAGGCACCTATCTCAAGTCGCCTAAATCCCTTAGACCATGCTCTGATACCACTTGTAACGACCCAACCCGTGTTGAAACCGGCCCATAAAAATTTTTCCTTTTAATATGCGTTAAATAATACTTTAGGTCCCATTACACAATTTCCAAAACATATTTGTTACCAAAGTAAGTTCAACTTAAAACATACATTAATAATTTAAACTCCCTAATACAATGGTTCATTAATTAAATCGTAAACCGGTTATAATCATTATGACCCGACTAGTTACGTTTACATAAAACCGAGCATGGTGATTTGGGACTACGCTACCCAAATCCTAATCGAGTCCAAAAGCATGCCTCTAAAGCAACTACGCAAGTCCACTAGTCCCCGCACTTACTCGAGCCGCCGCGTCCATGCAATCTATAAAAATGTCAACAACGAGAGGGTAAGCTAACGCTTAGTGAGTGAGAATATACTACATACATATATATGCATAAAATGGACACGCCACATAAATAAACAAATACCGCATACCGAAGCATCCAAGCATAAAGGCAAGCTAATCTAAGCATACCGTACGATCACTAAGCAACAAGCTAACAACATCAACAATGAGTAAGTTCACCAACAACAATGTGAACAAATGCCAATAAGCTACACCCGGAGGGTTAGCTACATCACGACGATACAACATTATATGTATACAATATTTAACATGCTAAACAATCACAAACACAATATGGTTAACCATAACGCTATGGTGCTACCGGCTCGTGGTTCACACCATACGTATTTGAGTCATACTCTTTTATAGTGCTACCGGCTCGTGGTTCACACTTCGACGCTACCGGCTCGTGGTTCACGCCTCGTTTAGTGCTACCTGCTCATGGTTCACACTCGATACTACCGGCTCGTGGTTCACATCTATTTTTATAGTGCTACCGGCTCGTGGTTCACACTCGATGCTACCGGCTCGTGGTTCACATCTATTTTTATAGTGCTACCGGCTCGTGGTTCACACTCGATGCTACCATAACATCCACAAACAAATACGCCATAAACATGAACGCATAATTATTCCACTCAAAATATTAACCCTTCGCCATATAATCCACATCACCTGCCCATGTGATAACGTACACACAAAGTGTGCACCTCGTCAAAGGTGGTCAACCAAAACGCACAACCGTGCCAATTGGACCTATACACAAGTCCATCAATCCACCTATATGTGAAGTGAGCTCTATAATGGAGAATCACTTCACCCGACCCGCACCCATCCTACACATACATATGCACATAGGATATTAACACTTACCTTGTCGCCTTGAAGAAATGCTTCCAAGTAATCCGCAACTCGTCAATGGAAAGTACCTAATCCATTATTACAAATTCAATAACGCACTTAGATTGGATCTACAAACCACCCAATTCGACACTTAGTGCAATTTCGACCCAAATGCACTTCCAAGGACAAACCACGCCCAAACTAACCAATAATCACTAACACAAGTGATAATGATCCTAATATGCCAATTAAACCTGAACACAAGTGTTAAACACTTATCGTTCTCAAAATCGCCCATAAACCCTAATTTTGACCCATAAGGTCAAAATCTCACCATTTACAAGTTTTGACACCAAAACATGTTAAACTCGGTTTTATACTTCAACTTAATCCATTTTAAGTTTACAAACCTCATCGAATTGACATTCGGGTTATAATCCTCAACAAACCCTAATTTTGACTCTAGTCAAAGTTAGTCAACCACGAAAATCCTAAAAGTCTCCAAAACACCAATAATCACTAATGCTAGTGATTGTACACCATTTACAAGTCTTAATCATGGTTAAATCATTAACCAACCCAAAACCCGCCTTTAACAACAATAAACCCAAATATTGGTGTTAATCTTCAATTAACAACTAAATGGGTTTCACCTATGAATCATACAATCAAAAGCCTCAAATTTGAATGATGAACACGAAAATGAAATTCAGAGTTAGAGCTTACCACTAGTATCACCGTGTAGCTAAGAACGAGGAGAACAAACTTGTCAACTACGCCAAAGATCAAAACCCGCTTCTTCCTTTTCAAAATCTCACTTGAATCACTTGAGGAATTTATGTTTTGAGAGGAAAATAGGAAAGAAAAGGAAAATGAAATTAGGAAAATGAAAGAGTGGATGAGGTTAAAGCCTCAAATCTGGATCAAACGCGAAAAGAACAAAATGCCCTTGCTCCTCATTTAAAATTACATAAAACCGGCATTAGTTTACCCGTATTGCTGCTTCGTGGCCTAATTCGTCGCGCCGCGACGATTGCCTTGAACTGGGATCATTTTTAAATGAACTTCTGGTCTGGATTTCTTCGAAACGCCGCGCCGCGGCCCTTTTTGTCGTGCCGCGACACCATGCCCTTTCTGATTCATTTTTATCGCGTACAACTTCAACACACGAACAAGTCTCGAACCTTTCATCCACTAGTCATACGTACACTTTACACCTATAAATCATGTACGGGGAAAAACGGGGTGTTACACTATTCTTATCTGAAATCATTTATCTCTTTGCGCTATCTGTATTACATCATGAAAGAAACTATTTTTGTTTCAAAAATCTGAAAAATTCAAAAAAATGGATGTTTGAAGTAATGTTGGGAATTGAAGCATGAGTTAGTATAATATAATGACACTTGATCAACGTGATTATATTACAGTAAGTCATGCTGAGTTTCTAATGGAACGTGATAAAGGTTCACAGATCATACCGTCATCATGTGCCATGTTACACGACTCTTACATTCTACCCAATCTCCAAACATATTAAGAACATATCTTCATGATAGTTCTATCTTTCCGGATATTCTAGTAATTTGACAAATCAAGATCGTGCCATTACGATTACCTTCTTAGAACATTAACTATGTTCATCCAAAACTCCATACCTACGAATTCTGGACCATTATTCGCTTGACTTGAAGTCGGGAAGGAAAAATAAAAGCATGAAGCTCTGAAATATAATGGAGAATAAAAAGCCCGATAAAAACCCCGAAATTACAAATCGTGTATATCAATGCGTATAACAATATAAAGACACGGGAGAATGAAAAACACTATAAACCCAAGGTAATAGTAGAAGAAAATAACCTCCTCTGGTGGCAGATGAAAAAGAAGAATGAAGGATACGATAGCCAAGAAAATATCAAGAATCATAACTGGATTAAGCATTTTCAAAATCTATTAGGAAGTATGAAATAAGGAAGAAGCTTATAGGAGTGGTGAAAATAAATGAAACGTAAGAGGTCAATTTATAGTAAAATATCAGACATAGCAATCGAGGCAGATTACGCATTTAATTAAAGAAGATCTTATTCTCCTTAATTTCCGAAGAATCAAATCTTATTTAGATTATGAAGATTTTCTATTCCTTAAATTACAGAAATCAATCGTTAATATGTCAAGAGTTAAGACGAATCTCTATTTTTCATTTCACTCATTTATAATAACTTCTCTCATACGCTTCGAATAATCGGATTGTTTTATCCATATTATTCAACGGTGATAAAACTCTATTTATCAACACATATACGCCATGAAAACATTTTTATTGTTAGTCATGACGACCTCACTCAAATTTCAGGACGAAATTTCTTTAACGGGTAGGTACTGTGATGACCCAGAAATTTCTGACCAAATTTAAACTTAATCTTTGTATGATTAACATTTCCGACACGATAAGCAAAGTCTGTAAAACTGAATCTCAAAATTTTTGAACTACTTTCATATATTCAAATACCTTTCAGTTGTTCTTGACGATTCGCGAACAATTATATGTATATAGATACATATATATATACTATAACTTGAAAACGTAACAATGTATTAATTGTTTGATACCGTACATTAAACTTATTGGTTTAAATATTTATTTGAATATATATGATAAATTGGAATATTAATTATATGAATAACGTGCGACGTATATTTAAAACGTGTTTATGAATGTTGAAAATATATATTAACTTGGTCATAAAATGATTTGTTATTATATATATATTAACAAATAGCGAGACAATGATTTATAGAAGTAAATGACCAAAACACTCGAAAGTTTAAGATACTCTTTGAATGATATAGTTTATTGATAATTTAAGACTATATTTTGACAAAGGTACGAGTCACAAAACGTAAATTGCGAGTTTTCTAAGCGTACGAAAATGCGTTCGAGAAACCGGAACCGGGACATAAGTCGAGTGACAACGTATGAGTCATCGGAACGAAAATTACAAGTCAACTATGCACATGAATTTAATATAATATATAATTAATTATTTAAATTATATACATTATATATATTATATAATAATATGTCGACAAACAAGAAAAAAAAACATTTTGAGCTGGATCAGGCGGCCATGCGATCGCATGGAAAATACACTAAAAACCCATGCGATTGTATGGGCATCAGATTCCAAAAAGTTGCCTATAAAAGGCCAGTTTCTGCTCGAGTTTTGTTTACACATATACTACTCCCTCTGTAATATTATTATTATTTATTATTTATATTAATATTATTAATAATATTATTATTATTATTATTATTATTATTATTATTATTAAGATTATTATTATTATTTATTTTATTATTATTAGTAGTATTATTATTGTTACTAATTATATCACTTAAAATACTACGACGAGGTCATGAGCGTGTCACTTTCAAAATGGGTTTTCAAGCAGGATAGAGCTAAGGAAACTATGGGTTATTACTAAGGAGGTTTTGGGTATTGTTCAAGGGTTTTGCTCGTGAGTCAAACTAGTATTTATCATCTCCGTTGTGTCTACGTACTTTCCTACAATATTGAATCACAATACTGATATACAAAGGGTACAAATTATATATACGTTAAGTTTAGTTACCAGGGTGCTCTGTTACATAGAATCATTTGATAAACGTTTCTGGAAGAAACAACTGAAATCTTGTGATCCACCTTTACATACGATTTATGTGCAACATTAAAACTATGAACTCACCAACCTTTGTGTTGACACTTTTAAGCATGTTTATTCTCAGGTTTCTAGAAGTCTTCCGCTGTTCGCTTATACGTTATACAAGTTATGTGCATGGAGTCATACATGCTTTATTCAAGAAAACTTTGCATTCACAAAATCATCACCGTGTATCTTATTTAACTGTATTGTCAACGGATGCAGTATTGTAAACTATTATATACGGTAATTGTCTATACGTAGAAATCATCAGACATCGAAAACCTTGGATTTATATATTCATTTATGGTGTGCCTTTTTAAAAAAATGCAATGTTTACAAAACGTATCATATAGAGGTCAAAACCTCACTATGAAATCAATGAATGATGTATTCGTCCAAAGTGGATTTGGAGCGATCGTCACACTATCTGGCTGTGTTACACATATGCCCAAATACATGGCAGTGTGCATATGTCATAGATATGCTGGTAAGCTCGACATATCAGCCCTAAAATGCTTGGGTCCAATTTTAATGTTGTTCGACCTCTTCATAAAATGACACGTTAGTGTGGTCAATCTCATGATAGTACAAACCCTATTAAAGTACTCTCAACGGTTGTGCAAATTTTGTGCCAATCTTTTGCTACTGCATTGCCAATATAGTGCCAATTTCATTTAGCCAACCATTTAGCTAATTTTTAGAATTTTGAATCACTAAAGTGTATGTTGAGTTTACTTGTACACGTAGCATTAGTATTTGTAAATTAATTTTATTAATTAATTTAGTGTGTATGTCATATGGTTGGGAGTAAAATGTGATAATTTAGTGATGAAAAAGAAATGAGAAGAAAATTGTGATGGGTCGCTGATGTGGCAATGTGTTAATGTGAAGAAGTGCGTCATGGTTGAAAATGCTCTTACCTGACTATAAATAGTATCATGCTACTGTCATTTCACATATTCAGTCATTCATTAATTCAGTGAGGTAATCTCTTTCTAATTCTACTCAGCACTCAACTCACTTGTATTAGCGGATAATCCTTTGGGTTTTCCGTCATTTATTATTAGTTATTAGTGTATATTGGTTTGCTTTCCTTTATGCTTATATAAACCTTGTATTATTCTTTGTATTGGCAAGCAATTAAATTATATGAATTATAACATGGTATCCGAGCAATACGATCAAGGTTGAACTACTTCTCTCAATGGCAACCACCTAGCCGTACCTTCCTTGTATGGCTACGTTTCTCCACTTTTTTTTTCTCTTACTTTGAGTAATAAGAATAATCGGCGTGAGGATGAGCCACCTACTCTGACTAGGTTCCAAACCCCGAATAAACGAGAGAATATATGTAACGACCCAACTTCGTTTTACCAAAAACACGACTTAATTTTTTTTTTTTTAACAGACCATCTGGACGGCGTCCAGTTACAAAGGACAGGATGGCGTCCCAAATATTGGACGGCGTCCAGTTGAACTAAAATGTTCTGTGCCAGAAAATCCCAACCCACGTTATACTGGACGGCGTCCAAGAAGCTTGGACGGCGTCCAACACACCTGATCAGTCCCATTCCATTTCAAAACATGTTTTAACACTTCAAACCCACACCTAAACGCTTTGTAACAACCCAATCAAGTTTTACATTAACAAAACATTAAATAAAAGTGTTTACACTGCGAACTACGGATTAAGACTCAGTAACCCAACCCAATACCAAGAGCATAATCCCGGGGATTACCAAATCCCCAATCCGCGTCCAAACATCCAAAAGCTACCCCATCGAGCCCAAGCGCTCTTACGCATCTAGCCTAACAACTAGCTAGTTTCATATCACAATACCGGTAAAAAGGTAAACAACGAGAGGGGTAAGCATAAAGCTTAGTGAATGCAATAATTATGCATATAAATATATAATATACCTACTTGCATACACTTACACACACACCGCATATTTGCTAGTAATTTAATTAGCACACCAACTCCAAGTATAAAGCTAATAACCTCCAATACTGCAACTAGCATAATCAATAGCATATACTCCAAACAATATAATATGCTACACTACAACATAGACATACTCCATATGGTTAACCATACGCGCGTCACGGTGCTACCGACTCTGTGGTTCACACCATACATAATGCTATGACACTACCGGCTCCTTGGTTCACGCCACTACGCATTTGAGTCATACTCTTTTATAGTGCTACCGGCTCCTTGGTTCACACTTTGGTGTTACCGGCTCCGTGGTTCACACCTCATTTTATAGTGCTACCGGCTCCTTGGTTCACACTTTGATGCTATCGGATCCGTGGTTCAAATCACAACTCGAGTCATACTCTTGTCGAGGCGATACCGGCTGCGTGGTTCACACCTCAACACTCGTGCAATAGTGCTACCGGCTCCGTGGTGCACACTACAACACCCGTACCTTGATGCTACATGCTCCGTGGTTCACATCACAGCACACTCGCACATACAATGGCACTTCCGGCTCCGTATATCATGCCATAGCATACAAATACATGCATAATTATTCCACTCACCTCGAAATGCCCGCACAAGTCATGTATGTAAATCGCCTCCAAACGCAATCGAGCAAACCTTTTACCTATAATACGCATATAGATATACAAACAATCAACATACATTCTCTACGAGAGAATTCGACTCCAACACCCTTAACCAAGGGTTTATACCTACCACCACAAACCACCCATTAAACACCTAAAGTGGACTTCACCAATTACCACTACGGGTGGTAATTCCGACCCATCAAACAAGTACAATCTAACACTTAATACACTCGATCTTACAAAACCAACCCCTAAGTGCAACTTGACCTAGATTGCACTTAACTATTAAAACAAGTCAAGTTCGACCCATAAGCACAATTACTAGTGATTATGTCATAAAATCACCAATTTAACACTTAACACAAAAGTTTGACTTCCCATTGACCAAATTAGGTTTAACTCACTTCGACTTGTCAAATTGCACCCAAAACACCTACAATCATTAACAACTAGTGATTGCATCTCAAAATCATCATTTGACACCAAAAATCAAGAACACTTAACCCATTTCAACACAAAACCCATTTTGACCCAAATTAGGGTTTACACCTAAAATCAAGTCAACACAACACCAAAATCACTACTACACAAGTGTTCTAAGATTTAACCAACCCATGCAAGACCCAAAATTACAATTTCATCAATCGAAACCCTAAGTCACCCATTTAGGCTTACTTACATGAATCTTACCTAAAAATTCCCTAAAATCACAAGAAATGGGGTTTATAACCTTAACTAGCACAAACCCTAACCCCAAATCAAAATCAAAGTAATTAAATCGAATCTAGGGTTTACCTCAACTCCAAAATCGAGCTAGTAACAAGAAACATCAAAGAGAACCAAAACCCGCTTCCAATTTGGGCAAAAATCACCATCTTCATCACTAACCCAAGGTTCCTCTCTCTAGAAACTCCTCTCTCTCTCTAGGGTTTGGTTGGTGGAAAAGAGGATAAGAATGAGTTCTAGATCAGTTTTGGGGTATAAAACACGTCCACAAGTGAAAAAGACCAAAGTACCCCTTTTTATTTAGACAATTTACCACAGCTGGCCGTCAGGCCATTTGGACGGCGTCCAAAATGGCTGGACGGCATCCCAATGAACTGAGACAGAAACTGAAACTTGTTTTGGTCATAACTTTCAAACCGTAACTCCGTTTTTGATGAATCAAATATCGTTGGAAACTTAATGAGGTGTACTATCCAATGGTAAGGTTTTAGAACATTAACTCAAAATTTATTTGGGATCCTAATGATACGCATACCCGATCAGCTCGTGCAGCGTATCAAACAGCATCGCCACTAGGAATTACCAGAGCGCGCCAAGACCTGAAGCGCTATACTTATTACCATTGCGCTAGTCCTATAAGCGCGCATAGGTAGCGACCACATGAAGGGCGATGCTGTAGCTGGCAGAGGACACCTGGCAGACAAGAATCAGAGCCGACAAGAACACTTTTTACTTTTGTCGGACCAGCTCGCCTGAGGACGTACTATTTGCAGGACACGATCTGTTTAGCCTCATTACGTGGCAATAGAAGACAAGAAAGGTTATCATATAAATACAAGACTTCGTCCACAGAACGAAGGATCTAAATTTTTCCACCTTTACACACACGTTCTAAGAACAGCAGCGCATAGCGCAAATATACCCGCGCTACCGAACTCATAGCATTACACTAGACATTTTTGATATACAGGTAACGTTCTATGAACAGAAACCCTATCTTATAGCGCGAGCCATCAATGACCGGACCACCCGCTGATGGTGGGTCTAATGTTTAACCACCCCTGTTGAGATCATCATCTCGCAAGGGGTTATTTACGGTACTCCGGACCAGAGAGTTAAACTCAATTGACCCTTAAATCCCCCCTTATTGATGTCAAGCATGGACCGAACCCGAACTGATTATTCTATTCTTGATCATTTGACGCCATCCGTGGGACAATCAAGTTAAAAGATTTTGATTTGATCTTTTTTCTGTATGTCCACTAACAACCCGCTTGTTTCCCCTTGATATGCAGTGACAGGTATTGAGATGGCCAGCAAGCAGGAAGTTCCAAAGCCCGCTCAAGCATGAGCTACATCACCTACGGGACCTAATCCTGCCACCAAGGGGTCGGCAGTAACTTCTGATAACGCGCCGCCAAGGGGTACACAGATGCCTCCCCTGGTGCACCCTTGTCGTCCTTTAAGACTCCAGAAGCAATTAGGCCAATACCATGGGCCTCAAACACTGTGAGCACGGGATTTGTACCCATCTATCCAGCTACTGAATCTGCGCGCAATAGCCCTAGCCATACTAGCAGCCCCGCTGGCTCACAGGGTGCGCGGCCTTCATCGTCACCTCGGAGGGATGCCTCCCCAACTACACTCGGGTCTAACGCCACGACTTTCGTGCAGGGTGCTTCATCTGCAGGAAAGAGGACATCTACAGAATCACCAGCTATTACACGCGAACAACGCGCCCACAGCCAAGCCAATTTGATCCATGCTTTGATGAATGATGCGCCAGATGATATGGTGCATGAGTTCGAGCAACCGGGAAAGGTCGAGCTCATGATTAAGAACCTGTACGTAGGGATGAAGGGAGTGCCCGTTAAACCCTCTTTTGAAACAGCGCCTACTGGAGAAAAGTTCTCGGCGCATATACTGAACCATGTTTCTACACTGCTGCCTGTAATACCGTTAACCTTGGGGTACTATGATGGATTCTCAGACCCAGATGACTTCCTACAAAAGTATGAAGGTATAGCACGCAATCAGCGCTGGGCTGACGAGATAAAGTGCATGTAGTTCCCGCCGCTTTTAGAGGGCGTAGCTCGGCAATGGTTTAACAACCTACCAGCGCCAGTTATAAGTTGCTATGATGATCTTCGGACGCGTTTCCTGCTCAACTTCTACAACATGCGCGCGACTCGAAGGACACATGTTGAGTGTCATGACATCAAGCACGAGAGAGGGGAATCCTTGGGACAGTTCATCGACAGGTATTGTCAAGAGGTAGCTAGAATTCCCAACTGCGCGGAGTCGCTAAAGGTATCTGGTTTCATACATGGGATATGCCGAAAGCACCACCTAACGTTATGGCAGAGGTTGAGGAAGCGCCCCCCAGAGACATTGGCGGAAGCTATAAGGGAAGCGCATGAACACATGCGCGCTGAAGAAGACACCTCAAGATACTCGAGTTACAGGAGTTCAGGTAATGGTCGGCGCGACGGCTATGATTCGCCCAGAGGTGGACACCAGTCGGGTGGTTTCGGGAAAAGCCAGCACGACTCTAGCCCCTACCGCCACCACAGCAACAATCACCACAATGATAGGAAGCACCAATGAAATCACCAAGGGAAAAACAACAACCAGCAACGTCATCGAAATAGGGAAGGTGACACCAGGGATAACAAGCAAGCTTTGATCAGAAGCCTCACTAAGAGTCTGAAGGAAATTTACGTGACTGAGCCAATCTCCAAGACATTTGAAAAGCCTGCGCGAATGTCTGAGTACGCGCGACGTGATAAGTCGAAGTTCTGTGACTTCCATGATGACTTCGGGCACGAAACTAATCGCTGCAAAGTGTTGGTTGATAAGGAAGTTGCCTGCCTCAATCGTGGAGAGCTGAAACATTTGAAGCCGGGTAAAGATGAGTCAGGAGGGTACAAGAAGGAGGGCGAAGGAGCAGAAAAGGATAAGGTCATTTATGTCTTCTCATGGGGAAAGAAGGAGGTTGAGAAGGAGCCACCGCTGCCATATGAGAACTTAAAGGCGCATTTCCCACGTGAGCCCATTTTCGAAAGAGACTGCGCTCCTCTAGTGGTCAAAGGGTATATGTCTGAATGCACTCAGCACATTGACAAAATTCTTATCGATACTGGCAGCTGTGTTAGTGTTTTATTCTACCATTACTTTGAGATCCTAAACTACACCGTGAAGCGCAACTTAAGGAGGGTGAAACAGCAGTTCAGGTGAAATGTCCCGTTCATATTGATTATAAACGTTCCATATTAATTGATTTCGTCGAGAGGTTTTGACCTCTATATGAGACGTTTTTCAAAGACTGCATTCATTTTTAAAACAACCATAACCTTTATTTTATCGATAAAGGTTTAAAAAGCATTACGTAGATTATCAAATAATGATAATCTAAAATATACCGTTTACACACAACCATTACATAATGGTTTACAATAAGAATATATTACATCAAAAATAAGTTTCTTGAATGCAGTTTTTACATAATATCATACAAGCATGGACTTCAAATCTTGTCCTTATTTTAGTATGCAACAGCGGAAGCTCTTAATAATCACCTGAGAATAAACATGCTTAAAACGTCAACAAAAATGTTGGTGAGTTATAGGTTTAACCTATATATTATCAAATCATAATAATAGACCACAAGATTTCATATTTCAATACACATCCCATACATAGAGATAAAAATCATTCATATGGTGAACACCTGGTAACCGACATTAACAAGATACATATAAGAATATCCCCATCATTCCGGGACATCCATCGGACATGATATAAAACTCGAAGTACTAAAGCATCCGGTACTTTGGATGGGGTTTGTTAGGCCCAATAGATCTATTTTTAGGATTCGCCTCAATTAGTAGATCGGTTTACTAATTCTTAGGTTACCAAGCAAAAGGGGCATATTCGGCTTCGATCATTCACCCATATAATGTAGTTTCATTTACTTGTGTCTATTTCGTAAAACATTTATAAAACTGCATGTATTCTCATCCCAAAATATTAGATTTTAAAAGTGGGACTATAACTCACTTTCACAGATTTTTACTTCGTCGGGAAGTAAGACTTGGCCACTGGTCGATTCACGAACCTATAACAAATATGTACATATATATCAAAGTATGTTCAAAATATATTTACAACATTTTTAATACGTTTTAATGTTTTAAGTTTATTAAGCCAGTTGTCCTCGTTAGTAACCTACAACTAGTTGTCCACAATTAGATGTACAGAAATAAATCGATATATATTATCTTGAATCAATCCATGACCCAGTGTATACACGTATCAGGCTAGATCACAACTCAAAGTATATATATTTTTGGAATCAACCTCAACCCTGTATAGCTAACTCCAACATTACTGCATATAGAGTGTCTATGGTTGTTCCAAATAATATATATAGATGGGTCGATATGATATGTCAAAACATTTGCATACGTGTCTATGGTATCCCAAAATTACATAATATATTAGAATACATGTATAATACAATATAAGTTAGCTAGGATATGATTAATATAAATTTGTTACCAATTTTCACGTAGCTACAACAAGCAAAAATATCCAATCTTGTTTTACCCATAACTTCTTCGTTTTAAATCCGTTTTGAGTGTTTCAAGTTGCTATGGTTTCATATTGAACTTAAGTTTATGAATATAAATATAAAAAGTATAAGTTTATAGTCAAAAATATAGGTTACAAGTCATTTTTGTAAAGGTAGTCATTTCAGTCGAAAGAACGACGTCTAGATGACCATTTTGGAAAACATACTTCCAATTTGAGTTTTACCATGATTTTTGAATATAGTTTCATGTTCATAAGAAAAATCATTTTCCCAGAAGAACAACTTTTAAATCAAAGTTTATCATAGTTTTTAATTATCAAACCCAAAACAGCCCGCGGTGTTACTACGACGGCGTATATCCGATTTTACGGTATTTTTCGTGTTTTCAGGTTTTAAGTCATTAAGTTAGCATATCATATAGATATAGAACATGTGTTTAGTTGATTTTAAAATTCAAGTTAGAAGGATTAACTTTTGTTTGCGAACAAGTTTAGAATTAACTAAACTATGTTCTAGTGATTACAAGTTTAAACCTTCGAATAAGGTAGTTTTATATATATGAATCGAATGATGTTATGAACATCATTACTACCTCAGGTTTTGTGGATAAAACTACTGTAAATAAGAAAAATAGATCTAGCTTCAAAGGATCCGTGGATGGCTTGAAAGTTCTTGAAGCAGAATCATGACACGAAAACAAGTTCAAGTAAGATTTCCACTCGAAATAAGATTATTATAGTTATAGAAATTGAATCAAAGTTTGAATATGAGTATTACCTTGTATTAGAAAGATATATTACTGTAAATAAGAAAGATTTCTTGAGGTTGGATGATCACTTTACAAGATTGGAAGTAAGCTAGCAAACTTGGAAGTATTCTTGATTTTATGAAACTAGAACTTATAGAATTTATGAAGAACACTTAGAACTTGAAGATAGAACTTGAGAGAGATCAATTAGATGAAGAAAATTGAAGAATGAAAGTGTTTGTAGGTGTTTTTGGTCAATGGTATATGGATTAGATATAAAGGATGTGTAATTTTGTTTACTTATAAATAAGTCATGAATGATTACTAATATTTTTGTAATTTTATGAGATATTTCATGCTAGTTGCCAAATGATGGTTCCCACATGTGTTAGGTGACTCACATGGGCTGCTAAGAGCTGATCATTGGAGTGTATATACCAATAGTACATATATCTAAAAGCTGTGTATTGTACGAGTATGAATACGGGTGCATACGAGTAGAATTGTTGATGAAACTGAACGAGGATGTAATTGTAAGCATTTTTGTTAAGTAGAAGTATTTTGATAAGTGTCTTGAAGTCTTTAAAAAGTTTATGAATACATATTAAAACACTACATGTATATACATTTTAACTGAGTCGTTAAGTCATCGTTAGTCGTTACATGTAAATGTTGATTTAAAACCTTTAAGTTAACGATCTTGTTAAATGTTGTTAACCTAATGTTTATTATATCTAATGAGATGTTAAATTATTATATTATCATGATATTATGATATATTAATATATCTTAATATGATATATATACATTTAAATGTTGTTATAATGATAATCGTTACATATATGTCTCGTTTCGAAATCCTTAAGTTAGTAGTCTTGTTTTTACATATGTAGTTCATTGTTAATATACATAATAACATGTTTACTTATCATTTATCATGATTAAACATAGTGTAACAATATCTTAATATGATTCATATGTAATTAGTAAGACGTTGTTATAACGATAATCGTTATATATATCGTTTCGAGTTTCTAAATTCAATAAACACAATTTTATGTATATAACTCATTGTTAAAATACCTAATGAGATACTTACTTAAAATAATATCATGTTAACTATATATATAATCATATATATGTCATCATATAGTTTTTACAAGTTTTAACGTTCGTGAATCACCGATCAACTTGGGTGGTCAATTGTCTATATGAAACCTATTTCAATTAATCAAGTCTTAACAAGTTTGATTGCTTAACATGTTGGAAACACTTAATCATGTAAATATCAATTTTATTTAATATATATAAACATGGAAAAGTTCGGGTCACTACATCAGGGGGATAAGTGGGGACCCCGCATGGTCGAAGGGGATACTGGGGGCAGCATTAACCTTGCGAGACGATGAACACAAGAACAGGGCGCATACGACGGTGGTCGACTTCAGAGTGATACGCACCGAATCGGAGTACGATGCTATCCTCGGGCAACCGGCGCTATCACATTTCGCTCTCAGCACCTGTCTCTACCGAGGGATCATAACGCTACCTACCCCGCTAGGAGAAGCCACGCTCAAGTCCAAAATCACCGCAGAGGACTTTCAACTTCGACAGGTACACGCCAACATGAATAATACTGTTTCAAAAATTAAAGTCACAGGTCACGCGTAGCTGCTTTACAGCAAAGTGGGTGCTTGTATACTTCGCTGTATAGAATGCAATAAATTCTCAACCAGTCTGCGCACTTACCGCATTAAAATGAGCACAATCTTACATAATCCGAAACATAAGACGCACATTAGAGTGCGCCTGCACACATATTCACGCTTTCGCTGATTTGTAACACTATTTGACTGGTGTCCACATATCCGAAGTTATCAAGCTGAGGCAAAGGCGAAGAAAGATTGGGCAGGCTCTTCTGGAGCTGGAATTGACGAGGGAGACGAGATTGTCGGCGTGGACTACGAGTTCGAAGAATACAAGAATGAGAAGTTGAGAGAGGGTAGAGCATGCTTCAACAATGATTACTGGTTTGAGGAATTTTGAAATTTGTAAGCGCGTCTTGTTTTAAGCGCATGTTTGAAAGTTTGTAATGACAATCCTAAAGCGCATTACGCGCATTATTTACGCATGTTTAATTAATTGTCTCCAAGTTATTGTTTGTAAAAATCTTTGTACCATTTTATGTTAAGTAGCTATGTAACTTGAAAATTTTGCACACAATCTCTTAGGCAGCACACTCCTGCCTTTGAAGGGTTGCTTTCTCCGGCACCCGTGCGGTAGAAGCTTGTTTGGCGACAAGCTAGTCTATTATAACCGGACAGTTAAGCGTCATTGGATTGACCTAACCAACTCGTGCAGAACTTGAGATCTGCAAGTCATGACTATAAACGACGGCGTTGGTCGCGCCTGACCTCAATCCTAAGTGTTGGCGCACTTAGAAGACTCCCGATGCGCGCACACGGATTCTTAACTTAAGCATATATTGTGTGCACAACAATATATGTGATAGGTTAAGTGTTGACATGCCTCGAGTATAATTACAATGAAAATCGAGAAATACTTAGCCAAACATTTTAACGAACGATCTAACGTGCATGATCATACGAAAATCGTGAACATAACCCATATACTTGGCCACACTAATTTAAACAGTTATAAATTGCTAGCGCGCGTGTAAACTATTAGTACGTTACAACATGGAAATTACGCGCAACATAGACAAGTAAACAAGATAAACTTTCATTATCATCAAAAGAGTAATTACATTGTTAAAAGAAAATTACAAATTCACAACGGGTCTTTTAATAAACGATCAGCATCAGCAGTGGAGTCTTCGGACAAGGCCACCAGTGAAGGGACCCTGACGTTCGTCAGCGTCGGCTCCATAGCCCTGCTCTTCTGCGCGGCAAGAGGATCCACATCCTTGGAAATAAGAGCATCCAAGGCCTCAGAAGGTTGGACGAGAGGCTGAATCTTTCTCCAAAAATCGAGTCTCTCCTCCGCCTTGAAAGTGAGAACAGCGTCGACAAAAAGATCGCTCATGTATTTTGAGTCAATGGCACGACCGACGAGCTCGGGGAGACCCCTCTTCAACGTCTCAAATTGACACTTGGCCGTGTCGCGATCGACCTGACAAGAAGCTAAGCGATCAGTCAAGTCCTCGCGCTCTTTTTCCCAAGCGCTCTTCTCAGACTCAAGGGACTTAACCTTTTTAGCCAACTCCTCAACCTTAGACGCCAAGGACGCCTTCTCCTCAGCTAGGACCAATGAGGCGCTGGCCGCCTCGTTACGAGCCTTTTCTGAATTTTCGAGATCATAAGTCAGATGCACGATACGATCATGCATCTGCTCAGCAGTCAGCGCACCCGGCGTGGAGGAGCCGGCGCCGTCTAGGAGCGCCTTCGCCTCCTTAAGACAGCTTTTAGCACGCATCAAGTTTAGCATGACCAACTGAACATCAAAACGCCATGCTGCCACGGGCGAGAGATGCCCAAAGTAGTTGGGAAGCTTGATGTCTTCCAAGTAGTCGAACTGACAGGCCGCCGTAGCCTCCGGAATAGACAACTGATCGTTCATGCCATAGAACTGCAGGAGAGCTTCTATAAATAAGAAGACAACTGGTTATTACCTTTTCCCTTTTTAGCGCGCTTGCGCTTACTCCCACCCTTAGTTGAGGGCTCACTAGCCTTGCCCCCTTCAACATCCGTCTGACGAGAGTCCTCGTCTACATGACTCTCGCGCTAATTGGCGCTACCAGACCCACTGGTGCCAATTGCGGCATCACCTTGGGCTTGCCCATTGATGTCCATGTCCTGGTCACCCTGATTCTCCACATCAGGCATCTCAGTATGAACGCCCTCAATGTCGCGCGAAGCCAGAAGCCTGTCTAGACGCATCTCTGCAAATAGAACATGCTAAGTTAGACACAAGTGATAAAGAGAAAAGAAGTGCAAAAATAACGCCCATCTGCCGCCTACCATTATCATCGGCGTCTAAGATAACTGGCATGACAGGCGGATAGGGACACATATTAGCAACCCTTAAAATATCGGAGCTATATGGACGGATAGGGAGTTCGCGGTTATAAAAATGAACAAGTCTCTGCTGCTCATCAGGGGAAAGGGGAGGCCTAACGTTTAACTCCGCGCTGATAGCACCGGTATGCCACGCGCAGATATTTCTATATGCAAGCGGGATAAATGAATCGTCGATAAAGAAGAGCGAATTCTTCCACTTCCTGCGCACCCCAGCTTTCGTGCGCTGTACAAACAAAATCCTGTCATTAAAGGAATACCAGTTTTGTTGATTCTTACGACATGTAAAGACGTTCTTAAACAAGTTTAGCGATGGAGGTAATTGATAGTGCTGGCAAATCATCTCGAAAAGAATAACGCGACATGCGCTATAAGGGTGCAGTTGCCCGATGCCAACATTGAAGTGACTAAGAACCTCCATAAAGAAAGAAGTGGGAGGATAGCGCACATTCCCTTCCAACATGACCTGCCTATATACGGTAACCTTACCGTCGATAACATCACTAGCGCGCTGACCAGCCAGGGGCGCTACATGATTCAAATCAGCCAAAGGTGGATACCACTTCACCAACTGCGCGACTTTGCGCTGCGTCATAACAGACTTGATAACCTCACAGTTTGGGGGCTCAGCAGTAGAGGAAGACGAGGCCATCTATTAACAAATAAATCAAAGAATCGTAAGAAGAGAGACTAAGTGGGCGCTAACCTGAAAAAGCTAATAGACGAGGTCGAAGTAGTAAGCCGATAAGATTTGCATGAGAATGAAGAGCACAGATGAAGTAAAAAATTGAGAGAGATGATTATGAAGTATTTATAGGAGTGTAAAAACATGGAAGAGGCCCTAAGGGAAGTTGAAAATGGGCGGTTAAAATATCAAGGGCGGAGATTGAGCAACGTTTCGAAAGATGGAAAGGGAAGAGTACGAGGAAACAAAAGGCGGCGAAATCGGCGGGAATACAACTGTAGCATCTGACAGACCGTCGCTTTGGTTTTCCTGCATTTAATGCAACAGGACAAAATACTTTTTAAATATAAAAAAGAAGAAGATGGCGGCGCGCAGTAAAAAGTAGTTGAACGACAGTTACGAGTTGAGTTCAACGCCTCGCGCCGCACCTATGCGCACCATTGAACGACAGTTACGAGTTGAGTTCAACGCCACACTCCGAACATACGCGCACCATTGAACGACAGTTACGAGTTGAGTTCAACGCCTCGCGCCTCACCTATGCGCACCATTGAACGACAGTTATGAGTTGAGTTCAACGCCTCGCGCCGCACCTACGCGCACCATTGAACGACAGTTACGAGTTGAGTTCAACGCCACGCGCCGCACCTACGCGCACCATTGAACGACAGTTAAGAGTTGAGTTCAACGCCACGCGCCGCACCTACGCGCACCATTGAATGACAGTTACGAGTTGAGTTCAACGCCACGCGCCGCACCTACGCGCACCATTGAACAATAGCTACAAGTTGTGTTCAACGCCATGCGCCGCAACTGCCCATACCATTGAACTGGAGGGACTTAATGATACGCATACCCGATCAGCTCGTGTAGCGTATCAAACAACATCGCCACTAGGAATTACCAGAGCGCGCCAAGGCCTGAAGCGCTATACTTATTACCATTGCGCTAGTCCTATAAGCGCGCATAGGTAGCAGCCACATGACGGGCGATGCTGTAGCTGGCAGAGGACACCTGGCAGACAAGAATCAGAGTCGACAAGAATCAGAGCCGACAAGAACACTTTTTACTTTTGTCGGACCAGCTCGCCTGAGGACGTACTATTTGCAGGTCACGATCTGTTTAGCCTCATTACGTGGCAATAGAAGACAAGAAAGGTTATCCTATAAATACAAGACTTCGTCCATAGAACGAAGGATCTGGATTTTTCCACCTTCACACACAAACACGCTCTAAGAACAGCAGCGCATAGCGCAAATATACCCGCGCTACCGGACTCATAGCATTACACTAGACATTCTTGATATACAAGTAACGTTCTATGAGCAGAAATCCTATCTTATAGCGCGAGCCATCAATGACCGGACCACCCGCTGATGGTGGGTCTAATGTTTAACCACCCCTGTTGAGATCATCATCTCGCAAAGGGTTATTCACGGTACTCCGGACCGGAGAGTTAAACTCAATTGACCCTTAAATCCCCCTTATTGATGTCAAGCATGGACCGAACCCGACCCGATTATTCTATGCTTGATCAGATCCAAATATACGCTTACATGCCTCGTAATTCGAATGAAGTTCAAAATAACGCGTAACAGAAAAACGGGGTGTTACAATATATATATGTCAAAACTTTTTTTGTTGTGTTGATATGTCAAAACTTTTTTTTTATCGTTGACTACCAAAGTACTGTTCAATCCTTAGGCAAAGCAAAAGTACTGTTCAATCCTTAGGCAAAGCAAGTCACGACAACGTTACGAGAAAGGAAAAAGAATCTTTAGGCAATCCATGCCACGACGTCGTTATGGAAAAGGAGAAAGCCGAAACAATATGCATTTTTATAAGCGATTATCAGTCTAATTCATGCAACAAAGAAAAAAATGATTCAGTTTGACCGTCCGATCCTCTCCCGCTCTAACTACAGGGGAATGTTAGCGGATAGTCCTTTGGGTTCTCCATCATTTATTGTTAGTTATTATAGTGTCTCTTGGTTTGCTTTCCCTTATGCTTATATAAACCTTGTATTATTCTTTGTATTGGCAAGCAATCAAATTATATGAATTATAACAACTTGGATCATTACCGAGCCACTCTTTAGAGATCCTCATTTCTAACTGGATTATTCACGGTACCCGAATCGAAGAACGAACAATCAATTTCAAATATCCCCTTTTTAATATGTACACAAGTTCTAACCGGACACCGTCTCTCTAACCGGTAACCAAATTAGCTTCATCATAGACGATGTGAGACATTCATTAGTAAGTTTAAAACTTAAGTAACATCATCAATTTACTCCATTAGATCAGCTTAAAGACATAAGTAAGGATAAATAAATTTCACCATTATTTTTAACTCTTTAATAAATAAATATGTAAAGAAGTTTTATTTTAGTGATTTGTGAGTTTCTAAACATGCAAATTGTTTTACAATATTAGACATTCTATTCATGAGTAAGCATGTACTTCTTTTACAAATGTATCACAAGTATTACCCTATCACTATTTGCGCCCGGATTCAAGGGCTCTCACTGGCCCAACTTTACTGTTCATATTCATTTTTTTTGTTGTTGCTGGTAAAAGGTGAATTCTTTGACAAAAAAATTGTTGCCGACTATATTATTGTTTTCTACGAATTTGTTGGTCAAGAATTGTACATAGCTATATTATTGATTCAGAGTATAGACTTTTTTTTAGCTCTAGAGGTGAATTTTTTGGACCAAAATTGTAGGAGACTTTATTATTGGTTTCCGCTAACTATAAGGGTGAATTTTTTGGCCAAAAAATGTTTACGACTATATTATTGATTTCGGAGTATATACTACGTATAAATTACTTATTTGAGGTTAAAAATTTTTGTTATCACAACATTATAAAACATGCATAGCAAATATGTTTGGATTTTGGTACTTCATTTTTATTTTGCAACTAAATAATTTTTATCTTAATTTTAATGAGTAACATTTTAACAACGAGATATGTTAATTATTTATGAAAATTTAATTTGATACATTAAAAAATGTTTCATTTTAAATATGAATATTGGACGATTTGGTAATTTTCGCCCAGCGTAACGGGCAAGCGATTTATCTTGTTTAATCGAATTGTCACTTAAATATTTAACACATACTTGCATATCCAATACTCCGTATTATTTTACTTGTTAGTATAACATTCATTAAATAACGCTTACACAAAATAAAATATATTATTTGTTAACAAGCCTACAATTATATTACTCGTACTTGGGTAATTTATCAAATATCTTGTAATTTTATTTTTCTGTTGAATATATACACCCCGTTTGGCTCACATAATCGAATGAAATTCTGGCGAAACTGAAATTGAATTTAGATACGCGTCGTTATTTACAACCCCGCCATTATTTACGATTCACCCCTCCTACTTTATTTCATCCAATTTTAGTCCTCGCCTAACATTCACTTAAAACCTCAATTATCTTCCTAACGTATTTAAACCTCTATATTTTTCTACTATATCTCCCTACTTATTAAAAGGGGATCCAAATAATGAAATAATCTTTCATTTTGACTCTTGAAATTAAATCCTATCCATTAGATTAAAACTAACAAGCCTCATCTAACCATTAATTCAAAAACCGAATTTTTATTACTAATCACTTTTAGGAATCATAATTCAAAGACTAATCTACCCTTAAAACTAAATAAATTTACAATATTTGAATAACAGTCGATTGCCACTAATTACGCTTAATTATCTTCAATTACTTATTCTATCCTAAAAATAGGCCTCCTACCAAAATAACCTCCATACAATAACGATCAAATATATACTGATTCATGTATTTTATATCTCTTCACCAATTTCATACGCCTCAAATAAAAAAGGAAAAAAAAAAAACAAGGTATTGGTATAAAAAGATGGACATCATCATCATAAAAAGATGCATCACTAAATTCTTTAAAATAAGAATACATGGAACGAACCTGTTCTAAGCATCTGTGGATTCAAAAAGCCAATAACGGTAATTCATAATACTTAATAATAGTAATGTATTACGTATATGCATCTTATAGTCCCTTATTATCCTTCATTTCTTAACAAACCCTGCAACAATGTTGCTAATCACAGAGACGACTATTTGTTCACGATTATTAGTTACACCGATAATGGTAATTGAATTGTCCGAACTATGATATTTGAAAAGTGTCAGTTCGGGCGGGTCTTTTTCGTTATCAAATGTTAATGAACTTATTTCAGTTCTTATCTTAGGTGATTCACCTTAAATGATAGTTGTTATGTGGTTCTAAGTTGCTTAATCAAAAATGAATTTTTTTTTCTTTGCAGTTCCTGATATCAGTTTTCAAAAACCGAAATCGAGGATTGACTAACATGTGTATCGATCACACGCTACGCTGTCACCAAAAACAACCGCTGCATGTCGGTCAAGATTTATATATTACGAGCCTTGCAATCCTATATGTTTACATAATTCATTGTCGGATTTGTATGCTTTATTTCAGACTTATGGTCATATTATTTGTTATTCTCTGAAGATGATTTATGAATGGTAATTTCTTTGGTTTGTCATTTCAATTTTTAAAACAATATGTGACAGATGAAAACCAAATAAGATTGTGTACTCTATAGTCAACTCTATGCTGCACTCTATAGTCGATTGTGTACAAAGGATCAGAAAGATTCAACATGATTTATCTAATGTAAATACTGAAAATGTATCGTCATCTACACATAATCAAAGGACGAAAGGTGGTAAATACAAGAAGAAACAATTGTCAGTGGAAGAACGGGCACATTGTTTCGTTTTTTATAATCATATTTTTTATTAGATACGTTTTTTTTAAGTAGTATATGATATCAAACTATCTGTAAATGCCTTTTTGTCGATATCACCGTTCAACATGATCCTATGATGTAATTTTTTTATAATACTGGAGATAAGGGATCAAGATATTAAGAACAAAAAACGCCTATCGTCAACAAAAATAAGTACTTGTGTAATACTTAATGTTAGTGTTTATGTTATGATGCAAACTGTTTTTAGTCTATATTATATACTATGTATTTTTTATTAATCATATGTATGAAGAGAAATTTATCTACAACTTACTTTCTTCTTTTACTTTTTCTTATCAATTAAACCTGACTATCTTTTATGATTAGATCAATGCAACTTTATATATGTGTTTTATCTTATTTAACTATACTCTTCAAATGTGTTTAACATCTATTTTGATGATATGTTGTATATTAATATAGCCTTCTAAATAATTTGTTGCATTGTCAATACAATACAATTTGTATTATTTATATATATATATATATATATATATATATATATATATATATATATATATATATATATATATATATAAGGTTAATAGAATAAGCATTCGGAATTTTTAAAAATATGATGTTCAACAACTATCTGTTATTACATCCCAATAGCATAGTGCAGACTTTTTTTCTTACCGATTTTGTTACATACACTATATTGATACACTATAACTTTGGTCAAATTTTATTTTCCATTATAAGAGGATCCAAATAATGAAATAATCTTTCATTTTGACTCTTGAAATCAAATCCTATCCATTAGATTAAAACTAACAAGCCTCATCTAACCATTAATTCAAAAACAGAATTTTTATTACTAATCACTTTTAGGAATGCATAAATAATTTGCAAAATACAATTCAACAACTAAATGACGAGCTTTAACAACAACATACATCCGCTGAAAAGGTTTGTTAATTACTTATTTTATTATATTTACATATTGTAAGATTATTATTCCATCTACAAATGTCATTAATTCTTATTTATGTCACAAAAATTTTAATCTATAAATTTATATTGCAGGTGTTGAATATTCATCACGTTAACCCTGGTAATTTTTAAAGAAATAAGTAAAATAAGTTATATGTAATTGTTATCAATTTTTGCACCTATACAGATCTTATTAATTTTGGAGCAACATACAATGTCTGTTATTAAGACCATGATCAACTGGCATTAAGTCTTCAAAAAACGATGATGATGCATTCTACTGATAAACATAATGATCCGACAAACAAACAAATATTGGAACATTATATTCAATTAACGAATCTAAATGCAGCAAGAATCAATGTATTCAGCATCTTTTTCAGATTAGATGTCTCATGTAGAACAATCTCTTGCTTGGTTAGGTGGATTACGGCCCTCAAATATAATAAAGATGAGTAATTAATAAAATAATTATAACACACACACACACACACACACACATATATATATTATATACATTATGTATATTTACTTATACGAATAATGTAAATACTCTTTACACATATACATTATACGAATAATGTATATATGTATATTATATACATTATGTATATTTACTTATACGAATAATGTAAATACTCTTTTTCAGATTAGATGTCTCATGTAGAACAATCTCTTGCTTGGTTAGGTGGATTACGGCCCTCAAATATAATAAAGATGAGTAATTAATAAAATAATTATAACACACACACACACACACACACACACACACACATATATATATATATTATATACATTATGTATATTTACTTATACGAATAATGTAAATACTCTTTACACCAAACAAGTACCAAGTCTAAAAATAATAAATACATATTAAACTATTTAAACATTTTAACATGTAGTTAATTACTAACCACGTGGAGCTAAGTGAAGAACAGATTGAAAAGATGGAATCGTTGAAATATACGACCCTGCAAGAAGAAATGAAAATTACAACTAACGTTCAAAATTTAGAAGGTAATATAGCTTATTCTTTTTCGAGGAAATACTTTGTTGATAAAGGAGACTTTTCAGCAATGAACAATTTCTTAAATCAAATGTTTGAAAATCTAAGGAAAATATCCGTTGTTAGTAGCTTTCGTGATCATGTTATTTTACAAATATACATTAAAATTTCATTAGGTTTAATAATACTTGGTGTTGCACTATTGTTGTGAATTTAATTAAATTAATCTTCTTTTGCATGCCGATGAATTACGTATTTCAACCCTTGCAAAATTACAGTCTATAGTCACTATAAGGCAAAGAGCTTTGACATGTATCGCACTTCACAACTACCAAAAAAGATTAATTTTATTTAATCACTAATGGCAAGCAATACCTATATAATAGTTTTTGTATCTGTTTTTTCAGTTTCAAGAACTTGAATAAAAATGTATGGAAATCAAATGTTATTTATTGATTATATTATTATTATAAGGTTTATTATCGGCCCATCATTTA
The DNA here is from genome assembly GCF_046630445.1 of Rutidosis leptorrhynchoides. Lineage (NCBI taxonomy): Eukaryota > Viridiplantae > Streptophyta > Magnoliopsida > Asterales > Asteraceae > Rutidosis > Rutidosis leptorrhynchoides. Next base: position 612,945,347 of record NC_092336.1, on the reverse strand, counting down.
ACTTTTCAATTACTATATGAATCGATCATTTCATAATCGCCCATAGATTGAATTCTCATTCAACCGTTTATTTTTAATTTAACCCGCGAAGTCGCGGGTCTTTTAACTGGTTCTTCTTAACAAACGGAGATATCTTCGGGTATCAAAATTCAGAATAGAATAAAAATTACAAAATCCTAAATCAAAACACTTGTACTCCGTACAACTTTCAATGCATAGAATTGTATCGTGTCACATGTTTAGATATTTACATGATATCGGAATATGTGTCTGGAACTTGAAGAAGGAATAATGCTCGAATCTCGAGTGAAGGTTACCAAAATCCCTGAAAGCGTTGTCTTGCAACAATTACGTTATTTCAATCTCATTCAATGACGTAATCTCCACTGTGTATATTCATTTCGTGTTACAGAATTCATGATTAATTCGATTTCATTGTGAGAAGAAGGAGATATAGATTATTATTATTTTTATAAAAATAAAATTTTATATCAACAATGGATGTATTGTGTGCTACCGTTAATTGTTTACTTTTAGGTATCTCACACAAGAGGAAAACGATTAGATACGGGAATCGATCTTCAATCAATTTCAGAGTTCAAGCAGTTCATTCGGATCAGGTATAAATTACTATTTCAATTGTTATTTATTGATTACTCTGTTACGCTTCGTAATGATTCTTACTGGTTAATTGAGTTATTAATTGAAGTTCGAAGAAATATGAGAGCTGATCAGTGAATAATTAGTATAATATGGATTTTTTTCAAGTCTAATTAATTTAATAATTTGTCGTGAAGTGCATATTAAACTATTCTACTGCTTAAGGCTGTGTAAAGTTGCACTAAATATGAAGTGCATGTATTACTGCTATAGCCTAAACAAGTCATTTGTTATGTATGAAACATGCATACACTGTTACTGCAAATGAATGATTGATTTTCATCTGCTCACCTTGAATACCTAAGAGTCTCACTTTGACTACATAATGATTTTTATACTCATGATCAGTAACTCGTTACAGTCTGTAACCTATGTGCAGTATTAGAGACATGCCATTTTCTGAACCATATAATCTTGGCCTATACTTTCTTACTTAACAATGTTTCCTAATTGACCAAATCCTCTCAATCAATATGTTAGGTAGGTGCTGTGAGTGATGACAAGCCAGAATCGTTAAGTGGTTTGAGATCAAAAAATGTCGAATGGCCTTCTCCAAGTGATGAAATCCCTTTTTGGAAGAGAAATTTCCAGAATCGGGATGCTAATAGAGAGGTTACCGTTGACATCGAGAAAGATTCTGATCTTTTGCATGTGATTCATGTGACTGCTGAAATGGCGCCAATAGCAAAAGTTGGTGGTCTTGGTGATGTGGTAACAGGCCTAGCTCGTGCATGTTTATTACGTGGACATAAAGTGGATATCATGCTTCCTTTCTATGAGTGTATCCGGAAGGAAAACATCCAAGAATTATCACTAATGTCCACTTATGATTCATATTATGATGGGAACTGGATCAAAACTAATGCATATAGCGGAATAGTTTCAGACATTCCGGTTATACTTGTTGAACCAATGAACCAGTTTTTTAAAGGAGAAGATGTATATGGAGGTTCATACAATGAGTTGGAGGCTTATTTATTTTTCAGCCGTGCTTGCCTTGAATGGATGCAGGTCTGTGTGTTACGTTCAGCTAACTTGTTTAGTTAATTTACCTAGCATTTTATCTAACATACACACTTTTCAAGTTTTGATGCTTGAAAACGAAATCAATTCATCTAAAATAAGCAGCTGTTGTTATGGGCCATTGTGGTAACAGTTATGGATCAATCAGACAGATTTTAAACTCTAGAATGAAAACAAGGAAATGCATACACTCAAATTCCTTTTTAAGACTTTAAAATATATATAACCTTCATCAATTGCGTAGGAGATTACTTTTTTAGATGTATTATACACCCCAATTTACACTGCTAGTACAAGTTAGCTCAAGGAAATATGAAAGTAGTATAAGCACAAGTTTTTATAGTTATCCATAGTAAAGAGACTTTATACTAGTATTTGAAGAAGCCATTGTTTAAATGCAGGTAACTGGAACACAACCTGATATCATACATGTCCATGAATGGCAGACAGGGGCACTGCCACTTCTCTACTGGGACATGTATCATCATCTTTCACTTCAGGTATGACATTAGCATGACTGCACGAGGCTACCATCTAGTATTACTTTCTTTCAGACCTCGAAAGGTTCTTAAGAGAATTTATTTATTTATTTAATAACATTAGAATTCGTACTTCATAGAAACCAAGAATAGTATTGACGATCCACAACATGGAGCATTATGGGGAATGCAGGTATCCTAAATCTCTCTCTCTCTCTCTCTCTCTCTCTCTCTCTCTCTCTCTCTCTCTCTCTCTCTCTCTCTCTCTCTCTCTCTCTCTCTCTCTCTCTCTCGTTTTTATGTTAAACTGTTTTAATAGCAGAAACGTATGATATTAATTTTCTCTTTAGTTTTGTACATGCGTTGGTGTTTATGTAACATTTGTTGATTATGTGAAGATCTTAATCATATCATAAATAACCTACCTTGGTTGCTTTGGCAGACAAGAACAACTTCAAAAGTGTGGTCTTGATGGATCTTTATATGCAACTATCGACAAGGTACGCATCACTTGTTTGTACATAAAAGCTTTCTTCTAGTTCTTGCTTACAGGTATTTACAGATGATATAAGAACCATGAATGCTTGACAGAGTTAATACCTTTAATGTATCTAACGTTTTCAGTAGTGTGATGTAATCTGTCCACCCTGTTAACATATATCAACATGTTTATGGCTTCTATATATGCTTCTTGAGCACCCACCTTTTTTTGTGTTACCTTGTTGTTTGAATTCCGATAGAGAAAAGTTAATTCTTTTTTTTTTTCTTTTTTTTTTTTCTTTTTTTTTTTCTGTATATTCCAATTAACAGGCGATTGATGATCGAACCATTGGGCACAATCCTGAGAGGCTGAGTTTATTAAAAGGAGGCATTGTATACAGCAATTCAGTCGTGTAAGTAGTTCGTAGACTTCTACATGCCCTTCAGTTTTCTTATAATAATAATAGCAGATAGCAGATCTATATTTCTATCCTAGTAAGGGTATTTGAATTATAGGCTTATAGCATTTCTCAATTAACTTTAGTTATTCTTCATTTATGCCCCTTTAGTCTAAGTTTTTCATTTCTTGATATTCCTTGGTAGTATATTCTCTTAAATGCTATTACAATGGAATCTTCTAACAAGACCTGAAGAACTTTGTTCTAAACGATTCCAACTAAGTGATAATAGCATTTCAACTGTTATGCTTTGCACAAACGTACTGATATAGCCTATGAGTCCATCGTTACAAGTGACTTGTTTTCTTTTTCAGTACAGTCTCTCCAACTTACCTTAAAGAAACACTTTGTTCTGGATGGCTTGCAAGTGCTTTGATAACACATCGGGACAAGTAAGTTCTTACAGGTGTTGTACGCTATTACCACTTTATATTTGGATTAACTTATAATTTCTGCTTTTTCTTCCTTCTTTCATTGTAATAAGCTTTTTATGAGTGACTCATATAGAGAGATTTGAACAGTGGACCCCATCGTAGTTCCCATTAGCGATAGAAAAATACCCCCAAACCAATTCCTAAAGGCATTATCTTTAAAGCTACTTGTTAGATGTGGCAAAATGGGTGGGTCGGGTTAAGTTGCCCCAAAAGCCCCCTTTAAGTTCACCTTATTAGCTCTACAGTTACATTGGTATGTAAAAGATGGTTAAAACCCTAAAGTATTGGGTTTTATAAAGTTTGGATCTGGTGCATGTCGTAGGCTTCGATATACATGTCACAGACTGCAACATGTTATGCATCAGAATGCGACCAAACTGTTTGCAAGGTGCGACCAGCTGTTTAAACTTAGAATATTAAAAATTGTCCGCCACTTTTTGAGGGGTCAACGCAGGGGTTTCGCACCTGTGACAATATCGCAGGGTGCATTTTCTGCTCTAATGGTTTCGGGTCCAGACCTTAGACCAGAATAGCAAATGCAAAATAATTGAGTGCCAATAACATGGCATTTGCGATTCAAACAGTTTACATGAGAGGATTATCGCAACCTAAAATGTATATGTTTTGGATGATATCAATTATCTAACTGTGCAATTAACATATTCTGCAGGTACTATGGTATTCTAAATGGAATTGATACGGTAATGTGGAACCCTGATTCTGATGTTTTCTTGCCTGCCAACTATAATGGTAAAAGTTTATCATGATTTTATTTTGTCTTCCTTATGCCATGTCATTACCAAATAAAAAACATTGTATAACAGATGCACTTTACCTCTAACATATCTTCCATTTAGTTATGCTTGAAGATAACAGTATCATATTGTTAGATCAATTTGTTGTAATTTTTAACATTATTTATCAGCTCAGAACACTGCTGGAAAGGAAATATGCAAGCAGTATCTTCAACGGGGGCTCGGTTTGGCTATAGAAGGCAGTGTATCTAGTAACCACTTATCTAATAGGGTACCTTTAGTTGTTTGCATTTCTAGATTAGTTGCTCAGAAAGGGCTTCATCTAATCAGACATGCGATCAGTCATGTTAAAGAACATGTAAGTCCATATCACATGTTACCTTGTACTCTTATCTGCTATTATCATACCAAAAATTTATTGTCAACTTATTATATAAAGTCACGCTGTTTGTAATAAAGTTGTTTAAGAATCTGAAGCCGGCTCTGTTTTCCTTATCTTATAGGGTGGACAAATGATTGTGCTGGGAAAAGCTCTGGATGGTAGGGTTCAAAAGGAATTTGAAGCTCTAGCAGATTCGGTAAGAAAAAATATTTTTATCTTGTTATAATTTTGATAATAAAGGATAAAGGATTGTTAATTGGAATGGAATCGATTGATTACTTGTGAATAGTAGAAACTGTTTCTTATTCTTTTTTACTTGGCCTGATCTTTCCTTGATGATTAAAAGCTGACGATCGCTTCATTCTCTTTTTGTAGCATAACAAAGGTTCTGCAGTCCGCATCCTCTTGATGTACAGGTAATGTGTCACTTATATATCGGGAATAGATACATAGACTTTTTTCTCATTACATGACCATATTTTTTGGGTAACCCTTTAAACACACACCACGTTACATTTTGTTGATGATAATTAGGATATGTTTTGGTGAAAAATTATACATGTGTGATTGCAATATTAAGTAGCTACAGATGCCAACTGACATTTTCATAAACAGATGAAACATTGAAATTGTGAATATGTGAAAAAAAATATCCCACTTTTAACCTGTATATAACAATTAGGGTTCTTGTAGTCATTTATCAACATAACAACAACAACAACAACAACAACAACAATACCCAATCCCGCGAATGCGATCATTTATCAACATAAATGTATGCAATTTGCAGTGAGGAGTTGTCTCACATGTTGTATGCCGCTGCTGACATGGTGTTGGTTCCTTCTGTATATGAGCCTTGTGGACTTGCACAGATGATAGGAATGCGTTACGGATCGGTACGTGATTATGTTCTATGATGATAGGGTGTCTTTTATTGTAATTGTTCTATGTATTATTTGGACCATTTACCTTGATTTGCTGTGTTGGAATTCTAATCTCAAACAGGTTATATATATTCCAAGCTACTAAATTTACAGAAGGGGAACTTATATTAACCGTTAATATCATTAATTAATACAGATACCAATAGTAAGAAAGACTGGTGGTCTTGCCGACACTGTTTTTGATATGGATGATCATTCACAACCTGAGATAGCAAACGGGTAATCATTTTGATTCTTTATGTCTTCCTTATCTTAAAATATATATATTTTTTTACCTTGTAGGAGATTTAGCCCTTTATATAGCTAACATTACAAACGACAAAAACCATTTACACCATTAGCTATCTAATTCACACTAAGATATTTTCGGTTCCTTCTCTATTCAAGGTTCGTCTTTGAAGGAATTGATGAAGGTTCCCTTAGTTTGGCTCTTGATCGTGCATTCTCGTACTACCAGGAAAGTAAGTTATAATTGCTAGTACTATTCGGCTTTTATCATTTGTTGCTTCAACATAAAGAGCATGCAAAGTAATCCAATTTTTATTTAATTTTCTCAAAATTTCGCTTTCAATCCAGAACCAATCGAGTGGGCGAATCTCGTAGAAAAAGTCATGCAAATTGACAACAGCTGGAATAGAACGGCTGGGACGTATATTGATTTGTACAACTTGATAAGAGTGAGATGGTGACTTCTTGAACACATCTTAGTTTTGTAAGTGATAAACTGAGAACTCAAATCGTATTAAAGTTAAACATGTGCAATTAGATAATTAGATCATTCCTATCATCAAATAAGCCAAGAACCAAGGAACACTGTGATTGCCCGGTTCTCTGAGCATTGGGTATCGTTGTTGTATACTGTCATCTTCTAACATTGCCCTAATAATTTGCATATTAATTGATCTCCTTCACACATGGTCAACGATTTCCATGTATAAAAACAAAAATGTTGAAATTGATGCGAAATCATCAGTTTTGAAAAAACACTTGGCTTCGATATTTTCATATGTAGTATTACTCAAGGATAATCAGGTTTAGTTGGTTTTCACGAGTATGAAATTGATCAACTTTTCAGAAGCAAAGTTTGTGAAATCACTGATTTTAATTCCAACTTCAAGTTGCAATTTCTGAAATATAAACCCGTACACCTAAAAGCTTATTAATAGCAGAAATCAGCAAAGGCAAAAGATTTAAATTGAGAAAAGAAACTATCATAGCATATTTTCATTCATTCCTTTATCTGAGAATTGTACACTTGCTTTGGGGAGCAAATTAATAACCACCCTGCAACAAACAAACAAAAACTATGATAAACAGCTTCACGTACAGCCTCAACTGTCACCACCTACCTTTAGAAACAAGAAGGGGTGAAGAAACAAGGAGGTTGCACAAAGTCAAACAGTTAACTCCCATACTAGGACCTTTTCTGGAATACTGAAAATAACCAATAATTTTTTTTTTTACTAAAATGAGCGGTTTTATGCGGCCTAAAAGTCTGCAAACCACCTCAGAAACTGATGTCAGTTGCGACCCCCATACACCAAAAGATTACATGTAACTTCAAGGCAACAATATCCAGGGGTTAATGTCTACGCAAACAATATGCAGAAGGCTTCACATATTCGATTTTGGTACTAAAACTTTACTGTACTTCCCTATGCTCATCCACATGAAGGGACTCTGCAACTTTATCAGCAAGTTGAGTTATTGTAGTAGTATCATTCACAGCAGCCGAAGTGCTTTTTGTTAATTCTCGCTCCTTGGATCTCTTTTCCTGTAAATCCTTCTCTCGCTCATCATAATATATAAAATCATCTATAATAGATGTATCTGCATCATGATCTTTAAAGATTTTCAACATTGCATTACCCACTTCTAGTTTCACCTGCAAACAAAAAGTTACCTCATCATACAAAATTAAAAAAAAAAAAAAATTATAACATATGGGAGAAATGAACATAATACGAAGGGGTGACAATGTTACAGGTTGCTCATTTCACCACTTTCGACCCATTTATTTGACCACATTTGAAATCCACTTCCATTATTAATAAGACAGGTAAAATTGCCACCTCAAAATATAGACCTAAAAAGCTAATGTATATGCATACCTCTTGTGAATCTCTGCTATGAGTGACAGGCTTGTTGTCATTATTTTCAAGAAGAATATGCCGAAATCGACTGTTGGGGACATCCTTGATGATGTGCCATTTGACTTTAAATTGACCACTCCACCTATCCTGCTGCCAATATTCAGCATCATTCACAAAATCCACCGGTCCAACCATTTCAGCCACGCCACAAAACTGTCCACTGGCATTAACCTGTAAATTTTAATCAAATAAAACTCTTATCACCAGACTACAAAAATACATAGATAAATCTTACGGGTTTTTTATTAACCAGCTATTAGACAGGTGTAACGAATACATAGCGTTATTTTTGTTTAAGTTGTGGAAGTAACTTACAGAAAAGAATAGAAAGATTGGACAGTCGGTGTTGGCTTCCTTTGATTCTTGATAAGCAGCATCTAATTTTCTGTTACCCAATGGGGTACTGGCCCAAACACTGTACTTAATACTTTTATGGACGTTGTCTTCACTAAAAGACTTAATTACAAAGAATTTCGCGTTGTCATAGGTTGTAACAAAATCAGGTCGATTGTAAAGTTCAATATCAAGCCTAGAAGCAAGGTCATTACCATCTCCAGCAACACCATTTCCCTTTGGCTTTAATGCCCTTGGTCCTCTGTTACGATCACTGGTAGTACCATGTGGTTCACTAATCATGCTAATGGCATTGTCCCTGAGTTTTCCCGCTTTGTCGGGCACAAAACGATTCAGGTGACTAGCTTCCCCATGAAAAACAGAATTACTGCCGTAGCTATTATACCCTCGAAAAGATCCACTTTGAGGGTAGCGTCTTGTGGAGGAACCAGATACTGACCCATAACCATATGCTGTCTGTTGCTGTGGAATCTGGAAACGAGAGCACGAGATGTATAAGGAGTCAGCAAATGTACAACAGCCTAAACTTCTCGCTTGTATATTAACATATAATTGAGGTTGGTTTCATCACAAGTGTGTCAAATCAAACCAAGTAGCATTTTCAAAGTTAGCCCAAGTCTACTTTTAGATAACACACCCTCCTAAATCATTTTGATTTGAGGGACCTCAATTATTACTGTCATACTTGTGTAATCATAATATCGCATTAATCATTTATACAAAATACTACATAATAAATATTAAGTGTTTGCAGATAAACCCGGCACAGCCCATTTATGGTCAATTTCAGACATCAAAACTTTGAAATTCAGTCGGAGCATTGAATTATTTATTTAACTTGAAAAAGAAAAAGAAAAAACCAAATATCAATGCTCAACAGAAGTTCATCAAGATATCTCAAGCCAACAGTAACTAAAATATTTTCTCAACCATATCCGTACCGCCCTTTCTTGGGTGTCCATGAGGTCTCGAGTTCGAGCCTCAATTTGGAATTTTCCTAATGCAATTTGCTTTGCGATTGGTTATGGAGTCATCTGGGGGTTCTTGCAAATGGTGGGTTCTGCCCATATCTAATAAGGTTCTCTCGGGGTTTTCCTTGGGTGCAAGGTTTCCTTCTAACGGGTGTAGGAATTGAGCATAGCATGTGACTTGTGACTTCCTGGATATGATTGGGTGGGTGGCTAATGGCCCCTGTCAGTGACCTTAATACCGCCGTATAAAAGAAAACTAAAATATTTTCTCCTACTTCAGACCCTTCTCTCTAGAATGTAATACTGAAAAGTAAAGGACTACAATTAGCTCTAAATAATACAAACCTGGCCAAAGATGTGATCATACGACCCAAGTATTCCAACGGGTGCAGGGTATAAGGCTCCTGATGTGAGTGGAGATGCAAAGCTACTTGTGTCTGAGGACATTGATCTATTTGGTACAGAATCACCTGACGTGATCTCCGCCGGATATTTATAGAACCCAAGATTATTATTGTTTCCAGCAGGATTGGCTCCACCGAAAGAACCATATTGCAAATAATAACCTGATCCAGGCCCCATAAAAACGTTATCAGCAGTAAACTCTTGGCCACTGTTTGCAGATGTTGCAAGATCGGTTGGAAAAGCAGATGTAACTTGAGGAGAAACAGGCTGTGAGTAGTAATTAGGAGACATCGGAACTTGATGTGGTGAAAACAGCTGCCCGTCTATCATTATTGGAGACATAGGACTGGCAATTGGAGAAAACTGGCCATATGCCATCTGGGTGTCAAACCCATATGCAGGGTGGAACAATAGTGATGAATTATCATTGTACATTCCCTAGACCATGTAGAAACTAATGTGAGCTTCACAGGAAAATTAATTTTGTTGTTTCCGATAAATAAATACAGCAGAGAAAAGATACAAACAGAAAAGTAACCATTCTCACCGGAGGCACAATTTGCAAATTATTTACGTAGCTTGAATAGTCTCCCCAGTTGGCAGAGCCATCATCATAACCTGATGCTGAATTATACATATTATACACATTATTAAGGAAGATAAAGAAAGTCAATATAATTTCTTTTCCACATTTATTGAAAGTACAAACGCCTACTGCCCAGCTCCATTGTCACTCGAACATACTCGACACATTATACTGGTAGAGTGAAGAATAAGTGAGGTGGGTAACAAGTCAGACCAGCTAACCTTTCAGTACTAATCGAATCGAGTTTATACCAGGTTGAACCCAAACAGTTTTGCCCAAAAGTTCAAAAATTTTTATAATCTGAAGGTGTCTAGAAAATATGAATATGAGAAGTAGCTTATTTCAATTACAACCCGAACTCCGACAACAGAATAAAATGCTTTAATTTAAGCATTTATCGCAGGCAATTTTAATACCTTTAACAGCTTTTATTCTAGTCGTTTTTTATTTTTATTATTTGACCCAATAAGAAACAGCATAACCTAAATCAAACCGTTCACAAGTATATGGGTTAAAGCTGCGACCTCTAGATACTGGAATAGCACCATAACAACAAAAGCCACATATGCACCTTGATTTAAGAGTTAATATTTTCCTAGGCCTTTGTAATTTAATAGAGTTCTATGTTATACTAAACTAACCTCCGTAAAAGTAGGTCTGCTCTGGAGGAGAAAAAATATTTGATGAATTTATAGGGGTCTGAACTCCACTTGCATTCAAGGACCCAGCAATGGCTGCATCCGGAGACGGATTCGGAGAAACAATCCTTTCGTTTTTGGGAGAAAGCGGCTGATAATGCAGATAAACAACCAAAGGAACACAATAACTGAGCTATTCAAAAACATATACAAAAAAGGAAATAAATATAGAAAAAACAAGTACCTTATCCATGTAGTTGTCAGGCACAAGCCCATCACCTACTACAAGTGTCACAATGGTCGAGTTAATACTTCAATTACGTTAGAATATACACATATAATCTACTAGAGGGCAACAAATCGCATATTGACACACTCAAATAGTGAGTATATGTATATGTATACGTACAAGAAAGAAAACAATGGCACCTTTTTCTGCTAATCTAATTTCAAGTTCATACCATGCAAGCAGATAAAGTCATAAATCAAATGTGTTCTCCACCACTCAGGACCCATCACACACACAAATCAAAATCATATCATACAAAGTATTAACTATCGTTGGCATATCAGCACGTTGGGCATCACAAACTGATAATTAATAAAATCTTGATGACAAATCTAGACTATATTTACTTTAATCCCTTCACATTGACCAAATCACTACTTAATTCAAAGTCAATGTTAACCTAAAAATTTGAAAATAGGTAAACCATACAAATTTCAATACAGATCCAAATTCCACCGGTCTCTATCAACATCAAGTCATAAAAAGCCCTAATTCACTTAACATAAACCCTAGATTCCCAAAATCCTACACAATTAACAGAATATCGCATTCACATAGGTAAATTCACGATCGCATAAAATCAATATCGCAAAAACACCTAATCACCATAGAAAATACAACATCAATGTTGCAATAAATCATTAGATTAGTAGTTACCCCAAATCAACACAGCCGAATTGTACATTAGTAATAATCAACAAGTAGTAAAATAATTGATGAATAAATACATACCAACATGCAAAGGCAAAGCAGAAATTGAAGCAGGTGAGACTCGATCTTTTCCCTGTTGACCTTTTTCTTCCATAATTATTTGATTTCTGATATGATTAGCAATTAAACGCTTTAAATCAAATCTATATCTATATTAATATTAAATTTATAGAAAAAAAATCGGAATTATTTATGGTTGAAGAATCGAATTCGAATTCGAATTCTTTATATCATCATGATCAATCAGTAGATAATAAATTATTGTTATTGAAGATCGAGGCAGAATTAAATCGACAGGGTTTTAGGTCTTATATATAGATAGATAGATACAGAAGATTCATTTGTATTTGTATTTATATATAAACACACACATGTACACGTACTTGTGCGTGTTTGCCTGTGAAACTTCTCCCTCTTTTACTTCTTTCTTATTTTCTTCCTCTTTATTTTCTGTATTTATATTATATATTATATTATATTTATATTTATATTATATTATATTATTATATTTATATATTTATTTATGATTATGATATTTATTTATTGAACGATAATGTTGTCGTTAAAATGAATAAAAGTTATGTGTTATGAAAGTCAAATAGTGGCTGCCAATTTCATGTTATGATATTAAAAGTCAACAAATGGTGGCTACTAATTTCAATCATATACTACAAAAGTCCAATGTTTAAGTACTATATATATATATATGCATGAATTGAATGTAAATGATACACACATTTTCTCAATATATCATTCCTTTCTCTCTATTCTTCTTTCTTTCATTCTTATAAGATTAGTATAAGTTGATAATAAGTATATAGACCATTAAAGGTAGTTATAATCTACTAAATTTATAACACGTTATCAGCAAGAAGTGCTCCTTATAATCAAGGTTTATCTAAGCAAGTACAAGTCACTAATCAAGGCAAGTGTTCAAGTCCGGCTGTACGCTGCTTCGGACCAGTGTACCTTGGGAACAGACGCAGAATCTGTTTAAGGAAATTGTGTCAAACACAAGCCCGGTTCAACCTTCAAATTCGGTTAGATCGTTCTATCCTTTTGTTCTTATTATTACGTTTATGATAATATGTATAATTGTTTCATTTTCGTATATACCTATTTCCTACAAACCAAAAACATACTCCTAATGTTAGACTTCAAAAGATCAACACTCAATAATATAAACTATAAATTTTGTAGGCATGTCATAGTTTCCTTACAAACCCTTAGAACTTGTGTATGAAACTGTGTTAATTTGCTTATATTTACTCCGTAATCGTTATATTCCCTTTTAACATGTGGTTAAAAGATTAATCTGTTGCTGTTAAAATTAATATACTCCGTAACATGTTTGTGCTAATTTTCTTATTTACCACGTAAGTACGTAGTATCATGACAATATTATTTAATATCTGGTTTAATTAATAATTGATGTTACTGTTAAGAAATTGATTATAAAAAGGATTTCTTGCTTTTAAATTTAGGTGTGATATTTAGTTGCTTAATATATTCCGTTGAATATATTCTGTTTGAAATTGCACACTAATTATGTTTATAAAACTAACTTCGGTTAGACTTAATATATACTCCGTATATATGTATGAACGATTTCTTGGTGATTAATAAAACATGCTACTATATCCAATTTATGCAGTACATGATTGTTGAGTATAGTTGTTAATCGTGATTATCATTTGTGGAATGAATTGCGAAAGGTACTTTTAGATGTTATGAGTAATTAACATATGTGTGGACTTAATTTGTGGAATGAACAAATTTGTGATTGATCAAATTATATTTAAGAATATTTAAATGATCATATATAATCATCTTAAACGAAACTGAGATATTTGTTGTTTGAATTCGGATTGTAAGAGAATTGTTTTAAAAAAAAAAAAAACGTTGTATGAGTACATGTTGTGAAAGTAAACATTAAAGTGTGGGGACTGCCTCTTATATAATTTATTATACCATTACGAATATATAAAGTGGTTGTCAGTGTTTTCTAGTTACATTTATTGTCTGAACTAGTGGTTCACATTAAAATTTGATGCTATGAGTATGTATTAATAAGAATACGGACTAGAGATCTTAATTTACTAGGCTGAATATAAATTCACGTTCTTGAGTTTATTCTAATTAATTATTATATACCTAACTGAAATTGATTAATTGAACATGAAACATATTAGAGTAATTTGTTTTGGTTTATATTTTTATATAGACCACCTATATTTGGATTAATATAAGGATGTTGTTAGTGATTACTTTAAAGTTTAATGTATAATGAATTAACCCCTATAATACTAAAAGTGGTGCAGAATTTTGTCGTTGCATCAACCCCAAAACGACAACCCGTATCTTCGTGCTCGGCGCGAGTTAAATTTTTTTCGACAGCAGCGTTAGACTCGAAATAATTTTATGAACAAAACGAAACTAACTACGTTCGAAACGGACACTTTTTAAAAAACGCTAAAGACAACGACATCTACAACGGCGTTTAACGCATGAGCCGTTTTCCCTTCTGTAAATACATAAAGATACGTTAAATATGAATACGCAGGCCGAAAACCCCCGCCGCATCGCGCGGGCCGGATACAGACTAGTTATTGATAATGGTCATGATTCTTTTAATGAATATTCATTATGATTTGTGATATATTTGGCCTAGGAAAACATAATATTCCTATACTTATGTTTTGATGCTAGTTCTATAATTAGTCCATCTAATTCTGGAAAAGATATTGTTATGCTTTTATTATTTGTGTTCTAAACAGATTATATATATGACCTGGTTCTTGAACATATATATGCTAATTAATCTGTTTATTTGCTTTATATATATAGACTAGCGAGATCTAGATATATGCATATTATGATTATGATAATGACTTGTCTACGTTTTAGAACGTATACCATATACGCTTCGTAACTTAGATAGAAGTTCTAAGAGTTTATGAAATAAATGGTTTTAGACCATAACGTATATGATGATTAATGAAAAGCACATATGGTGATTAATGAAAAAGCACATATGGTGATTAATGAAAAGCACATTGAGAAAGAATCACCAATGTTTCTTGAAAGAATTCAAGATTATATATATGGACCAATTCATCTTTCATGTGGACCATTTTGATATTTCATGGTTCTAATAGACGCATCTAGCGGATGGTCACATGTTTGTGTGTTATCAAGCCATAATATGGCATTTGCAAAGTTTTTGCACAAAATTATCAAATTGAGCACACATTATTCTGATTACACCATTAAAAGGATGAGACTTGATAATGCTGGTGAGTTAACATTTCAAGCATTTAATGATTATTATATGTCTACAGGGATTGTTGTTGAACATCCAGTTGCTCATGTGCATACACAAAATTGGTTTAGCTGAATCAATAGATAAACGCTTGCAGCTAATAACTAGACAATTGGTAATGAGAACAAAACTCTCAATATTTATATGGGGACATGTAAATTTACATGCTGCGACATTAATTCATATTAGACGAAGTGCAAGTCATACATATTCTCCCCGAGAACTTGATTTTGGTCGAGAGCCAAATTTTTCCCACCATTAGAACATTTGGCTGTGCAGTGTATGCTCTAGTTGCACCAGCACAACGCACTAAATGAGCCCTCAAAGGAGGATGGGGATATATATATTGGATATGAAACATCTTCAATTATAAGATATATTGAACTCATGACGGGTGATGTTTTTACAGCACGTTTTGCTAATTGTCATTTTAATGAAAAAAATTATTTCCTAGATTAGGGGGAGAAATGAAAAATAAATAAAATGATGTTTCATGGTGTGAACATCAATTAAGGTATCTTGATCCTCGCACAAAAGAATGTGAAACGAAAGTTCAAAAATAATGCATATGCAAGAAACTTGCAAATCGATTACGTGATGCATTTAAAGATACAAAAAGAGTGACTAAATCATATATAATATCAGTAAATGCTCCAGCTCAAATTGAAATTCCAAAAGCTGGCAATAATATCACTCTTGAGTCTTTGCCACGCATGAAACGTGGAAGATCAATTGGTTCTGAAGATAAAAATCCTCGAAAATAAAATCAGCTGATAATGAGGTAAAATAAAGTGTTCAAGAAGAACCAAATATCAATACTCCTTCTGCAGAGGATATTGATAATAAATACAGAAATTGCAATAAATTATGTGTAATGACCCGCACTTTTTCGATCGTTCTATACTTATAAGATTAATATTTACATAAATTAAACCTTACCAACATGATAAGCAATCCAAATTGTTGAGATTTATGTTTTTGAAAAGAGTTTTACACAACGTTTGACCGTCTAGTTTGACCCATGATATCACGAACTATATAACATATGATAATTATACGTTTGTGTATATGTATGTATATATACATATTTAACATGATCTAAGAATGTTTTAATATCTCATTTTGTATTAATAACAATAAGTTATAAGTATATTTTGAAACTACTAACTTAAGTTTTCAAAACGATAACCATACGTAACGTCATTTGACATAAATACTTATGACCTATAATGTTTATACATATATCATATATATAATGTATTTAATCACTTTTTAAGGACTTAAATACATAAAACCATATAAGTATATTCACAAAAGATAGCTATATTTGAATTCTCATTCCGTTTTCACAAGATTTCTATACGTATATCTGGAGTATATGTACCCGTATCATACCTAGCTTCTATACGTATTTACTATTAGTATATACACATCAAATCACCACCAACCAGCCCTTGTTCATGCCCTAGGTATAAGGTAATTGGAATTTGGAAGCTTATTGACTAATTACATAAGATAACAAACTAAAATCTTGTCATGAACACCTTAGTTCCACGTTTTTTTATAAGCTTCATGGGCACTTCATTTTGATTCAAATTTCTACATCATTTCTTAGTTAAACACACACTCTTCCATAACCCTTAAACACCTTCAACAATTCAGCAAGTTACCATGAAGATCTAGCTCAAAAACAACCCTTAATCATCATAAGAAAAACCTTCCAAGAACACTTCAATAATTCTTTCAAGAATACAAGTTTATTTCCAACCTTTTGATCCAACTCCATTACTCTTTTGGTTCTAGGTTTTTACTTCTCTTTTACAGCAATCTTGTCCAAGTAACTTGAGGTAGTAACTTTGTTCATAACCTTATTCGATTCATATATATATAGCTATCTTATTTTATGGTATAAAATTTTAACAACAAGAACATAGTTTGAATGTTTTCAAACTTGTTTGCAAACTAAATAGATCCTTCTAACTTAACTTTTAAAATACTTCAAGATATGTAATATATCATAAATATATGCTAATTTAACAAGGTATAACTTGGTTTTTCAAAGAACACCTTAAAAACTGTTTTTACGACGTCGGAGTGCAACCGGGGGCGGTTTTGGGTTGGATAATTAAAAACTATTTTGAACCTTGAATTGGAGGTTTATTTTCTGGAAAAATAATATTTACTATGAATATGATAACACATAAAAATTTCATGATTTAACTCAAAGTATAAGTATTTTTAGAAAAATAATCATCTAATGTTGTTTACATAAGGAAAAATGATTAACTTCATAAGTTTCACCAAAGTTTGACCTATGACCTGTGATTTCGAATACAAACTAAGGTATTTACAGTTCATAGTCTTAAAAAAGAACTCGATCCAAGGAAGTGGCAAGTTGAACCAACGAAAACGGAGTTGTAACGAAGAAACTATGACCAAAACAAGATCGGATATCCAAAACTAGTTTAGCCACGAAAATAATTGGAGAAAAATTAAATGAATCACATCTTTCTAAAATAACATGATATTTTATATATATGTACTCATAATTTAATTTTATATATTTCAGGACCACCCGTAAACAATACGAGAAGATTAATCATAAGATCCCATGATTGTACGCAACACGTCATTTGACAACACCGGTACTTTATGTACGCAACACGTCATTTGACAACACCGGTACCGTGGGTCAAGATTAATCCCGACCAATACAAATACGATGGGGTTTTATTTATTTTGATGGGGGTTTTATTTATTAAACACCTAAATATGAACCATTAAAATTGAATTACTAACATCGGACTGCTAACTACGGACTAAGAAATTATTAAAACTATTAAAAGTATAATAAGTATATATATGTGACGATTGTTTAAAATAGAAATATATTGATAAACTATATATGGATAGGTTCGTGATATCAACCGGAGACCAAGTCAAAATATATATATCTTCAAGGCAAAAGTGAGTATATAGTCCCACTTTTAAACTCTAAATATTTCGGGATGAGAATACATGTATTTATGTTTTACGATATGGACACAAGTAACTGAAAAATATATTCTACGTTGAGTTGTACCACTGGCATACTTCCCTGTAGCTTGGTAACTATTATTTACAGCGGTATTGTAAACGCGAATCCTGTTGATAGATCTATCGGGCCTGACAACCCCAACCGGACTGGACGACCAGTATTCAACGGTTGCACAGTACTTCGTTTCGTGACTACACTTGGTACGGTGTAGTAAGATTTCATAATAAAGGGAATATGCGACGTGATTAAATGGTAAGTATGGTTATCAAGTGCTCAACCACTTAGAATATTTTTATTAAAATGTTTATATATGAAATCTTGTGGTCTATATATTTATATCGCTGCCGGCATTAAACCTATATCTCACCAACTTTATGTTGACGTTTTAAACATGTCTATTCTCAGGTGATAACTAAAAGCTTCCGCTGCAACATGTTGAATTTAAACAAGATCTTGAGTATGCATATTTGTGTCAAAAATAAAACTGCATATCGGAGGATTTGTAATGTAAAATATGCTAGAAATCGTATTGTTATCATCACATGTAAAGTTTGTAAGTCTAAGATTATCGCTAAACGATAATCATCTTTTTATTGTCTAAAGCTTGTATTAAAATAAGAGTTATGGTTTGTAATGTAAAATAAATGCAGTTGTTCTTTTAAAAATGTCGCATATAGAGGTCAATACCTCGCAATGAAATCATACGTTATCTAACTCGTTCTTATGGTTAAGGACGGGTTATGACATGTGGTATCAGAGCGGTGGTCTTAGCGAACCAGGTTTGCATTAGTGTGTCTAACTGATAAGTCGTTAGGTTACATTAGTAAGTCTGGACTTTGACCGGGTCTGATTTAAAAACCATTGCTTATCATTGTTGGTTAAAATTTATATGTAAATATTATGTAGTACTAATGGGTTAGTTGTTGTGTGATAGATGTCGGGCTCAAAACTTGTTATCACATTCAGCGACTCCGAATCAGAATCTTCAGATGGTGTTCCAGTCATTAACCTATCCGATGACAAAAATGATATCTTTGGGGAAGGCTCACAAATTCCGGATGAACCAACTATAAAGAACTCGGAAAGTGAACCCGAGGAGGAAAGTGAACCCGAGGAAGAAATACAGGAAATTACAAAAGACAAGTTCGAACTAGGAAAGAAACGAAAGGCTAATGAATTAGAAAATTCAAATCCCGAGTTTAGTGAGGATGATGTGGCACCAACTCCACTAGACACTACTACCCCTATTCCCGCTATCCCTATTCGTTCTATCCCGGCATCTAGTTCTTCAGCCCCACCGCCAAAATATAGGCAGACAGCTAGGATAAGCGTTAGGCCATTCCTTGAACCTAAACGTCCTAGAAAATAGACCAAACGATGCACTGCCGTATTAAACCATGGGATCATATAATGTTTTGTATAATATTACTAGTGTGGTTTGCTTAATATTCGATGTAAGATAAGCATATGTAAAATAGTGAAGTATGAAATGCAATAATTTTCCATGGTTAAGTATTATTTAGATGGTAGTAATTGGTTCTGTACTAAGCTATTAAGTATGGACATTAACGGGTAGGTACTACCCTAGATATAATTATAAAATGCTAATAAGAAGAAAAGGCTTTTATAATAATACCTGGTTCATATTATTAACAAGCTATAATGTACTATAAATACACACTACATCTATAATAATCCATGTGAATAATTATTTTCTTTCATTAGGAAATGGCGCGATTGAATCGAATGACGGAACAAGAAGTCGAGGAATTCATCAACCAACGAGTGAACGACAGAATGTTATGGGTCGAGGCTGCAAGAGCTGCTGCAGTTAACCCAAATCCTCGTGTAGGATGCACCTACAAAACTTTTCAAGCTTGCAAGCCCTCATCATTCAGTGGAACAGAAGGACCGATCGGTTTAACCCGGTGGATAGAAAAGATGGAGACTGTGTTTAAAATCAGTGGTTGTGTTGAAAAGGACATGACCAAGTATGCATCGTGCACTTTACAAGATAGTGCACTCATGTGGTGGAAAAATTTTGTGAAGGCTGTAGGAGGAGATGTAGCTTATGATACTCCATGGGAAGAATTCAAAACAATGTTAATCAACGAGTATTGTCCAAGGAACGAGGTTAGGAAGTTGGAAGATGAATTACGAAGCCTGAAGGTTGTTGGTACTGAAATCACCAACTACAATCAGCGATTCATGGAATTAGTTTTGCTATGTCCTGAATTGGTTCCAACCGAAGAACGGAAGATTGAAATGTACAAAGATGGCTTGCCCACAAAGGTCAAGGCAAACGTTACATCATCGAAACCTAAGACAATTCATGAAGCTATAACCATGGCAAACGAGCTAATGGATCAGGTCATCTTGGATAAGAAAGCATCCAATACTGATGTGAAGGTATCAGGTAACAAAAGAAAGTGGAATGGAAGTTATGATCGAGGTAATCAACAACAATCTTTTAAGAAACAAGAAACCACGCAAGGTGCGGGTAGTGGTTCAGGCTTTGGTTACAAAGGACAAAATCCTTTATGTAACCGATGCCACAAACATCACTCTGGCTACTGTAATGTGGTATGCAACAAATGTAATCGAAAGGGTCATCTTGCTGAAGATTGTAGGGCTCTCGTTACAAATACAAATGGTATCAAGACTCCTGCCACCAATGAAAATAGAACTGCTTTAGCTACCATTACTTGTTATGGGTGTGGAAAACAGGGTCATTATAAGAGCCAGTGTCCGAATCCAGAGAAGAATAATGGATCTGCACGAGGAAGAGCATTTGTTATTAATGCTAGAGAGGCGTGTGAAGACCCGGAGCTTGTTACGGGTACGTTTACCATTAATAACTTATACGCATCTATTATATTTGATACTGGTGCTGATAGAAGTTACGTGTGTAGAGACTTTCACGCTAAATTGAATTGTTCATCATTACCTCTAGATGCTAAGTACATGATTGAGTTAGCTAATGGTAAACTAATTAAAGCCGATAAAATTTGCCGTGATTGTAAAATAAATTTAGCCGGAGAAACATTTAAAATTGACTTAATACCCGTAGAATTAGGAAGTTTTGATGTAATAGTCGGCATGGACTGGATGTCCAAAGTAGGAGCTGAAGTTGTGTGTGCCAAGAAGGCAATTCGCATTCCTTGTAAGGATAAAATGCCGGTGATGATTTATGGAGAGAAGGGTAACTCAAAGCTAAAACTCATTAGCTGTTTGAAAGCCAAGAAGTGTTTAGAAAAGGGATGTTATGCTATTCTAGCACATGTTAATAAAGTCGAAAAGAAAGAAAAAGAGAAGTGCATCAACGACGTGCCTGTGGCAAGAGATTTTCCTGAAGTTTTTCCGGAAGAGTTGCCGGGATTACCTCCATTTAGATCTGTAGAATTTCAAATAGATTTAGTACCAGGAGCTGCACCAGTTGCCCGTGCTCCATATAGACTTGCACCGTCCGAGTTAAAAGAACTTCAGAGTCAGTTAAAAGAATTACTGGATCGTGGATTCATACGACCAAGTACTTCACCGTGGGGAGCTCCGATTCTATTTGTTAAAAAGAAAGATGGATCTTTTAGGATGTGTATAGATTATCGTGAATTAAATAAGTTAACTATCAAGAATCGGTATCCACTACCGAGAATTGACGACTTATTTGATCAACTCCAAGGATCATGTGTGTACTCGAAAATTGACCTAAGATCGGGCTATCATCAATTACGCGTCAAAGAAGAAGATATACCGAAAACTGCTTTTCGGACACGTTATGGTCATTACGAATTTTTGGTCATGCCGTTTGGGTTGACAAATGCGCCAGCTGTATTCATGGACCTCATGAATCGAGTTTGTAGTCCATATTTAGATAAGTTTGTTATCGTTTTCATTGATGATATTCTTATCTATTCCAAGAGTGAGCAAGAGCATGAGCAGCATTTAAGGTTGATATTAGAGTTGTTGAGAAAAGAACAGCTATATGCTAAATTTTCTAAATGTGCTTTCTGGTTGAAAGAAGTGCAATTTCTTGGCCACGTTGTTAGTAGCAAAGGAATTCAGGTTGATCCAGCAAAAATTGAAGCCATTGAAAAATGGGAGACTCCTAAGACACCAACGCAGATACGCCAATTTTTGGGTTTAGCCGGTTATTATAGAAGGTTTATTCAAGATTTTTCCCGAATAGCTAAGCCGTTGACAGCGTTAACGCAAAAAGGGAAGAAATATGAATGGACATCTGAGCAGGAGAGTGCATTTCAATTACTAAAGAAGAAGTTAACTACGGCGCCTATTTTATCATTACCAGAAGGGAACGATGATTTTGAAATATATTGTGACGCTTCGCGACAAGGTTTTGGTTGCGTTCTTATGCAACGGAAGAAAGTTATTGCATACGCATCCCGACAATTGAAGATTCACGAGCGGAATTATACGACGCATGATTTAGAACTGGGAGCAGTCGTGTTTGCATTGAAGATATGGAGACACTACTTGTATGGGGTTAAATGCACTGTGTTCACTGATCATAAAAGCCTTTAACATATTTTTGATCAGAAACAGCTGAACATGAGGCAACGTAGGTGGGTCGAGTTAATAAACGACTATGATTGTGAAATTCGTTATCATCCCGGGAAAGCGAATGTGGTGGCTGACGCACTAAGCAGAAAGGAACGAGAACCAATTCGAGTACGAGCGATGAACATAAAAATTCGCATGAATCTCAACTCACAAATCAAAGAAGTTCAACGAGAAGCACTTACTAAAGAAAATATAGGAAATGAAATAATGAAGAAGTATGAGAAGCAACTCGTTATACGGGAAGATGGAATTCGATATTTTGCAAATCGTATTTGGGTACCGAAGTTGGGTGGATTAAGGAAGTTGATATTGAACGAGGCACATAAGACAAGATACTCGATACATCCTGGAGTTGGAAAGATGTACCAAGATCTTAAGACACATTATTGGTGGCCTAATTTAAAGACAGACGTTGCAACATATGTTGGGGAGTGTTTAACTTGTTCCAAAGTCAAAGCAGAACACCAAAAGCCGTCAGGGTTACTTCAACAACCAGAAATCCCAGAATGGAAATGGGATGGTATTACCATGGATTTCATCACGAAGTTACCAAAGACTGCCTGGGGATACGACACCATTTGGGTGATTGTTGATCGTCTTACCAAATCTGCACATTTCTTGCCTATAAAGGAAACGGATAGAATGGAGAAATTATTACGATTGTATATAAAGGAAATTGTTTCAAGGCATGGAATACCTATTTCCATTATATCCGATCGTGATAGTAAATTTACCTCAAAGTTCTGGCAATCACTACAGGAGGCACTAGGAACTCGTTTGGATATGAGTACCGCATATCATCCGCAAACTGACGGGCAGAGTGAAAGAACAATTCAGACTCTTGAAGACATGCTCAGGGCATGTGTGATCGATTTTGGAAACGGATGGGATAAGTATTTACCGTTAGCAGAATTCTCGTATAATAATAGTTATCATGCGAGCATTAAAGCTGCACCATTCGAAGCACTGTATGGAAGGAAGTGTAGATCTCCTATTTGTTGGAATGAAGTAGGAGATCGACAATTAACTGGTCCCGAGATCATACACGAAATGACTGAGAAGATAGTACAAATTAAGGAGAGATTGAAAACAGCCCGTAGTCGCCAAAAGAGCTACGCCGATGTCCGAAGGAAACCATTAGAGTTTCAGATCGGTGACATGGTTATGTTAAAGGTGTCACCATGGAAAGGTGTAATACGCTTCAGAAAAAGGGGTAAACTGAACCCAAGATATGTAGGCCCGTTCAAGATCATCGAACGCATTGGACCGGTAGCTTATCGACTCGAGTTACCGCAACAACTCGCCGGAGTACATAATACATTTCACGTCTCGAACCTTAAGAAGTGTCTTGCAAAGGAAGATCTCACCATTCCTCTTGAAGAAATCCATGTCGATGAGAAACTACAATTCATCGAAGAACCAATCGAAATCATGGACCGTGAAGTTAAACAGCTCAAGCAGAGCAACATACCGATCGTTAAGGTTCATTGGAATGCTCGAAGAGGTCCTGAGTTTACTTGGGAACGAGAGGATCAGATGAAACAAAAGTATCCACACTTGTTTCTCGATGACGCAAAATAGGTACAATTTTAAAATTTCGGGACGAAATTTATTTAACGGGTAGGTACTGTAATGACCCGCACTTTTTCGATCGTTCTATACTTATAAGATTAATATTTACATAAATTTAACCTTACCAACATGATAAGCAATCCAAATTGTTGAGATTTATGTTTTTGAAAAGAGTTTTACACAACGTTTGACCGTCTAGTTTGACCCATGATATCACGAACTATATAACATATGATAATTATACGTTTGTGTATATATATGTATATATACATATTTAACATGATCTAAGAATGTTTTAATATCTCATTTTGTATTAATAACAATAAGTTATAAGTATATTTTGAAACTACTAACTTAAGTTTTCAAAACGATAACCATACGTAACGTCATTTGACATAAATACTTATGACCTATAATGTTTATACATATATCGTATATATAATGTATTTAATCACTTTTTAAGGACTTAAATACATAAAACCATATAAGTATATTCACAAAAGATAGCTATATTTGAATCCTCATTCCGTTTTCACAAGATTTCTATACGTATATCTGGAGTATATGTACCCGTATCATACCTAGCTTCTATACGTATTTACTATTAGTATATACACATCAAATCACCACCAACCAGCCCTTGTTCATGCCCTAGGTATAAGGTAATTGGAATTTGGAAGCTTATTGACTAATTACATAAGATAACAAACTAAAATCTTGTCATGAACACCTTAGTTCCACGTTTTTTTATAAGCTTCATGGGCACTTCATTTTGATTCAAATTTCTACATCATTTCTTAGTTAAACACACACTCTTCCATAACCCTTAAACACCTTCAACAATTCAGCAAGTTACCATGAAGATCTAGCTCAAAAACAACCCTTAATCATCATAAGAAAAACCTTCCAAGAACACTTCAATAATCCTTTCAAGAATACAAGTTTATTTCCAACCTTTTGATCCAACTTCATTACTCTTTTGGTTCTAGGTTTTTACTTCTATTTTACAGCAATCTTGTCCAAGTAACTTGAGGTAGTAACTTTGTTCATAACCTTATTCGATTCATATATATATAGCTATCTTATTTTATGGTATAAAATTTTAACAACAAGAACATAGTTTGAATGTTTTCAAACTTGTTTGCAAACTAAATAGATCCTTCTAACTTAACTTTTAAAATACTTCAAGACATGTAATATATCATAAATATATGCTAATTTAACAAGGTATAACTTGGTTTTTCAAAGAACACCTTAAAAACTGTTTTTACGACGTCGGAGTGCAACCGGGGGCGGTTTTGGGTTGGATAATTAAAAACTATTTTGAACCTTGAATTGGAGGTTTATTTTCTGGAAAAATGATATTTACTATGAATATGATAACACATAAAAATTTCATGATTTAACTCAAAGTATAAGTATTTTTAGAAAAATAATCATCTAATGTTGTTTACATAAGGAAAAATGATTAACTTCATAAGTTTCACCAAAGTTTGACCTATGACCTGTGATTTCGAATACAAACTAAGGTATTTACAGTTCATAGTCTTAAAGAAGAACTCGATCCAAGGAAGTGGCAAGTTGAACCAACGAAAACGGAGTTGTAACGAAGAAACTATGACCAAAACAAGATCGGATATCCAAAACTAGTTTAGCCACGAAAATAATTGGAGAAAAATTAAATGAATCACATCTTTCTAAAATAACATGATATTTTATATATATGTACTCATAATTTAATTTTATATATTTCAGGACCACCCGTAAACAATACGAGAAGATTAATCATAAGATCCCATGATTGTACGCAACACGTCATTTGACAACACCGGTACTTTATGTACGCAACACGTCATTTGACAACACCGGTACCGTGGGTCAAGATTAATCCCGACCAATACAAATACGATGGGGTTTTATTTATTTCGATGGGGGTTTTATTTATTAAACACCTAAATATGAACCATTAAAATTGAATTACTAACATCGGACTGCTAACTACGGACTAAGAAATTATTAAAACTATTAAAAGTATAATAAGTATATATATGTGACGATTGTTTAAAATAGAAATATATTGATAAACTATATATGGATAGGTTCGTGATATCAACCGGAGACCAAGTCAAAATATATATATCTTCAAGGCAAAAGTGAGTATATAGTCCCACTTTTAAACTCTAAATATTTCGGGATGAGAATACATGTATTTATGTTTTACGATATGGACACAAGTAACTGAAAAATATATTCTATGTTGAGTTGTACCACTGGCATACTTCCCTGTAGCTTGGTAACTATTATTTACAGCGGTATTGTAAACGCGAATCCTGTTGATAGATCTATCGGGCCTGACAACCCCAACCGGACTGGACGACCAGTATTCAACGGTTGCACAGTACTTCGTGTCGTGACTACACTTGGTACGGTGTAGTAAGATTTCATAATAAAGGGAATATGCGACGTGATTAAATGTTAAGTATGGTTATCAAGTGCTCAACCACTTAGAATATTTTTATTAAAATGTTTATATATGAAATCTTGTGGTCTATATATTTATATCGCTGCCGGCATTAAACCTATATCTCACCAACTTTATGTTGACGTTTTAAACATGTCTATTCTCAGGTGATAACTAAAAGCTTCCGCTGCAACATGTTGAATTTAAACAAGATCTTGAGTATGCATATTTGTGTCAAAAATAAAACTGCATATCGGAGGATTTGTAATGTAAAATATGCTAGAAATCGTATTGTTATCATCACATGTAAAGTTTGTAAGTCTAAGATTATCGCTAAACGATAATCATCTTTTTATTGTCTAAAGCTTGTATTAAAATAAGAGTTATGGTTTGTAATGTAAAATAAATGCAGTTGTTCTTTTAAAAATGTCGCATATAGAGGTCAATACCTCGCAATGAAATCATACGTTATCTAATTCGTTCTTATGGTTAAGGACGGGTTATGACATTATGCAATATTATGGAACCGAAACGGAATGACAAATATTGATAAGAATTTTTCATATAATGACATAATGAATAAAGATGATGATCTAGAACCAAAATTTGTCATTGAGTGTCAAAATATACATGACTGAGCTCAATTGAAAGGAGCAATACGAGCTGAATTAGAATCTCTCAATAAAAGAAAAGTTTTCGGATCAATCGTTATCACTTTTAAAGATGTGAAATGTATGGGATACAAATGAATTTTAATTCGAAAAGGAAATAAGAAAAATGAACTTACAAGGTAACGTCAGACTTGTAACTCAAGATTTCTCTCAAAGACTAAGAATTGATTATGAGAAAACTTATTCTCCTGTTATGGATGCAATTACTTTTAGATACTTAATCAGCCTGACAGTTTCTAAAAATTTAGAAATGCATCTCATGGATGTTGTGACTGCTTATCTATATGGATCACTTGATAGTGATATATATATGAAGATACCTGAAGGATTTAAGGTACCAGAAGCATCAAATGCAAAACTCAAAGAAATGTATTTGATTAAATTACAAAGATCTTTATATGGGTTAAAGCAATCGGGACGTATGTGGTATAACCGATTAAGTGATTACTTGATAAGCAAAGGGTATACAAATAACCTTACTTGCCCTTGTGTTTTCATTAAGAAAACAACATCTGGATATGTGATCATAGCTGTCTATGTTGATGATCTTAACATCATAGGTATAAATAAAGATATCCATGAAGCCATTCAACTTCTAAAGAAAGAATTTGAAATGAAAGATCTCGGAAAAACCAAGTATTGCCTTGGTTTACAAATTGAGCATATGCCTAATGGTATACTTGTACATCAAACAACATATACTGAAAAGATTTTGAAACGTTTCAATATGAAAAAGGCGAAACCATTAAGTACTCCTATGGTTGTTAGATCACTCAATGTTGAAGCTGATCCATTTCGTCCGTGTGAAGATCATGAAGATATTCTTGGACCAGAAGTACCATATCTCAGTGCAATTGGAGCTCTTATGTATCTTACAAATTATACAAGACCTGACATTTCTTTTGTAGTTAATTTATTGGCAAGATTCAGCTCTGCTCCTACCAAAAGACACTGGAATGGGATCAAACACATATTTCGATACCTTCGAGGAACTACTGATTTAGGATTATTTTATTCTAATGAATCAAAACAAGATTTGGTTGGTTATGCAGATGCAGGTTATTTATCTGATCCACATAAAGCTAAATCTCAAACTGGATATGTATTCCTAAATGGAGGTACTGCAATATCATGGCGTTCTCAAAAACAAACACTTGTTGCTACATCATCAAATCATGCCGAAGTGATTGCATTACATGAAGCTACTCGGGAATGTTTTTGGTTGAGATCAATGACACAACTCATTACTGATTCTTGTGGACTAGAATGCCATAAAAGTCCAACAACTATCTATGAAGATAATGTAGCTTGCATAGCACAGATGAAAGAAGGGTATATTAAAAGTAACCGAACAAAACACATACCTCCTAGATTCTTCTCATACACTCAAGATCTCATCAATGACGACCAGATTGAAATGATCTGCGTTCAATCTAGCAAAAACGATGCTGAAGTACTTCCAACTACTATTTTCAGAACACACGTTCATAATATTGGCACGAGGTAAGTTCAAATGATGTGACGACTCAACGATGTCTACTTGAGGGGGAGTCAACTCTATACTGCACTCTTTTTCCCTTGACTAAAGTTTTTATCCCACTGGGTTTTTCTTTAGCAAGGTTTTTAATGAGGCAGTTGCTTGTAGTTGATCTTAATGAAACAAAAATTGTCATCCAAGGGGAAGTGTTATGAAAGTCAAATAGTGGCTGCCAATTTCATGTTATGATATTAAAAGTCAACAAATGGTGGCTACTAATTTCAATCATATACCACAAAAGTCCAATGTTTAAGTACTATATATATGCATGAATTGAATGTAAATGATACACACATTTTCTCAATATATCATTCCTTTCTCTCTATTCTTCTTTCTTTCATTCTTATAAGATTAGTATAAGTTGATAATAAGTATATAGACCATTAAAGGTAGTTATAATCTACTAAATTTATAACATTATGTACAATTTTCATTTACCTTAACAATAGTCCTTAGAGATGTTATTAGTAATTTTTATTATTATTTATTATATTCATTATTTATAATATATTTATATAATTATTAAAAATGTACATTAGTTATCATTCCTTTATCTAATAAATAAAGTTTATGAAGAGTAACTCATTTTGTGCATAGAATATGTGTACTATATGCTTATAAATTTGTACCATCAAAAATTGTCACTCTAGAGTAAATTAAAGGTAAAAAAATTTCTTAGGGTTATAAAGGTTAAATTCAGAGGGGCAAGGGTAACTTTTTTTATCTAATATAAAATTCACCTACCAAAACTCACCAAAATTTTTGACGAAATTAATAATTTTGTTCGGCTCAAATTAAGTTTCACTGTCGTAACTGATAAACTCGGAAAAGTTAACATTTGCACTGTGATGCCCCGTATAAAATTAACGTGTACGGATCATCAACAAAAGGTCCATTACAAGGTTACAACACTATATGCTGTTTTAAAGCAAGTTTGCATTCCAAGAACAATAACATTTTACAAAAGATATCGTGCTTCTACGAGTAGAAAGCATTAACATAAGTACGTGACACGAAGGTCATTACAAAGTTACTGTTCAAATATAACATAAGTTATGAATGCAAAGTAAAAGTTTCGTAATTGAGACATCTCTAAGCAATGAAGCGGAAGTCTAACTCCGAGAGTCTAATACAGCGGAGGCAACAAACGTCTAAGCACCTGAGAAATAACATTCTTAAAAAGTCAACACGAATGTTGGTGAGCTATAGTTTGATTGTAACAATAATGTAATGTAGGCCACGAGATTTCGTATTCAAAACAGTATGAAAAGTATATGCTTAACCGTGGGCACTTGGTAACTAACTTAACGTATATATCACCCCCCTAAAAGTACACTTGGCGAGTGCGTAAGTTTACGAAGTATTAAACACCCGTTAAATGCTAGCGCGACTAGCCCGAGTAGGGATGTCAAACCCTATGGATCCATATCTAAGATTCGCATTCACCGGTTCAAAAACCAATGACTAAACGTTACCGAGCTAAGGGGAAATTTTATGCCGTTATATCACCCACAAATATATAAAGTTTAAGTACTAGTGCCTAGTAATTAAACATAAAAAAGCGCATGTATTCTCAGTCCTAAAAATAGTTAGATAAAAAGGGATCTATAACTCACAGTGAAAGTGCGGTAAAAGTCGATACGAGATAAGTAAGCAAGTAAGTCGGTCCGAAAGGTCCTCAACCTAAGTCAAAAGTTACTAATTTAGTAAATCATCCCAAAGGGTTTAAAAGTACATAATTTAAGTCTTAAGTGTCATCATCATCAACATCATACGTAACAAGAAAAGTAAGTTTTCAATCAAGAATAGAGATCAAAACAAAGGCTGACTTCGTTCAGCTGCTACGACCTCTATACAAACTGAAATGACGTGAGACTAGTGGCCAAGGCTCCGTATGTGAGTCCTCTAACTGCTGACCAATTTTCAGAACCTAACTCATCTTCGTTTGACCGTGGCGAAGGTTTAAGTGCGAGTAGGTCAGAAATTTCAGCACAACATTACAAAGGCGTAGTGACTTCCGGAAGGCTATAAATCCTAAACCGTAAATCAGATTAAGACGAGTCTTAACTATTTGGAAATCAACTTTTCCAGAAGCCCAGGAGCCTGATCAGACCCTGAAAAACAGAAAGAAAGTGCTCCGGTGGGTTTCTTGGTGTTTGATGCTCATCACGGTTCTCATCCTTGATGCGTATGAGCCTCAAGTGTACAACTCTTGATGTTTTAGCATCACTTTAATCAAGGTTTAACCATCAACACACAAAGTTAAGACTAAGAAATAAAACACAACTCGAGTGAGAGTTTGAGCAAGGTGATGAACCAAAGTTACATCAATTTCTTAGTTTCAACACAAGTACAATTTCTATTAAGATATAAACTTTAAATCAAACTAAATAAGCAAGACCTTAAGTTATGGAACTTAAATCTTAGCTAAGTATTAAAGACCTTAGACTAAAAAGTCTAGATCTTATGTTCTTGGTGAAACCCTAAGTCATATCATTTAGACTTTCAACTTTTACACAACCATAAGTTATGAAACTTAGATCTTGTAAAGTAAAGTGAACACAAGTTAATGAACTCTTGTTTTAACAAGTTAGATGACCATAAGTTACTTAACTTAGATCAACTTTAAATGAGTGAAAGTTATAAGCTAGGAAGCTTAAACTTTCTTGTTATTGAACATTCAAAGTTAGACTTTGGTTACAAGATTCATGAGATCAAAGTTAACAAGTAAATCTTTGACCAAGGAACTTATATAAATCGAATTTCATAAACATAAATGATAAATTTAAAGTTAAAAATAAACAAGTTCAAGTTTAGATCCTTTATATAATGAGATATCAAGTTACAAGCTTGAATCTTCATAAAATGAACTTTAAAGTTCCAATACTTGAACTTAAAGAGGATCTTAAAGTAATTGATCCTTTGATTATTACAAGTTTCATGTAGAACCAAAAGCTACAAAGCTTTGATCCTTGTTCTTGCTTCTTTATCATACAAGTAATTAAAGAATGCAAGATAACATAAGGATTTAAGTTACAAAAACCAAAATCCATGAACACTAATGATGATGCTACGGTTTAGAGAGAAAAAAGAAGGAAGAAAAGAAGTTTAAACCTTTATTTTCTTCAAGTGTTTTAGTGAGAAAAGTTAGAGAGATACTTGAGACAAAAAGAGTGTGTGTTTTGAAATGAAATTGTGAGTGTTTAAAATGAAATGGTGATGATGGTTGGTGCCTTGAAGGCCGACGGTTAGCATGGGTGGGGTGGGGGGACCATTTGCTTGGCATGTGTGGTAGTAAATGGTGGTGTAGGCACATGTTGGGTGGCATGGAACATAAAGTTAAAATTTGTAAGTATTAGTACCAAGCATGCTTAATACTTGTCTTATTTACTAATGAGTTTTGTCTTATGTTTCATGGGCTAACTAGTCCATTAATTAGTCCATTAAGTGAGTCCATTAAGTTAAGTAGGTTGGGCCTTTAATAAGCTAGGTCCATTAAGGTGTTAAGTCCATTAAAACTAACTAGTAAGCATTAATAAACACTAAGCATAATTAAGGAACCATAAAGCCAAGTAATTGTCATAAATAAATAACAATTATGTTTACGTAGTCATAATATTCTAATTATGACAAAAGTTTAACGTGCACTGAGTACGTAGCTCATTTTAAACAATAAGTGACACTAACGTTCGTAAATGCATTCAAGGATTATGTTAAGTAACTAAGTACTTATAAACAAGTTGTAAGGCATTAACGAAAGTAATTAACATAATTAATGATTCCAGCAAATAATCTAACTCAGTACGCACAAATACGTAGTTTCGTAAAAGTAATAAATATAATTAAAAGTCAAAAAAGTCGGGTCGTTACATGCACCACATGCTTACAAATTTGTACCATCAAGAATAAGCACTAGAAATTGTCACTCTTGGGTAAATGAAAGGGTAAAAATATAACTTTCTAGGGGAAAATATGTAACTTCCTAAGAGCGTAAACGTTAAATTCAAGGGGCAAAGAGTAATTTTTTATTTAATATAAAACTCACCTAATGTTTTGACGAGATTTATCTTTTTGTTCGGCTCGAGTTAAGTTTCACCACCATAAACATTAAACTCGAAAAAATTTAAAAACTAAACGCAAAAAATTGTATTCGTAACACAGCTTACACGCACTACCAACGGAGCTTTATTTTTTAATAATAAACATGAAAGTGAATTACATTTACATTTTAGGTCTTTACATTATTTATGAAAATACAAATATAATTTGTATAGTATTAAATATATATGACCACTTTCCTAAGTACCATTATGTTGATGAAATGAGTAATAACTTTTCTAAAGTTAAACTTAAAGACTCGACTGAGAAATTTAAATATCGACAACTCATAAATTCGGTGCGTAACGAGGACATTACACTAGTCTGTACTATACATGCGCTTAATTTATAATTGTGATCGAATCACAAGTTCAATTCTTGTAAAAATATCTTAATTCTTACAAAATTGAATATTTTCTTTTAGCAAAAGAACTAAAGATATTTATTATTAAAAACTTTATGTGCTTTAAAAATGACTTTCTTTCGCTTGGTACAAAGATTTTGATATCTCTGTATAAACGCTAAAAGCTAAGGGACCGTAAACGGTGAAAGGACCCGTTCATATACAATATAAACGATTCACAATAGTTGATTACATCGCGAGGTACTTGACCTCTATATGATACATTTTACAAACATTGCATTCGTTTTTAAAAGACAAACTTTCATTTCAATGAAAGTTGACGGCATTCATACCATTTCATAATACACCCAACTATAATTGACTTAATAATAATCTTGATGAACTCAACGACTCGAATGCACCGTCTTTTGAAATATGTCATGAATGACTCCAAGTAATATCTCTAAAATGAGAAAATGCACAGCGGAAGATTTCTTTCATACCTGAGAATAAACATGATTTAAAGTGTCAACCAAAAGGTTGGTGAGTTCATTAGTTTATCGTAATCAATCATTTTCATAATTTTAATAGATCACAAGATTTCCTTTATTCAATAATCATACACTCGCAAGTGTTTAAAATTCATTCATATGGATTGAACACCTGGTAACCGACATTAACAAAATGCATCTAGAATATCCCCATATATAAATATCGAAGTACTAAAGCAGTTCAAATTCTCTGACTGGGGCGTGTCAAAGCCCATAGATCTATCTTTAGGATTCGCGTCAATTGGTGGCAATTATAATAAACACCAATTCTTAGGTTACCAAGTTCAACAAGGGCGATATCCGGTATAACAATTCAACCATAGAATGTAGTTTCGATTACTTGTGTCTATTTCGTAAAACAGTTATAAAAGCAGCGCATGTATTCTCAGTCTCAAAAATATATATTGCAAAAGCATTTAAAAAGGTAGCAAATGAAACTCACTATACTATATTTTGTAGTAAAAATACATATGATGACATTGAATAATGCAAGGTTGGTCTCGGATTCACGAACCTATATCATTTGTATTTCCATCAATACATATAATTGTAATTGAACCAATAATTATATTATTATTAGTGATAATTTTTATATTAATAACTTATATACTTTATTATATATTCATTTTGTATATTTAAGTAAAGTGTTCATATATTTAAGTTATGGTTATTATAAATATTTTTATTTACTAAATCTTTTGTTTACAAAATATTAGTTATAGTAATACTGGAGTAATATTAATAATAAGAATGATAATAGTTATACTACTTAATATTACTAATTAAGATACTAATGTTTATGATTTCATTAGTGATAAAAATAATGATATTAATAATAATAATAATAATATACTTATATTAATAAAAATGGTTCTAACATTTATAAAGTGATAATAATACTAATATTTATAATAAAAAATAATATTTTGTATTATTTTCACAATAATAATAATAATAAATACTACAATAATAATATTTGTGATGCCCCGTACAAAACCATCGTGTACGAATCATCAACAACAGGATCATTACAAGGTTAAGTACTATATGCTGTAATAAAAGAAGTTGCATTCACGATAAAAAGATGACGTCATAACCGACATCAATTGTTTTACACCAACAGTATGCTTCTACGAATAGCAAGCATGAATAAATGTATGTGACCCTTAGGTCATTACAAAACATAGTTCAAAAGTATTAAAGTTTGAATGCCAGATAAACAGTTCATGCGGTGATAACACTAGAGCAGCGGGTGTCTACGGCAAGACTAGCACGACAGCGGAAGCAAATAACCTTAAGCACCTGAGAAAAACATGCTTAAAAATGTCAACACAAAGGTTGGTGAGCTATAGTTTAAGTATAACAGTATGTAAGGTAGGCCACGAGATTTCGGTGCTACAAAGAGCGTTTCAAATCAGTATGATAAAGTATATGTTAACCGTGGGCACTTGGTAACTAACTTAACGTTTATACCCCCTGAAAGTACACTTGGCAAGTGCGTATGTTTACGAAGTATTAAACACTCGTTAAATGCTAGCGCTACTAGCCCGAGTGGGGATGTCAAACCCTATGGATCCATATCTAAGATTCGCGTTCACCGGTTCAAAAACCAATGACTAAGTTACCGAGCTAAAGGGAATGTTTCTGCCGTTGTATAACCCACACATATATAAGTTTAAGTACTCATGCCTAGTATGTAAAACATAAAATGCGTATGTATTCTCAGTTCCCAAAATAAGTTAAAGTAAAAAGGGAATGCTATAACTCACAATGATAAAGTAGCGGTAAAGTATGATTCGGATAGTAAGCAAGTAATGAAGGTTGTCCAAACGGGTCCTCAACCTAAGTCAAATAGTACTAAGTCAGTAAATCGTCCCAAAAAGTTTAAAAGTATGTAAATAAGGTCTTAAGGGTCATCATCATTCATCATCAAACAAAAGGTGTAAAGTAAGTTTCGTTCATGAAAAGAGTTTAAAACAAAGGCTGAGTTCGGTCAGTCACCACGGCCTCTAAACCTACTGAAATAAGGTGAGACCAGTGGCCATGGCTCCGTATATGAGTCCTTTAGTTGTGGTAAAAATTACAGAAGCAAACTCATCTTTGTTTGACCGTGGCGACGGTCTAAGTGCGAGTAGGTCAGAATTTTCAGCACAACGTTAAATGGACATAGTGACGATCGGAGGGCCATAAATCCTAAACCGTAACTCGGATTAAGACGATTCCTATATGAAAAGTTATCTACTAGAACAGAGCTATCTGAAAATCATAATTACAGTAG
The DNA here is from genome assembly GCF_046630445.1 of Rutidosis leptorrhynchoides. NCBI lineage: Eukaryota > Viridiplantae > Streptophyta > Magnoliopsida > Asterales > Asteraceae > Rutidosis > Rutidosis leptorrhynchoides. The sequence continues at coordinate 612,909,177 of NC_092336.1, read as the reverse complement.
CCCAGGTCGTACGGGTCAGACACAGAAATAGTAGAACAGTAGGGTCAGTAGGTTCCGGTGGTTCTTGGTGCTCGATGCTTATCATGGTTCTCATCCTTGATGCATATAGCTTCAAGTGTACAACTCGTTGATGTGTTTGCATCACTTTCACCAAGGTTTGACCATCATAACCCAAGTGTAAGTCTAAGACATGAAGCACAACTCACTTAAGTGTTGCAAGTGTTTTGATGAACCAAAGTTACATCAAAGTCTTAGATCTAACACATACATGAACTTTAAAACTAATAATAAGTTACAAACTTGAAAGTGAACTTATGAAATCAAGATCTTGAGTTGTAGAACATAGTTCCTAGTTTGATCTTGAAGATCCAAGACTCAAAAGTCTAGATCTAATATAAGTGTACAAAGTTATAATTTAAGAAAGCTTACTAACATGTTCTTGAACTTTTAAAGTTAACTCTAGTTCAAGAAAGTATGAGATCAAGACTAACTTGTAGTACTTGACCATTTAACCAACAACATGAAATTTAAGTGCATAATATGAAGTAACAAACTAAATAAACAAGTTAATAAGTCATGGTTGTTCATACTTTAAAGATTCAAGCCTAAGTCTTGATCTTTAGAAAGTAAACTTTAAGTTTACTTCATGAACTTCAATTATGAGTTACAACACATGAACTTTCTTTTTTTAAACAAGTATTAAGTAGAGATCATAAACTAGAAAGTTTATGTCTTGTATGTTCTTGTTAGAATAAGATAGATGAAGAATCAAACTAACAAGTTTGCTTCTTAGAAGATAATAAGTAAATAACAATAACAACAAGTAAGTAAGTAAACCATAAACATGAACAAGTAACAATAAGCAAATGATGATGATTATGGGATGTTCTTGCTACGGTTTTACAAGGAAAAAAGAAAGGAACAAAAGCTTCAAGTTACTTACAAAAACTAGAGAGAAAAGAGAGAAACTTGGAAGTGTTTTTGTGTGTGTGTGTTTGAATGAGAGAAAACAAGAGAGTGAAGTAATGAAAAATGAAAACCAAAACTCCCTTGTAGGAGAGCTAGGCCGACGGTTTCTCAAGCATATTGGGGGAGGGAGTTGTTCCTTGGTCACTAGCATAAAAAGCCTTAAAGTGTGGTTAATAGATGGCCATGCATGGGGATTATGGTAACTAGATTCTCATTTGAACAAAACTAGCTAGTTTCCATCTAAATAATACTTACAAGTGTAAGACATGGGCTAACTAGTCCAACTAAGAAGTAGGGTGGGCTCTTTAAGTCCATGTACAAATATAAAGCCCAAGTTTGTAAGTAATTAACAAGTAATCCAATAAAAGCCCATGTAATTAACTAATAACCTTAGTTAAATAAAATGATTAATAAAACTTAATCATGAACGTAAATAATACTTGAAAATATTATTTGTGTAAGTTTCGTGTGTCACAAAGACGTTTCGGGCAATTAAAATCATGTACGGGCATTCATGGCAACATGTAAATGTAATAACATACATTCGTTTAATTACACGTATTAATAATAATAATTATTAATAAATAAACGTTGGAAAATCCAGGGTTATTACATTACCCACCTGTTAAAGAAAATTTCGTCCCGAAATTTAAGCTGAGGTAGATGGAGGAGTCGGGAAAAGGTAAGGATACTTCTGCATCATTTGATCCTCTCGCTCCCAGGTAAACTCAGGTCCTCGTTTGGCATTCCATCGTACTCGGACGATTGGAATCTTTTTGCGTTTCAAAGTTTTGATCTCACGATCCATAATCTCAACAGGCTCTTCCACGAAGTGGAGTTTGTCGTCAATTGTAAGTTCCTCAAGTGGTATGATAAGTTCAGGTGCAGCAAGACACTTCTTCAAGTTTGATACGTGGAAGGTAGGATGAACTGAGCTCAATTGTGCTGGTAGATCCAAACGGTAAGCAACGGGTCCAACACGTTCCAAGATTTCAAAAGGACCAATGTATCGTGGGTTTAACTTTCCACGTTTTCCAAAACGGATCACACCTTTCCAAGGTGCAACCTTCAACATTACACGATCACCAACGTTAAATTCAAAGTCTTTACATTTAAGATCGGCATAACTCTTTTGGCGATCACGGGCAGTCTTAAGTCTAGCTTGAATCTGAGCAATCTTCTCCGTCGTTTCATGGACTACCTCGGGTCCGGTGATTTGCTTTTCGCCTACTTCAGCCTAACAAATAGGAGATCGGCACTTGCGACCATACAATGCTTTAAAAGGTGCGGCATTAATGCTCAAGTGATAACTGTTATTGTACGAGAATTCGGCTAGTGGCAAATGCCTTTTCCAGGCTTTTCCAAAGTCAATGACACATGCACGTAACATGTCCTCCAAGGTCTGAATCGTTCGTTCACTTTGCCCGTCAGTCTGAGGGTGATAAGCAGTACTCATGTCAAGACGAGTTCCCATGGCTTCTTGCAAAGAACGCCAAAATCTAGAAGCAAAACGGGGATCGCGATCCGAGATGATCAATAAAGGTACACCATGACGAGATACAACCTCCTTGATGTATAGTTGAGCAAGTCTCTCCATTGTATCTGTTTCCTTCATCGCTAGAAAGTGTGTAGATTTGGTAAGACGGTCAAAGATAACCCAAATAGTATCGTATCCGCCCACCGTCTTTGGTAGCTTGGTGATGAAATCCATCGTTATCCTTTCCCACTTCCATTGTGGGATTTCCGGTTATTGAAGTAAACCAGAAGGTCTCTGATGCTCGGCTTTAACCTTCGAGCAAGTCAAACACTTACCAACATAAGTTGCAACGTCCTTCTTAAGATTCGGCCACCAATACTGTTCTTTAAGGTCGTGGTACATTTTTCCTGCTCCAGGGTGAATCGAATATCTCGACTTGTGGGCTTCATCAAGTATAAGGTTCCGTAGATCTCCATAATAAGGTACCCAAATTCTTCCGGCATAACATCGGAGTCCAGACTCCCTAACCTCGAATCGAGAGACAAGTATGTTCAAATGTTCGTGAGATATATTCTCCTCCTTGAGAGCCTCATCTTGGGCTACTCTGATCTGGCTGTTGAGGTTCGAATAGATGGTGATGTTCAGAGCCCTAACACGAAGAGGTGCCATCCTCTCCTTTCGGCTCAAAGCGTCAGCTACAACATTGGCCTTGCCAGGATGAAAACGGAGTTCACAATCGTAGTCGCTGAGCATCTCGATCCATCGACGATGTCTCATATTCAGTTGCTTCTGATCGAAGATGTGCTGGAGACTCTTGTGATCGGTGAAGATAGTACTCTTAGTTCCATACAAATAGTGTCTCCACAATTTGAGTGCAAAGACAACGGCTCCAAGTTCAAGATCGTGAGTAGTATAGTTCCGCTCGTGAATCTTCAATTGGCGGGAGGCATATGCAATAACTTTTGATCGTTGCATCAGTACACAACCAAAACCACTCTTCGATGCATCACAATAAACAATAAAGTCGTCACTGCCCTCAGGAAGTGATAGGATAGGTGCGGTGGTTAACTTCTTCTTCAAAGTTTGGAATGTTGATTCGTGTGAGGGTTCCCAAATGAACTTCTTGCCCTTGTGAGTCAGCGCGGTCAAAGGACGCGCAATCAGAGAAAATCCTTCAATGAACCTTCGGTAGTAACCGGCGAGACCTAGGAATTGGCGAATATGAGTCGGGGTAGTGGGGGTCTCCCACTTGCTGATAGCTTCAATCTTGGTGGGATCAACTTTGATACCCTGGTCGCTCACAACATGACCCAGAAATTGTACTTCCTTCAACCAAAATTCACACTTGGAGAATTTGGCGTAAAGTTGCTCTTGTCTCAAGAGTTCAAGTACTAGTCGGAGGTGTTGCTCATGCTTTTCTTCGCTCTTAGAGTAGATGAGGATATCATCTATGAAGACGATAACAAACTTATCCAAGTACGGCTTGCAGACACGATTCATGAGGTCCATGAACACGGCAGGTGCATTTGTCAAACCGAATGGCATCACGAGAAACTCATAATGACCATAACGGGTCCTGAATGCAATTTTCATCATGTCACTTTCCTTCACCCTCAAATGGTGATAACCGGATCGCAAATCGATCTTTGAGTAAACGCCCGATCCTTGTAGTTGATCAAAAAGATCGTCAATGAGGGGAAGAGGATACCGATTCTTGATCGTCAATTTGTTGAGTTCACGGTAGTCGATACACATACGGAAGGATCCATCCTTCTTCTTCACAAACAGAACAGGTGCGCCCCAAGGCGAGAAACTTGGTTGGATAAATCCACGGTCTAACAGCTCTTGTAGTTGACTCTGTAATTCTTGCATCTCGGAAGGTGCGAGTCTATAAGGTGCGTGAGCTACAGGTGCAGCTCCTGGCACTAAATCAATCTGAAACTCTACTGCTCTATGCGGCGGCAATCCAGGCAATTCTTCAAAGAAGACATCGGAAAATTCGTTCACAATTCGAACATCGTTCACGCTCTTCACCTTAGTTTCTACCATTTTCACATGCGCTAGGACAGCAAGACATCCCTTCTTCATAATCTTTTACACTTTCACGCAACTAATGAGGTTCAGCTTCGAGGTACATCTCTCTCCGTAGATGATCAGTGGCTCACTGTCTCCTTGTGATATACGAAGAGCTTTATCTCCACAAATAATATCGGCTCTTATCTTGCTCAACCAATCCATACTGACGATCACGTCAAAACTTCCCAGTTTGATAGGTATCAAATCAATTTTGAAATCTGCACCAGCTATGTTGATAATAGCTCCTCGACTGATATGGTCAACTTTCTCAAGTTTTCCGTTGGCGACCTCGACAAGCATACTTTCTTTTAACGGGACTAATGACCAATTAATCTTATCGCAAAAATGTCTACATACATAACTTCTATCCGCACCAGTATCAAACAAGACAGAAGCTAAAATATTGTTGATAGTGAATATACCTGTCACCAAGTCGGGATTTTCTCGGGCGTCCCTTGCATTAACGTTAAAAGCTCTACTACGGGGTGGTCCACCGTCTTTTCGCTTATTTGGGCACGTATTTCTGAAATGGCCTGTCTGTCCGCATTCGTAGCACTTTTTAGGTCCATTGGTATTCGGCTTCCCATTCAAAGTGGTGACCTTGCAGTCCTTCCCGATATGCCCAGTCCGTTGGCACTTTTCACAAACAACATTACAATATCCAGTGTGGTGTTTGTAGCACCGCTTGCATTGTGGTAAGGTTCCTTTATAGTTCGGGTTGGAGTTGGTGTTGTTGTTGGGGTTGGGGTTTCCACCGTTATTGTTTCCTCTGAAACCCTCATGTCATTTTGCCGGGTTCTGTTCATAGGTCCATCCCCTATTGTTGTTGTTATTGTGGTTATCCCATTTGCGCTTCTCACTAGTACCCGCTTCAGTCTTAGTTTTCTCCGGTTCATCGATGGTTATTTGATTCATTAAAGTATGCGCCATGCACATCGCTTCGGGAACATTCGGTGGCTTGGACAAGGTGACATTTCCCTTAATGCTCTTAGGGAGTCCCCAGAAGTACCTTTCCATTCACTTGAATTCTGGGGTGACCATTGTCGGACACATCAGGGCTAGTTCCAAAAATCTCCTGTTGTAACCATCAAGGTCGTTCCCAACGGCCTTTAACTGCATGAATTCCATTTCCATCTTTTGTATCTCAGTTCTCGGACAATACTCCTCAATCATGGCACACTTAAATTCTTCCCATGGCGTAGCATACGCCTCATCAATGCCTTGTGCCTGTGCCATTGTGTTCCACTACGTGAGCGCGCCGTCAGACAGCGTGTAAGAAGCAAATTTGGTTTTGTTGTCCTCCAAACAGTTGCTAACTTGGAATACTGATTCAAGTTTCTCGAACCATCTGGTGAGACCAACCGGTCCCTCAGTGCCGCTGAAGTTATGTGGTTTACAGCTCTGGAATTCCTTGTAAGTACACCCATTTCGAATGGGTTGAATAACCGGTGGTGGTGGCGGTGGCGGTGGAGCTTGGGGTTGCATTTCCGCAATGGCTGCGGCTACCCTTTCGGCAATCATCTCTTCGATTTGGGCAGTGGTAGGTGTTGATCGTCCGTTGGCCATGGTGTTCTAAACAAAAATTTTGACTCAAGTCAAAATCCAGCATTCAATATAGTAATAATACAGTATATAGTAACCAACATGAAATCAAAACATCACATGTTATTAAATAACGCATCTAGGTACAAATACCACAGAATCATCGTACAATAATGTAAATAGAGCATCGTGCAAGAATTAAATAACACAAAGTTCCATTCATTAATAATAATAAGTTTTATACATCTGAATAAGTTCGTACAATACGTAAGTGAAACATAAAACTACAACTAGATTACATAATGGAATCGAAATACAAAATCCCTACGGTGAAGGTGGGTGTAGGATGTCCATAACATGAGCCATCTGGTCCTCTAGCTCAGCAACTCGAGCTCGGAGGATCTCAACCTCCCGCCTCAGTTCCTCGTTAGAGGGAGATGGTGGGGCAGGCGGTGCAGGCGGTGAAGGTGGTGCCGGTGGTGCCGGTGGTGCGGGTGGTGCCGGTGGTGCGGGTGGTGCCGGTGGTGCGGGTGGTGCAGACCTCACGAAACGAGGTGCAGATGTTCCGGCTCCAGAAATAGTCAGTACGTAACGGGGAACCTTACGTATCTGTGGGTCGGCAGGGTACGGCACAAGCCGTTTACGGGCGGTAACCCTACGACGCCGACCAAATGCGTCAGTGAAAGCACGGCCTCCGTTGATCCCCGGAATAATGGTGCCATCGAAGCGGTACCGCTTCTTCGGCGGGGTAGAGGGTGCCTGTTGTGACGACCCGGCAATTCCCGACCAATTTTAAACTTAATTCTTATATGATTCCGACACGATAAGCAAAGTCTATAATGTTGAGTCTCAAAAACTTTGAACTGTTTTGTATATTCAATTGACCTTCGACCATTCTCGACGATTCACGAACAACTATATATAAATAGATACATATACATTAATTTGAAAATATTATTTGAAATAATATATGATTTAATTGTTGAAAATAAATATGAAAAATAATATGCGATGTAATGAAAACTATTATTATAAATATATAGATATATATTTATATATATAAATATGTATATAAATATTACTTGTAATTATAATTATATAAATTATATTAAAATTCAATGGTTTAAAGATATATAATATATTTATTTAGTAGTTAAACTTGCTATTTAAAACTCTTTATATATAGAAAAAGAATATATTAAAAATAAATGACTTCGAGCCTAATTAGTAAACGTCAGTGACACTCGGTTGACGTTTCGTTAATTTTAATATAGACATAATACACGTTCATGAATGATTAAGATAAAAGTTGGACTGTAAATTGATTACGAAGATTTTAGATTTGTTAAAAATATTTTTACATTTCTAAATTTAAACATTAGTACTCCGTACATATAAATTGGAACAGAAAATAAATAATTATCGAACCTTTTTAATCTGGTTTCAATCAGGTAATGAGTGAAATAATTAAATATGTTTAATCTAAAAATTTGGGATTTTTAGGAAGACTTTTATATTTTAACTGTTTAGCAATGGACACTATAGTACTATGAGGAAATAAGTGTCGGCATAGAACTCTTTTCTGATTTAATTATTAATTGAATAGGACACTATTTTCTTTTCTTTTTTATCTCCTTTTTTTATATATAAATGGCATACATAGATATATAGATTAGATATATCGTATACATACACAAACTAAGTGCATCTCCTTCACCTAGCACCACCGGCCGCCACCTCTATTCGATACCACCACCACTCGCCACCAAGATCCATCACCGGAGCACCTACGGCCACCATAATCATACACCATGGATCACCCTTCAACATCACCATTTTTTTTTCTTTTTTTTTCCTTTATCGCCACCCTTCTCACGCCATCATGAACAACCACGATCCACCGTCGATCACAGAGAATCACCACTCATCCGCCACCCTATAACAATCAACCACCACCTTCTTCACCATAACAACCTTAAACACCCATCGTTTATTTCTGTTCTTGTATATATAAACTGAAAGACATCATTTCATCACCATCAATATCCATAACTCTTAGTTGAATCAAAATCATCATCAAACGAACACCATTACCAAAACTGCACACATACCACGACCACCATGCCACCCGTCAATCATCACCACTTCAATTCACCACAACCGCCCACACCACCGTAAACCACCATGGCACTCTAACTGTCGGACCACCATCACCAACAACTGTTTTCTACTAATGTCTTGAACAACCACCACCATAGCCATCATCGACCTCGCTACCATCTCTTCTCTCTCTCCTCTCTCTTATAAATTTACTCGTAACCCACCAACAAACAAACGGCTGCAAACTCGATGCTACTGTTACAGGTGTTCTGGGTTTGTATCGAACAAGATCCAATACATCAAACAAGCAATCATCGAAACCGCCATCATTCGTTTCAATTTCTTTCTGTTAACCGCAACCGTTGTGATGTGATGATATTATAATGATGATGACGATAACTATGAAGATTTGGTGATGTTAAGATGACTGATGAATGGGACGATTGATAATGGATATGTTAGTTGATGTTTCGATGATGATGATCCTGTGTAGAGACTACGATGATGATGAGGATGACAATGAAGAAGGACGGTGGGTATAAAGAAGAACATGGACATATAGGATACAAAGATTTAATCTGTATGTTTAAACAGAAAAGGATTAGCAGAGTAGTGGTTACGGGCTGTTTGTTTAGAAGAGAAGTCCTAGGTTCGAAACTATCCCACGACATTAATTTCTTTTTTTTTTGTAATAAGAATTTGTTGGGCCATACTTCTATTGTGTGGTTGGGCCGAAACTAACCTATCTGATAGGCCGAGAGTTATAAGTTCCACTGGGCCGTGAACTTAATTGGTTGCTGGGTCGTGTCCTATTTTTCGTTGGGCCAATAAACGGTTATATTGATTTACGATTGGAGATACAACACAAAACGAGATAGATCGAGCGGTTAGTGGTGTTGGTGATTAGCAGGAGGTCACGAGTTCGAGTCTCGAATGGGACAACTCTTTTTAGAAAACTTTTCAAATGGTATACACTTTTATTTTCTTTATTTCAATTATTATTATTAGTACTATTATTATTATTATTATTATTATTATTATTATTATTATTATTATTATTATTATTATTATTATTATTATTATTATTATTATTATTATTATTATTATTATTATTATTGTTGTTGTTATTGTTGTTGTTGTTGTTATAAATCATGTTAGTTATGTTATTATGATATTAGAAATAGAATTATTATTATTATTATCAATTCGATTAGTATTACTATTATAATTATAATTATTAGTAATATTATTATTATTATTATTATTAGTATTATTATTGGTATTATTATTAATACAAGTAGTAAATATTATATTTTTATTATTATTATGAAAATAATACCAGTTATTATTATTTTCATTAGTATTAGTATAGTGTTAGTATTAAGTTATTACCATTAATATTATTATTATGAACATTACTTATAAAAATATTTACTTATAACAAACTATCGGTTCTAAATAAAGAACTAAACATATATTTATAAATATACTAATATAACAAAACGAATATAAAAATCATTTTTAATGAATATATATATATATATATATATATATATATATATATATATATATATATATATATATATATATATATATATATATACATAATAGATATATAACATAAAACTTAAGTTATAATACATATAAATAAAGTATATAAATAAGATATTTAATATATGTAACTTAACAAAAATCTATATTTTCATATATAAAAATGAATATATATATTAATGACGAAATACATAAGTTTCTAATATAAAAACTATATCATTAAAAATAATATATATATATAATTGTTCGATTACAAGAATACGTTTTAATATATATACAAATGATATAGGTTCGTGAATCCGAGGCCAACCCTATATTATTCAGTTGTTCAATGTCGTCATATGTATTTTTACTACAAAATACGTTAGGTGAGTTTCATTTGCTCCCCTTTTAAATGCTTTTGCAATATATATTTTTGGGACTGAGAATACATGCGCTGCTTTTATAACTGTTTTACGAAATAGACACAAGTAATTGAAACTACATTATATGGTTGAATGATCGAAATCGAATATGCCCCTTTTTAGTCTGGTAATCTAAGAATTAGGGAACAGACACCCTAATTGACGCAAATCCTAAAGATAGATCTATTGGGCCCAACAAGCCCCATCCAAAGTACCGGATGCTTTAGTACTTCGAAACTTATATCATGTCCGAAGGAGGATCCCGGAATGATGGGGATATTCTTATATGCATATTGTGAATGTCGGTTACCAGGTGTTCAATCCATATGAATGATATTTTTGTCTCTATGCATGGGACGTATGTTTATGAGAAATGGAAATATGAAATCTTGTGGTCTATTAAAACTATGAAATGATTATTTATGTTAAATTAATGAACTCACCAACCTTTTGGTTGACACTTTAAAGCATGTTTATTCTCAGGTACGAAAGAAATCTTCCGCTGTGCATTTGCTCATATTAGAGATATTACTTGGAGTCAATCATGACATATTTCAAAAGACGTTGCATTCGAGTCTTTGAGTTCATCAAGATTATTATTAAGTCAATTATATTTGGATATATTATGAAATGCTATACATGCCTGTCAACTGTCGATGTAACGAAAGTTTGTCTTTTAAAAACGAATGCAATGTTTGTGAAATGTATCATATAGAGGTCAATTACCTCGCGATGTAATCAACTGTTGTGAGTCATTTGTAATCGATATAGACTTCGTCCGGATGGATTAGGATGGGTCTCTACACCTGTACGGGTACATCAGTAGGGTACTCATCATCACTGGAATCGTCTGAGGAAGAGTCATCTGATGAAGAATCGGCGGATGATGAGTCATCCAAATCATGTGGTGGTGGCACTGGTGGCTGAACTGGCAGTCCGTGGGCGGCCATCATCTGTCTGTATCTGCCTGGCGAAATCGGCACTAAACGTCCATTAGGAGCGCGTCGGCACGGCATGCGCATATGGTTACGGAATGGCCCTTCCCCGAACTCCGCAGGAATCACAACACCACCGATGCGGGGCTGTGGCTCCGAGGGTCCGGGAGCAGACGGAGCTGGAATCTCCGTAGGGTCCACGTGTCCATCAATAGTAGCCACTGGTGACGGCACACTACTACTAGCTCCGGAAGACGAAGTGCCGGGGTCACTGGTGCGTATCAGGATCGGTGTGTCGGCAGCAGCAGCAGGTGGGGTGGCAGAAGAGTCTGGACTGCCCAAAACGATAGCAGGTGGAGTATCCGACATCTGAACAAGGAAAAATAAATTTTTCCATGTCAGTAAGTCATAAAGCAAGCACGTATTAGGCCAACAGTTTAAATCATGTATAACAATAAGTAGCATGGCAATAATAACGAATCGTACAGAAGTATCATGCAATCGAAAGCAAGTAATATCATGCAGTAGTGAAATCCTGTAATAGCATACGGCATATAGCAGTAAAAGTAAGCAGCAGCATGCAGTAAGTTCAGCGGAAACAAGTAAACTAGCAAGTTGTAGATTAGTCCTATTAGTGAATCCTACTCGGGTCGGTCTTAGACTCACTAATGCAACCTAATTCCCTACAACCAATGCTCTGATACCAAATGTGATGCCCCGTACAAAACCATCGTGTACGAATCATCAACAACAGGATCATTACAAGGTTAAGTACTAGATGCTGTAATAAAAGAAGTTGCATTCACGATAAAAAGATGACGTCATAACCGACATCAATTGTTTTACACCAACAGTATGCTTCTATAAATAGCAAGCATGAATAAATGTATGTGACCCTTAGGTCATTACAAAACATAGTTCAAAAGTATTAAAGTTTGAATGCAAGATAAACAGTTCATGCGGTGATACACTAGAGCAGCGGGTGTCTACGGCAAGACTAGCACGACAGCGGAAGCAAATAACCTTAAGCACTTGAGAAAAACATGCTGAAAAACGTCAACACAAAGGTTGGTGAGCTATAGTTTAAGTATAACAGTATCTAAGGTAGGCCACGAGATTTCGGTGCTACAAAGAGCGTTTCAAATCAGTATGATAAAGTATATGTTAACCGTGGGCACTTGGTAACTAACTTAACGTTTATACTCCCTGAAAATACACTTGGCAAGTGTGTATGTTTACGAAGTGTTAAACACTCATTAAATGCTAGCGCTACTATCCCGAGTGGGGATGTCAAACCCTATGGATCCATATCTAAGATTCGCTTTCACCGGTTCAAAAACCAATGACTAAACGTTACCGAGCTAAAGGGAATGTTTCTGCCGTTGTATAACCCACACATATATAAGTTTAAGTACTCGTGCCTAGTATGTAAAACGTAAAATGCGCATGTATTCTCAGTTCCCAAAATAAGTTAAAGTAAAAAGGGAATGCTATAACTCACAATGATAAAGTAGCGGTAAAGTATGACTCGGAAAGTAAGCAAGTAATGAAGGTTGTCCAAACGGGTCCTCAACCTAAGTCAAATAGTATTAAGTTAGTAAATCATCCCAAAAGGTTTAAAAGTATGTAAATAAGGTCTTAAGGTTCATCATCATTCATCATCAAACAAAAGGTGTAAAGTAAGTTTCGTTCATGAAAAGAGTTTAAAACAAAGGCTGAGTTCGGTCAGTCACCACGGCCTCTACACCTATTGAAATAAGGTGAGACCAGTGGCCATGGCTCCGTATATGAGTCCTTTAGTTGTGGTAAAAATTACAGAAGCAAACTCATCTTCGTTTGACCGTGGCGACGGTCTAAGTGCGAGTATGTCAGAATTTTCAGCACAACGTTAAATGGACATAGTGATGATCGGAGGGCCATAAATCCTAAACTGTAACTCGGATTAAGACAAGTCCTATATGAAAGGTTATCTACTCGAACAGAGCTATCTGAAAATCATAATTACAGTAGCCCAGGTCATACGGGTTAGACACAGAAACAGTAGAACAGTAGGGTCAGTAGGTTCCGGTGGTTCTTGGTGCTCGATGCTTATCATGGTTCTCATCCTTGATGCATATAGCTTTAAGTGTACAACTCGTTGATGTGTTTGCATCACTTTCACCAAGGTTTGACCATCATAACCCAAGTGTAAGTCTAAGACATGAAGCACAACTCACTTAAGTGTTGCAAGTGTTTTGATGAACCAAAGTTACATCAAAGTCTTAGATCTAACACATACATGAACTTTAAAACTAATAATAAGTTACAAACTTGAAAGTGAACTTATGAAATCAAGATCTTGAGTTGTAGAACATAGTTCTTAGTTTGATCTTGAAGATCCAAGACTCAAAAGTCTAGATCTAACATAAGTGTACAAAGTTATAATTTAAGAAAGCTTACTAACATGTTCTTGAACTTTTAAAGTTAACTCTAGTTCAAGAAAGTATGAGATCAAGACTAACTTGTAGTACTTGACCATTTAACCAACAACAGAAATTTAAGTGCATAATATGAAGTAACAAACTAAATAAACAAGTTAATAAGTCATGGTTGTTCATACTTTAAAGATTCAAGCCTAAGTCTTGATCTTTAGAAAGTAAACTTTAAGTTTACTTCATGAACTTCAAGTATGAGTTACAACACATGAACTTTCTTTCTTTAAACAAGTATTAAGTGGAGATCATAAACTAGAAAGTTTATGTCTTGTATGTTCTTGTTAGAACAAGATAGATGAAGAATCAAACTAACAAGTTTGCTTCTTAGAAGATAATAAGTAAATAACAATAACAACAAGTAAGTAAGTAAACCATAAACATGAACAAGTAACAACAAGCAAATGATGATGATTATGGGATGTTCTTGCTACGGTTTTACAAGGAAAAAAGAAAGGAACAAAAGCTTCAATTTACTTACAAAAACTAGAGAGAAAAGAGAGAAACTTGGAAGTGTTTTTGTGTGTGTGTTTGAATGAGAGAAAACAAGAGAGTGAAGTAATGAAAAATGAAAACCAAAACTCCCTTGTAGGAGAGCTAGGCCGACGGTTTCTCAAGCATATTGGGGGAGGGAGTTGTTCCTTGGTCACTAGCATGAAAAGCCTTAAAAGTGTGGTTAATAGATGGCCATGCATGGGGATTATGGTAACTAGATTCTCATTTGAACAAAACTAGCTAGTTTCCATCTAAATAATACTTACAAGTGTAAGACATGGGCTAACTAGTCCAACTAAGAAGTAGGGTGAGCTCTTTAAGTCCATGTACAAATATAAAGCCCAAGTTTGTAAGTAATTAACAAGTAATCCAATAAAAGCCCATGTAATTAACTAATAACCTTAGTTAAATAAAATGATTAATAAAACTTAATCATGAACGTAAATAATACTTGAAAATATTATTTGTGTAAGTTTCGTGTGTCACAAAGACGTTTCGGGCAATTAAAATCAAGTACGGGCATTCATGGAAACATGCAAATGTAATAACATACATTCGTTAAGTGGAATTAGGATTGAAAATTTTGCAGAAAGTTTTGTTAAAGGATTCCTAACAAAACTGCATTAATAGATTTTAAGACTTCATTTGAATTCGAGCTTTTGGTAAAAAGTTTTCAAGAACAGGGGTGTTGATGGGTTTCCTTAATGTTTTCTGATTAAATTCCTCAAGTTGCAGTACGTGTTTTATATAATTGTGATGTGAAACTAGTACTACAGCATTATGATTTGTTTGTAAGATACTGATAGATGATCGACAAGAATTATTCCCAAGGACAGAAAAAATAATAAAAACTAAAAAAGTTGAAAACGATATCAAACAGATTTTGTTGTATCTGATATTGAGTTTCCTGATTGGTACGATTTTGATGATATAAAAATCAATTCTCCACAGCTTGACAACGATGTGAAACTGAATACAGGATACGTTCTTATTTGCAGCTATATATGTATATCACAGTATTTGTATCTATATTTAATTGTATCTGTATATTTATAACTTATAAATAAATCTATATCTGATTATGTATCTTAAACTTAATTTTTGTATTAAATAAATATGTTAATAAATTATAATGATGTTAATAATTTAGTAAAAATGATAATAAAGTTGATAATAAAGATATTAATAATAATAATAATATCAATATAATACTAATAATAAAAATAATCATATTAATAACTTAAATCATTATTATAATAATGATAAATTAGTAATAACAATATAAATAATAATAGTACTTATATTATTAATGATAATAATAATATTAGAAATTTTATCACATTATTTGTATCAAGTTTCATATCTAGTAATATTAATAATACTGATATTAATATTAACATGAATATTATAACCATAATGAAGTAATGATAATAATATTAGTATAACAACTATATTCTTCTTGAAATCACATTTAATATATATATTACAATTCATTAACCATGTAAATATTTAATAATTATATAATACATTATTTGATAATATTCATTGAATATTTAATGTGCATGTATTTTATATATTACAATATAATCATAATTATAAATAGAAATCATATATAGATTTATATATATATATATATAACTATATTTACAATTATGTTTTAAATATTAAGTAGATAATTAATTATATAAATTAGACAATTAAACTTAAAGTATAACATTATACATGTAATACTTTGATAACGTTGAAAGTTATATTTGAAACCGTTTATATCTAATATACTCTAAGTATTCAAAATAACAAATTTTAGTTAGTTAAAGTAATCTCTCATAGTAACTAAATCACATAATAGTTCGTTAATATATTTAATATAGTTATTTATTTATATTTACATTTCTGTTTACAATTATAGGTTCGTGAATCATCGAAACTAGTCAAAAGGTCAATTGAATATATGAACATAGTTCCAAAGTTTTCGAGACTCAACATTACAGACTTTGCTTATCGTGTCAGAATCTTATAAAGATCAAATTTAAATTTGGTCAGAAATTTCCGGGTCATCACAGTACCTACCCGTTAAAGAAATTTCCTCCCGAAATTTGATTGGGATGGTCATGGATGACAATAAGTATGTTTTCATAACTCATATGAGTTGGAAATTAGAGTTTTATCATCAGTAAGTAATATGGATAAAACTATTTGATTGTTGTGAAGAGTATGAGTGAAGCTATCACAAAAGAGTGAAATGAATAAATGCAAGTTCGTCTTAACTGATGACGTAGTCTGGGTTGAATCCCGGAATTCAAGGGATTTAAAGAAAATCTTCGAAATCTATAAGATATGATTTTTCGGTAAATGAGGAAATTAGAATCTCTTTAATTAAATGCAATGATCTGTTTCGATTACTTTGCCTGGTATTTTCATTATAAATGAACTTCTTCCATTCCATTACTTCTCACCACTCCCATTTTCTATATTTTAATTCATACTTTCAAATCATCAGTCAATATGCTTCATCCAGTTTTAATTCTAGATATATTCCTGACTTTTATATCGATCATTCTCCTTTTTCATCTACCACCGGAGGAATCTGTTTACTTCTACTTCGTTCTTGGGGTTATTGTGTTTATCATACTCTCGTTTCTTTATATTGCTATTCGTATTAATGTACACGTTTTGTGATTTCTGTGTTGTTGTCGAGTTCTATATCTTCCCTTATGTTTTGGAGCTCTTTGCCTTTTTATTCTCTTCTCGTCCGCTAGTAAAGCTAGTAATGGTCCAGAATTCGTAAGTATGGAGTTCCGAATGATTATAACGTTCTAAGCGCGAAGGAACGTATTCTCACGATTTGACTTGTCAAATTACTAGATTCACTGCGGATAGAACTATCAATAATACATTTTATTGATATGTTCGAAGGTGAAACAGAATGTACGAGTCGTGTAACATGGCACATGATGACGATAGGATCTGTGAATCATCACGTTCCATTAGAAACTCAGCATGACTTACTGTAATATAATCACGTTTGAAATGTCCCGTTCTTATTGATTAAAAACGTTCCATATTAATTGATTTCGTTGCGAGGTTTTGACCTCTATATGAGACGTTTTTTAAAGACTGCATTCATTTTTAAAACAAACCATAACCTTTATTTCATAAATAAAGGTTTAAAAAGTTTTACGTAGATTATCAAATAATGATAATCTAAAATATCCTGTTTACACACGATCATTACATAATGGTTTATAATACAAATATGTTACATCGAAATCAGTTTCTTGAATGCAGTTTTTACACAATATCATACAAACATGGACTCCAAATCTTGTCCTTATTTTAGTATGCAACAGCGGAAGCTCTTAGTATTCACCTGAGAATAAACATGCTTTAAATGTCAACAAAAATGTTGGTGAGTTATAGGTTTAACCTATATATATCAAATCGTAACAATAGACCACAAGATTTCATATTTCAATACACATCCCATACATAGAGATAAAAATCATTCATATGGTGAACACCTGGTAACCGACATTAACAAGATGCATATATATATAAGAATATCCCCATCATTCCGGGACACCCTTCGGATATGATATAAATTTCGAAGTACTAAAGCATCCGGTACTTTGGATGGGGTTTGTTAGGCCCAATAGATCTATCTTTAGGATTCGCGTCAATTAGGGTGTCTGTTCCCTAATTCTTAGATTACCAGACTTAATAAAAAGGGGCATATTCGATTTCGATAATTCAACCATAGAATGTAGTTTCACGTACTTGTGTCTATTTTGTAAATCATTTATAAAACTTGCATGTATTCTCATCCCAAAAATATTAGATTTTAAAAGTGGGACTATAACTCACTTTCACAGATTTTTACTTCATCGGGAAGTAAGACTTGGCCACTGGTTGATTCACGAACCTATAACAATATATACATATATATCAAAGTATGTTTAAAATATATTTACAACACTTTTAATATATTTTGATGTTTTAAGTTTATTAAGTCAGCTGTCCTCGTTAGTAACCTACAACTAGTTGTCCACAGTTAGATGTACAGAAATAAATCGATAAATATTATCTTGAATCAATCCACGACCCAGTGTATACGTATCTCAGTATTGATCACAACTCAAACTATATATATTTTGGAATCAACCTCAACCCTGTATAGCTAACTCCAACATTCACATATAGAGTGTCTATGGTTGTTCCAAAATATATATAGATGTGTCGACATGATAGGTCGAAATATTGTATACGTGTATATGGTATCTCAAGATTACATAATATACAATATAAGTTGATTAAGTTATGGTTGGAATAGATTTGTTACCAATTTTTACGTAGCTAAAATGAGAAAAATTATCCAATCTTGTTTTACCCATAACTTCTTCATTTTAAATCCGTTTTGCGTGAATCAAATTGCTATGGTTTCATATTGAACTCTATTTTATGAATCTAAACAGAAAAGTATAGGTTTATAGTCGGAAAATAAGTTACAAGTCATTTTTGTAAAGGTAGTCATTTCAGTCGAAAGAACGACGTCTAGATGACCATTTTAGAAAACATACTTCCACTTTGAGTTTAACCATAATTTTTGGATATAGTTTCATGTTCATAATAAAAATCATTTTCTCAGAATAACAACTTTTAAATCAAAGTTTATCATAGTTTTTAATTAACTAACCCAAAACAGCCCGCGGTGTTACTACGACGGCGTAAATCTGATTTTACGGTGTTTTTCGTGTTTCCAGGTTTTAAATCATTAAGTTAGCATATCATATAGATATAGAACATGTGTGTAGTTAATTTTAAAAGTCAAGTTAGAAGGATTAACTTTTGTTTGCGAACAAGTTTAGAATTAACTAAACTATGTTCTAGTGATTACGAGTTTAAACCTTCGAATAAGATAGTTTTATATATATGAATCGAATGATGTTATGATATTCATTACTACCTCAAGTTTAGTAGGTAAACCTATTGGAAGTGACAAGAAATGATCCAGCTTCAAAGGATCTTGGATGGCTTGAAAGTTCTTGAAGTAGGATCATGACACAAAAACAAGTTCAAGTAAGATTTTTACTCGAATTAAGATAGTTTATAGTTATAGAAATTGAATCAAAGTTTAAATATGAATATTACCTTGAATAAGAAAGATAACCTACTGTATATAACAAAGGTTTCTTGATCTTAGATGATTACTTGGAATGGATTAGAAAGCTTGGAAGTAAATTAGTAAACTTGAAGGGATTTTTGAAGTGTTCTTGAAGTGTTCTTCCTATGATGATTATAGCTTGATTCTTGAAGTGATTTTTGATGAAGATGATGATTAACTACTGGAAAAATACGTTCATAATAGTGTGTGTGTGTTGAGAGAGAATTAGAAAGAGAATTGGAAGTGAAATGGAGTGAATGATGAGTGGTAATTGGTGAGTGGTGAGTGGGGTTAAAAGGAGTTCTAGTTAGTTGACTAGCTCATGGTAGAAGTTAAAATTGATTAGTCATACATGACATAATCAAGAGTGGAATCCCATGCTAGTTCCTATTGGTATATACTCATAGTAAGTACGTTTTGAAGCTGTGTATAATACGGGTAAGAATACGACTAGAATTCTTGATGAAAGAAAAGAATGGAAAAGTAACTGTAACCATTTTCGTTAAGTATGAGTGTTTTGATATATGTCTTGAAGTCTTCCAAAAGTATTTTAATACATCTAAATACACTACTTGTATATACATTTTAACTTAGTCGTTAAGTCATCGTTAGTCGTTACATGTAAGTGTTGTTTTGAAACCTTTAAGTTAACGATCTCAATTAATGTTGTTAACCCATTGTTTATTATATCTAATGAGATGTTAAATTATTATATTATCATGATATTATGATATATTAATATATCTTAATATGATATATATACATTTAAATGTCGTTACAACGATAATCGTTACATATATGTCTCGTTTCGAAATCCTTAAGTTAGTAGTCTTGTTTATATGTATATAACTCAATGTTAATATACTTATGGAGATACTTACTTATCATAATCTCATGTTAACCATATGTATATCCATATATATATCGTCATGTCGTTTTTACAAGTTTTAACGTTCGTGAATCGCCGGTCAACTTGGGTGGTCAATTGTCTATATGAAACATATTTCAATTAATCAAGTCTTAACAAGTTTGATTGCTTAACATGTTGGAAATATTTAATCATGTAAATATCAATCTCAATTAATATATATAAACATGGAAAAGTTCGGGTCACTACAGTACCTACCCGTTAAATAAATTTCGTCCCGAAATTTTAAGCTGTTGAAGGTGTTGACGAATCTTCTGGAAATAGATGCGGGTATTTCTTCTTCATCTGATCTTCACGCTCCCAGGTGAACTCGGGTCCTCTACGAGCATTCCATCGAAACTTAACAATTGGTATCTTGTTTTGCTTAAGTCTTTTAACCTCACGATCCATTATTTCGACGGGTTCTTCGATGAATTGGAGTTTTTCGTTGATTTAGAGTTCATCTAACGGAATAGTGAGATCTTCTTTAGCAAAACATTTCTTCAAATTCGAGACGTGGAAAGTGTTATGTACAGCCGCGAGTTGTTGAGGTAACTCAAGTCGGTAAGCTACTGGTCCGACACGATCAATAATCTTGAATGGTCCAATATACCTTGGATTTAATTTCCCTCGTTTACCAAATCGAACAACGCCTTTCCAAGGTGCAACTTTAAGCATGACCATCTCTCTAATTTCAAATTCTATATCTTTTCTTTTAATGTCAGCGTAGCTCTTTTGTCGACTTTGGGCGGTTTTCAACCGTTGTTGAATTTAGATGATCTTCTCGGTAGTTTCTTGTATAATCTCCGGACTCGTAATCTGTCTATCCCCCACTTCACTCCAAAAAATGGAGACCTGCACTTTCTACCATAAAGTGCTTCAAACGGCGCCATCTTAATGCTTGAATGGTAGCTGTTGTTGTAGGAAAATTCTGCTAATGGTAGATGTCGATCCCAACTATTTCCGAAATCAATAACACATGCTCGTAGCATGTCTTCAAGTGTTTGTATCGTCCTTTCGCTCTGCCCATCAGTTTGTGGATGATAGGCAGTACTCATGTCTAGACGAGTTCCTAATGCTTGCTGTAATGTCTGCCAGAATCTTGAAATAAATCTACCATCCCTATCAGAGATAATAGAGATTGGTATTCCATGTCTGGAGACGACTTCCTTCAAATACAGTCGTGCTAACTTCTCCATCTTGTCATCTTCTCTTATTGGCAGGAAATGTGCTGATTTGGTGAGACGATCAACTATTACCCAAATAGTATCAAAACCACTTGCAGTCCTTGGCAATTTAGTGATGAAATCCATGGTAATGTTTTCCCATTTCCATTCCGGGATTTCGGGTTGTTGAAGTAGACTTGATGGTTTCTGATGCTCAGCTTTGACCTTAGAACACGTCAAACATTCTCCTACGTATTTAGCAACATCGGCTTTCATACCCGGCCACCAAAAATATTTCCTGAGATCCTTGTACATCTTCCCCGTTCTAGGATGTATTGAGTATCTGGTTTTATGAGCTTCTCTAAGTACCATTTCTCTCATATCTCCAAATTTTGGTACCCAAATCCTTTCAGCCCTATACCGGGTTCCGTCTTCCCGAATATTAAGATGTTTCTCCGATCCTTTGGGTATTTCATCCTTTAAATTTCCCTCTTTTAAAACTCCTTGTTGCGCCTCCTTTATTTGAGTAGTAAGGTTATTATGAATCATTATATTCATAGATTTTACTCGAATGGGTTCTCTGTCCTTCCTACTCAAGGCATCGGCTACCACATTTGCCTTCCCCGGGTGGTAACGAATCTCAAAGTCGTAATCATTCAATAATTCAATCCACCTACGCTGCCTCATATTCAGTTGTTTCTGATTAAATATGTGTTGAAGACTTTTGTGGTCGGTATATATAATACTTTTGACCCCATATAAGTAGTGCCTCCAAGTCTTTAATGCAAAAACAACCGCGCCTAATTCCAAATCATGCGTCGTATAATTTTGTTCGTGAATCTTCAATTGTCTAGACGCATAAGCAATCACCTTCGTTCGTTGCATTAATACACAACCGAGACCTTGCTTTGATGCGTCACAATAAATCACAAAATCATCATTCCCTTCAGGCAATGACAATATAGGTGCCGTAGTTAGCTTTTTCTTCAATAACTGAAACGCTTTCTCTTGTTCATCATTCCATTCAAATTTCTTCCCTTTATGCGTTAATGCAGTCAAGGGTTTTGCTATTCTGGAAAAGTCTTGGATGAACCTTCTGTAGTAACCAGCTAGTCCTAAAAACTGGCGTATGTGTTTCGGAGTTTTCGGGGTTTCCCACTTTTTAACAGTTTCTATCTTTGCCGGATCCACCTTAATACCTTCTTTGTTCACTATGTGACCGAGGAATTGAACTTCTTCCAACCAAAATGCACACTTTGAAAACTTAGCGTACAATTCTTCCTTCCTCAATACTTCTAACACCTTTCTCAAATGTTCACCGTGTTCTTGGTCATTATTTGAGTAAATAAGTATGTCATCAATGAAAACAATGACAAACTTGTCAAGGTATGGTCCACACACTCGGTTCATAAGGTCCATGAACACAGCTGGTGCATTAGTTAAACCAAACGGCATGACCATAAACTCGTAATGACCATAACGTGTTCTGAAAGCAGCCTTTGGAATATCATCTTCTTTCACTCGCATTTGATGATACCCGGAACGTAAGTCAATCTTTGAATAAACAGACGAGCCTTGTAGTTGATAAAATAAGTCGTCGATTCTCGGTAGTGGGTAGCGGTTCTTGATGGTAAGTTTGTTCAACTCTCGGTAGTCGATACACAACCTGAATGTACCATCTTTCTTCTTGACAAACAAAACAGGAGCTCCCCACGGTGATGTGCTTGGTCGAATGAAACCACGCTCTAAAAGTTCTTGTAATTGGCTTTGCAGTTCTTTCATCTCGCTGGGTGCCAGTCTGTAAGGAGCACGAGCTATTGGTGCAGCTCCTGGTACAAGATCTATTTGAAATTCAACGGATCGCTGTGGGGGTAATCCCGGTAATTCTTTCGGAAG
Organism: Rutidosis leptorrhynchoides; assembly: GCF_046630445.1. Classification (NCBI taxonomy): domain Eukaryota; kingdom Viridiplantae; phylum Streptophyta; class Magnoliopsida; order Asterales; family Asteraceae; genus Rutidosis; species Rutidosis leptorrhynchoides. Next base: position 612,886,027 of record NC_092336.1, on the reverse strand, counting down.
TACATCGGGAAATTCTTTTGCAATGGGAACATCATTGATGCTCTTTTCTTCAGTTTGTACTTTCTCGACGTGTGCTAGAACAGCATAGCAACCTTTTCTTATTAGTTTTTGTGCCTTCAAATTACTAATAATATGTAGCTTCGTGTTACCCTTTTCTCCGTACACCATTAAGGGTTTTCCTTTTTCTCGTATAATGCGAATTGCATTTTTGTAACAAACGATCTCTGCTTTCACTTCTTTCAACCAGTCCATACTGATTATCACATCAAAACTCCCTAACTCTACTGGTATCAAATCAATCTTAAATGTTTCGCTAACCAGTTTAATTTCTCGATTCCGACATATATTATCTGCTGAAATTAATTTACCATTTGCTAATTCGAGTAAAAATTTACTATCCAAAGGCGTCAATGGACAACTTAATTTAGCACAAAAATCTCTACTCATATAGCTTCTATCCGCACCCGAATCAAATAAAACGTAAGCAGATTTATTGTTAATAAGAAACGTACCCGTAACAAGCTCCGGGTCTTCCTATGCCTATATATATATATATATATATATATATATATATATATATATATATATATATATATATATATATAATATTGAAAACTCTTCCGCGGCCTTGTCCATTCGTGTTCTCCTGGTTCGGGCAATTTCTAATAATGTGGCCCGGTTTTCCACATTTATAACAAACTACATTGGCATAACTTGCTCCGACACTACTTGCTCCGCCATTACTCGTTCCGACACCATTTGTTCCTTTCGTTCTATTAACCCCTGGTCCATAGACCTCACACTTCGCCGCGCTATGACCATTTCTTTTACACTTGTTGCAAAATTTGGTGCAGAACCCCGAGTGATACTTTTCACACCTTTGGCATAGCTGCTTCTGATTGTTGTTGTTATTGCGGTTATTATTGTTGTTGGGATGATTGTTGTAGTTACTGTTGTTGTTGTTGTTGTTGTTGTTGTTGTTGTTGTTGTTGTTGTTGGGCCATTTGTTGTAGTTGCGATTGATGTTGCGATTGTTGGGATAATTGTTGCGATTATTGTTGTAATTGCTGTTGTTGTTGTATTGGTGATTCTTATCACCGTTTTCCTCCCACTTTCTTTTGACTTGCTTCACATTAGCCTCTTCAGCAGTCTGTTCTTTAATTCTTTCTTCAATCTGGTTCACTAGTTTGTGAGCCATTCTACATGCCTGTTGTATGGAGGCGGGCTCGTGTGAACTTATATCTTCTTGGATTCTTTCCGGTAATCCTTTCACAAACGCGTCGATCTTCTCTTCCTCATCTTCGAATGCTCCCGGACACAATAGGCACAATTCTGTGAATCGTCTTTCGTACGTGGTAATATCAAATCCTTGGGTTCGTAACCCTCTAAGTTCTGTCTTGAGCTTATTGACCTCGGTTCTGGGACAGTACTTCTCGTTCATCAAGTGCTTGAATGCTGACCACGGTAGTGCGTACGCATCATCTTGTCCCACTTGCTCTAGATAGTTATTCCACCATGTTAACGCAGAACCTGTGAAGGTATGCGTAGCGTACTTCACTTTGTCCTCTTCAGTACACTTACTTATGGCAAACACCGATTCGACCTTCTCGGTCCACTGTTTCAATCCGATCGGTCCTTCGGTTCCATCAAATTCCAAAGGTTTGCAGGCAGTGAATTCTTTGTAGGTGCATCCTACACGATTTCCTGTACTGCCAGATCCAAGGTTATTGTTGGTATGTAGCGCAGCCTGTACTGCGGCTATGTTTGAAGCTAGAAAAGTACGGAATTCCTCTTCATTCATATTCACGGTGTGTCGAGTAGTCGGTGCCATTTCATTCAAAATAGTTAAATGGAACAAGTTAATCATACAGAATATTAAGAGTAGTTAATAGTATTTCGTAGCATAATATGAACTCATTTATAAAAGCTTTTTCTTCATATTAGCGTTTTATAAGTTTAAATTCGGGTAGTACCTACCCGTTAAGTTCATACTTAGTAGCTAATATACAATTCAACTACTACATTTCTATATGAAAAACTGATTGTAATAATATTTCGCGTTCAAACTTTTATACAATATTTTACAAACTTACAATACCGCTTATTTTACATAAAGCATGAAATATAGCACACAATAACTTTGATACAAGATAGTTGTGAAGATAATTCTAGCTAGTAGACAAGTCGTTCAGCAAAGGCAATAAAGACACGTAATTCATACGTCCAGAAACAAGTCATGCATTCTGGTTTTACTAGGACTACTTCCCATCCTTGGTCTTGTGGAACATAACCGTTATGGCCGTTGATAAGACAGCGTGTTGTAACGTCGTCAAACGGACGAGGGTTACATAATGACCAACAGTCTCGTAATAACCTAAAAACCTCATTTCTTACCCCAATTACCGACTCCGTCACTTGTGGGAACGTTTTGTTTAATAGTTGTAGCCCAATGTTCTTGTTCTCACTTTGGTGAGAAGCGAACATTACTAACCCGTAAGCATAACATGCTTCTTTATGTTGCATGTTAGCCGCTTTTTCTAAATCACGAAGTCCTATATTCGGATATACTGAGTCAAAATAATTTCTTAACCCGTTGCGTAAAATAGCATTTGGGTTCCCCGCAATATATGCGTCAAAGTAAACACATCGTAACTTATGGATTTCCCAATGTGATATCCCCCATCTTTCGAACGAAAGCCTTTTATAAACCAAGGCATTCTTGGAACGTTCTTCGAATGTCTTACAAACTGATCTCTCCTTAAATAGTTGTGCCGAGGAATTCTGACCGACTCTAGACAAGATTTCATCAATCATGTCTCCGGGTAGGTCTCTTAAAATATTGGGTTGTCTATCCATTTTGTGTTTTTATACTGTAAAATAGACAAGAGTTAGATTCATAAAAAAATACTTATTAATACAAGCAATTTTTACATATATCATAAAGCATAAGCACACTATATTACATATATTACACCACACGAATACAACTATCTTATTCCGACTCGCTCGTTTCTTCTTGTTCGGTTTTGGTTAGTTTTGCCAAGTTTCTAGGGATATATGATGTTCCCCTAATACGAGCCATCGTTGTCCACATTGGTTTAGAAAAACCTGGTGGTTTAGAGGTTCCCGGGTCATTGTTACAACTTAAGGACTTCGGGGGTTGACGATACATATAAAGTTCATCGGGGTTGGAATTAGATTTCTCTATTTTTATGCCCTTTCCCTTATTATTTTCTTTTGCCTTTTTAAATTCAGTTGGGGTAATTTCTATAACATCATCGGAATTCTCGTCGGAATCCGATTCATCACAGAATTGGTAATCCTCCCAATATTTTGCTTCCTTGGCGGAAACACCATTGACCATAATTAACCTTGATCGGTTGGTTGAGGATTCTCTTTTACTTAACCGTTTTATTATTTCCCCCACCGGTTCTATTTCTTCTTCCGGTTCCGATTCTTCTTCCGGTTCCGATTCTTCTTCCGGTTCCGACTCTTCTTCCGGTTCCTCTTCGGGAACTTGTGAATCAGTCCACGAATCATTCCAATTTATATTTGACTCTTCATTATTATTAGGTGAGTCAATGGGACTTGTTCTAGAGGTAGACATCTATCACATAATATCAAACACGTTAAGAGATTAATATATCACATAATATTCATATGTTAAAAATATATAGTTTCCAACAAAAATGTTAAGCAATCATTTTTAAAGAAAACACGGTCGAAGTCCAGACTCACTAATGCATCCTAACAAACTCGATAAGACACACTAATGCAAATTTTCTGGTTCTTTAAGACCAACGCTCTGATACCAACTGAAATGTCCCGTTCTTATTGATTAAAAACGTTCCATATTAATTGATTTCGTTGCGAGGTTTTGACCTCTATATGAGACGTTTTTCAAAGACTGCATTCATTTTTAAAACAAACCATAACCTTTATTTCATAAATAAAGGTTTAAAAAGTTTTACGTAGATTATCAAATAATGATAATCTAAAATATCCTGTTTACATCGAAATCTGTTTCTTGAATGCAGTTTTTACACAATATCATACAAACATGGACTCCAAATCTTGTCCTTATTTTAGTATGCAACAGCGGAAGCTCTTAGTATTCACCTGAGAATAAACATGCTTTAAATGTCAACAAAAATTTTGGTGAGTTATAGGTTTAACCTATATATATCAAATCGTAACAATAGACCACAAGATTTCATATTTCAATACACATCCTATACATAGAGATAAAAATCATTCATATGGTGAACACCTGGTAACCGACATTAACAAGATGCATATATATAAGAATATCCCCATCATTCCGGGACACCCTTCGGATATGATATAAATTTCGAAGTACTAAAGCATCTGGTACTTTGGATGGGGTTTGTTAGGCCCAATAGATCTATCTTTAGGATTCGCGTCAATTAGGGTGTCTGTTCCCTAATTCTTAGATTACCAGACTTAATAAAAAGGGGCATATTCGATTTCGATAATTCAACCATAGAATGTAGTTTCACGTACTTGTGTCTATTTTGTAAATCATTTATAAAACTTGCATGTATTCTCATCCCAAAAATATTAGATTTTAAAAGTGGGACTATAACTCACTTTCACAGATTTTTACTTCGTCGGGAAGTAAGACTTGGCCACTGGTTGATTCACGAACCTATAACAATATATACATATATATCAAAGTATGTTTAAAATATATTTACAACACTTTTAATATATTTTGATGTTTTAAGTTTATTAAGTCAGCTATCCTCGTTAGTAACCTACAACTAGTTGTCCACAGTTAGATGTACATAAATAAATCGATAAATATTATCTTGAATCAATCCACGACCCAGTGTATACGTATCTCAGTATTGATCACAAATCAAACTATATATATTTTGGAATCAACCTCAACCCTGTATAGCTAACTCCAACATTCACATATAGAGTGTCTATGGTTGTTCCGAAATATATATAGATGTGTCGACATGATAGGTCAAAACATTGTATACGTGTCTATGGTATCTCAAGATTACATAATATACAATACAAGTTGATTAAGTTATGGTTGGAATAGATTTGTTACCAATTTTCACGTAGCTAAAATGAGAAAAATTATCCAATCTTGTTTTACCCATAACTTCTTCATTTTAAATCCGTTTTGAGTGAATCAAATTGCTATGGTTTCATATTGAACTCTATTTTATGAATCTAAACAGAAAAGTATAGGTTTATAGTTGGAAAATAAGTTACAAGTCATTTTTGTAAAGGTAGTCATTTCAGTCGAAAGAACGACGTCTAGATGACCATTTTAGAAAACATACTTCCACTTTGAGTTTAACCATAATTTTTGGATATAGTTTCATGTTCATAATAAAAATCATTTTCTCAGAATAACAACTTTTAAATCAAAGTTTATCATAGTTTTTAATTAACTAACCCAAAACAGCCCGCGGTGTTACTACGACGGCGTAAATCCGGTTTTACGGTGTTTTTCGTGTTTCCAGGTTTTAAATCATTAAGTTAGCATATCATATAGATATAGAACATGTGTGTAGTTAATTTTAAAAGTCAAGTTAGAAGGATTAACTTTTGTTTGCGAACAAGTTTAGAATTAACTAAACTATGTTCTAGTGATTACGAGTTTAAACCTTTGAATAAGATTGTTTTATATATATGAATCGAATGATGTTATGAACATCATTACTACCTCAAGTTTAGTAGGTAAACCTACTGGAAGTGACAAGAAATGATCTAGCTTCAAAGGATCTTGGATGGCTTGAAAGTTCTTGAAGTAGGATCATGACACAAAAACAAGTTCAAGTAAGATTTTTACTCGAATTAAGATAGTTTATAGTTATAGAAATTGAATCAAAGTTTGAATATGAATATTACCTTGAATAAGAAAGATAACCTACTGTATATAACAAAGGTTTCTTGATCTTATATGATTACTTGGAATGTATTAGAAAGCTTGGAAGTAAATTAGTAAACTTGAAGGGATTTTTGAAGTGTTCTTGAAGTGTTCTTCCTATGATGATTATAGCTTGATTCTTGAAGTGATTTTTGATGAAGATGATGATTAACTACTGGAAAAATACGTTCATAATAGTGTGTGTGTGTGTTGAGAGAGAATTAGAAAGAGAATTGGAAGTGAAATGGAGTGAATGATGAGTGGTAATTGGTGAGTGGGGTTAAAAGGAGTTCTAGTTAGTTGACTAGCTCATGGTAGAAGTTAAAATTGATTAGTCATACATGACATAATCAAGAGTGGAATCCCATGCTAGTTCCTATTGGTATATACTCATAGTAAGTACGTTTTGAAGCTGTGTATAATACGGGTAAGAATACGACTAGAATTCTTGATGAAAGAAAAGAATGGAAAAGTAACTGTAACCATTTTCGTTAAGTATGAGTGTTTTGATATATGTCTTGAAGTCTTCCAAAAGTATTTTAATACATCTAAATACACTACTTGTATATACATTTTAACTTAGTCGTTAAGTCATCGTTAGTCGTTACATGTAAGTGTTGTTTTGAAACCTTTAAGTTAACGATCTCAATTAATGTTGTTAACCCATTGTTTATTATATCTAATGAGATGTTAAATTATTATATTATCATGATATTATGATATATTAATATATCTTAATATGATATATATATACATTTAAATGTCGTTACAACGATAATCGTTACATATATGTCTCGTTTCGAAATCCTTAAGTTAGTAGTCTTGTTTATATGTATATAACTCATTGTTAATATACTTATGGAGATACTTACTTATCATAATCTCATGTTAACCATATGTATATCCATATATATATCGTCATGTCATTTTTACAAGTTTTAACGTTCGTGAATCGCCGGTCAACTTGGGTGGTCAATTGTCTATATGAAACATATTTCAATTAATCAAGTCTTAACAAGTTTGATTGCTTAACATGTTGGAAACATTTAATCATGTAAATATCAATCTCAATTAATATATATAAACATGGAAAAGTTCGGGTCACTACAACGTTGATCAAGTGTCATTATATTATACTAACTCACACTTCAGTTCCCAACACTACTTCAAAAACATTCATTTTTTAAAAAGTTTCCTTTCTGATGTAACACTGATATCGTGAAGAGATAAATGATTTCAGATAAGAATAGTTATAAAAATATTTTCAGAAATATCGAGGATATTTATAATGAAAGATACGATGATATCTTAGAATTTCTAATATCGATGGATGATGAAGAAATTCATTCACAATGATTTAGAGAAATTAAGGAGTAAGGTATTCGCTAAAGATTTCATCAGAAACAGAATCATCAGGATTCTTTAAATACAGAGTTTGGTCCTTGTATTTGTCCTTGATCTCCTTCATAGTTTGCTCAATCCGTTTTTCAGTATCAAAACTTTTGAGCTTTTTCAGTATGTCGCTCTTTATTATCAAACTTTTGACTGTTTAAACAGTCTTCAATTTTAGCTGATTCACCAGCTTTTTCTAAACTCGAAGATTTGATTCGTAAGCTTGAGTTCTTTTCAGGAATTCAGAGATTCCGAATTGAGATTCATCAGTCCAGAAAATATACGTTATATATAGATATATAACGGTTGACGTAGGAACGCTGCGAAATTTGAGAATTAATGATTAATGCGTCCCGGTATTTGGTATGGCAACTATCGTTACAAGATGTCGATGAGTACATGATAGGGTTTTTAATAAATAAGTATAGTAATTTTTCGGAGAGATTTAAGCCAAGGAGCGACGAGGTTACTGTTATGTCTGTGGTCATAAAGGTGGAATATAAAAGTTTTCCCTGATAATAATTAAAGGGAAATTGTATTTATCAAGGTTATAATAAGATTATTTCGAACAAAAAATTGGAGTTGACTTGCTGGAGCTGTGACAAAACTGACCATCTCGAACAGGAGTTGCAAGTTATTTTCGGTAATAATAACTCTAAAGGAATTAGCACAGCTATGTGCTAAATGTTTACTCAGTTTCCGAGAGTTCTTCAGATGCATGATTATTGCTTAAATCTTTCTTCCTGTAGATGAAGTGCGGTTGGTTCATCCTCTAGATTGAGGTATTTTCAAGAATCATGAAAAGTTTGAACGCAGATTGTAATCGTCAAGATACAAATGAGGTTTAAGATGAAATCAAGTGGCAAACTTGAAGAATTGTTTAGTTTCATATGTTATAATCAATATTTTAATTCATTTTAATTGTCCAATGTTGGCAGTCCACAGTTGATAGTCCACAGTTAGCAGTTCAATAATTCATATATATAATATTCGAATTAATTATTACGTATCGTGACCCATTGTATACATGTCTCAGACTCGATCACAACTCAAAGTATATATATTATTGTAGAATCAACCTCAACCCTATATAGCTAACTCAAGCATTACTGCATATAGAGTGTCTATGGTTATTCCAAATAATATATATAGATGCGTCGATATGATATGTCAAAACCTTGTATACGTGTCCCGATATTTAAAATGCATAAAATAAATAACAAAAATTAAATGACGATAAATAAAATTGCGAGAATATAAATTGCGATAATTAAATTGCGATAAATAAAATGTAATCAGTTAGCTAGGAACAGTTAGCGTGGATTCTTAACAAAGTTTCTCATAGTTAATTTGTTTGTTTCTAACAAATTTTATTTTTTTGTCCAATGTTTTCTTCATTATGCCACTTGTTGGATTCTGATAGGTCAAAATCCAAATATGAAATTGAATGAAAATGATTATTCTGTGGTGAACGGATTCGTATCTCTGTAGATGTAAGTAGGATAGTAAATGAATGTTGAATCAGATTTGAAGAATGTACAGTGTAACTTATTAATGTGAAATCTAAATATTTTTCGGGTATTACCTACCCGTTAAAATATTCTCATCATTAACAGTTTATACAATAGAGTTTTTAATTACAATCTTTATGAAAATATACTTTCATATATATTTTCTTCAGATGTAATCATGGATTTAACGAGTTAATATAATATTAATCTCATTTGATTTACCGTTAGAACTAGAATACATAATCTCTAAAACATTAGAGGTTACATAACCATCATGTTGAACGAAGATAAATGATGTAAAACGTCATGTAGAACGATGATTATACTCGAGGTACAGAATGAGATGTTGAGTCATGTGATGTTGAAACTTGAGTTGTTGGTGGTACTGGTGCTGATGCTGGTAGTATTATTGGTGCCGGTGTTGTTGATGGTGCTTGTAACATTTGCGCCATATTCTCCAAATTGATTACTAGAGCGCTGATGTTGTTCGAGGTGTATACGAAATACTATTATTTTTACTACGAAATACTACAAAATATTACACAAGTTTTATTAATTTACGGATGGGATATAGCTAAACCTTGCTACAACACTTATAGGCAGTGTACCTAATCGCAGAGTAGTGTAGTTTTTAGTAAATCCGGTTCGTTCCACAGGGAGACGGCTTATTGCGTACACTATATTTTTTACATCTATATTTATATAAAATATATATATAATTATATATAGTAATATTATAGTATTATTATTATAAAAGGGGGGTTTTACCGTTTAATGACCGGTTTATCGATTTTAAATAAAGCGTAAAGATAAATGACGATAATATAAATGACATAATTTAAATTGCGATAAAGTAAATTGCAGTAATTAAAATGACAGTAAATAAAGGTACGATGAAATATGAAATAAAAGTATTATGCTTATTTAAACTTCTGTAATCATGATGTTTGACGTTTTGATTTTAATTAATTGTTACCCGGGTTAATTGTCCTTTGTCCTGGTTTATTTGATACCTATCTGGTTTTTGTCCATAATAGTCCGTCGGTCATAATTATAAAATGCTCGTCAAATTAACCTTATTCCTGAAGTCAAATATTCCAACTAATTAGGGATTCGAACTGTAACAAGGTTTTAATACTTTATTTAATGATTACACCAGGTTATCGACTGCGTATAATCCAAGGTTTTAATACTTTGTTAACAATTACACCAATTATTCTTGTATGTAATCCACCCCTGTTTTAATGAGATATGAATATTAATTTACCCACTTAATCAGAATGAATAATCAATTACCCAACCCGAATAATTAATTAAATGATCGTAAAAGATGTCGTATAAATGTCACTAAATAGGATATCCATAATCATTTAAATAATTATTAGATTAACTAATTTGAAGATAGGTTCGACAGGTTCCAATGAGTTGTCGCTTAATTAGACAATACCCCCTATCTATTAATAGTCATAGTCCAATGTCCACAAGTGTCGGTCTTTTGTCCAAACCCAAATTATGGTACAAAATCCAATAATCCCATCTTAATATTTAGCCCAACATCACAATTACTTCTGCTCAAATAAGCATAATAATAACTTAGTTTCGATACATTAATTTAAAAAGGAAGAACATAGCTTACAGTGATTATTTATTGCGTAGCGTTACACAGACAGAGTTCCGTCTTATAAAACCTTAAAACATTTCTTACAATAACCCAATTATTATTAAACTTAATTTAAACTTAATATTATAAATATATATATGTTTTCGTTACAGAGAAGGAAAAGAAAAAGATGTGTAAAACTCGTTTGAAAAATGCTGAATTTATAGACTTGGCCACCATTTCCCTGCCATGCGATCGCATGGGAATAAGGCAGCCAGGTCATGCGATCGCATGGCCATCTGGATCCAGCTCAATCACTTTATTTTCTAGTTTGCCGATGTTTTATTTAAATATATATAATATATATAATTTATATTAATTATACATATATTATATTATATTCTTGTGCATAGTTGACTCATAATTTTAGCTCCATTGCATCGCGCGTTGATAGTTGGCTCAGGTCCCGGTTCTGGATTTTCGAACGTCCTTTCGTACGCGGAGATATCTTGTACTTTGCGTTTCGCGGCTTGCAATCTTGTAATTTTTAGACGTTTCTCATCATTAAATTGAACCACTTGAATTATATCTTGTACATTTGAGCTTTTTGGTCATTTGCGTCTTCAAATCGTCGTTTTCTTCTTTTGTCTTCGCACTTATTTATTTAAACGAATATTACAAAAAAATAGAACAATTACAACTAAAAGCTTTACATATTGGAAGGATATTGTGCCTAAATATATGTTCATTTTGGAGCACTATCAAATATCTCCACACTTGAGCGTTGCTTGTCCTCAAGCAATACAGAACTTAAAATAAAATCACACTTCACTCGAATCACTTTTTTTTATATTCTCACACTTTATACATCAGTGATTTTGATATGGCGGTATGTGTAAGACCCTGTTTCCATTTTAGTTGATCGGGACGCCGTCCAGGATTCGGGACACCGTCCAGCAAAGAAGAGCTGGATGCCGTCCAATATTTGGGACGCCGTCCAGTTGTTTGTCGGGCCAGTTGTGATATTTTAGATTTTAAAGAGGGGCAAATTGGTATTTTCACATGTGGAACAAGTTAAGACCACAAGATCAGTTCTAGGAGCATCATTTGCTCCACTATCACCCACACAAACCCTCTCATCTTGTTCTAGTGAGAGAGTAAGAGTTTAGAGAGAGAAAGCTTGATTTGGAGAAGAAGGAGTCGGATTCTCACCAAAGCTCGGGTTTTAAAGTTGTTCATCTCGCTCCTAGCTACGTTGTGGTAGTATTGGTAAGTTCAAACTCCGAATTTCATTTGTTTGATTTGATATTCAAGTTAAGGTTTTAGCTTGATTTGTTGTGAAACCCTTTTAGATGATGAAGTGGGTTTATGGTGACTAGTTATTCTTGTCACTTGGCGGGTTTTGGGTTGGTTGACGATTTGGCCTTGATTAGGCTTTGATCTTGAGTTTAATCACTAGGGTTAGTGATTTGGAAGTGTTGGAACACTTTTGGGTGTGTTTGGTTGACTAATTTTGAAATGGGTCAAAATTAGGGTTTTGGTGTCAAATTGGGCAAGACAAGTGTTTAACACTTGTGTTCGGGTTTAATTGGCTTATTAGGACCATTGTCACTAGTGTTAGTGCTTATTGGTTAGTTTGGGCACGGTTTGTGCTTGGAGGTGCATTTGGGTCGAGATTGCACTAGTTGTCAATTTGGGTTGGTTTGTAAATCCTCCCTTATTGTGTTGTTGTATTTGTGATAATGGAATATGTACATTCCATCGGCGAATTGCGGATTATACGGTGGCATTCATCAAGGCGACAAGGTGAGTGTTAATATCCTATGTGCATATGTATGTGTAGGATGGGTGCGGGTCGGGTGAAGTGGTTCTCGGTTATAGAGCTCACTTCACATGTAGGTGGATTTGATGGACTTGTGTATAGGTCCAATTGGCACGGTTGTGCATTTTGGTTGACCACCTTTGGCGAGGTAAACGTTTTGTGTGTACGTTATCACACGTGTTTGTGATGTGGAGTATATAACCCAATGGCGAAGGGTTGATATTGTTGTGACGTGGATAACCCCGATGTGGTAGATTTTATAATCCCGTGACCGTGGGTTTTGAGTTGGAGAAGTGGATCTCGTCTAGTTCGGATTCACGATGACACGTGTAGTTTCGGTCATCTTATTGAATTGTGGAAGTGAATCTCGTGTAGTTCGGATTCACGATGACGCGTGTAGTTCGGTCATCTTATCGGAAGTGAGTCTCGTGTAGTTCGGATTCATGATGACGCGTGTAGTTCGGTCATCTTATTGAGGTAGTAATCTCGTGTGGTTTCGGATTACTAAGGCTCGTGTAGTTCGGCCAACCTCGATGTTACGTTGTTGAAGATAGTAGTCTTGTGTGTATGCGGATTTACTAAGGCTCGTGTAGTTCGGCCAATCTTCATCGTGGTAATCTTTTGGTTTCGGTATTCGGGTTAGGGGGTTAACCTTGGGCGGTTTACGCCTTATTGTATATTGTCGTATTGTTGTGATGTAGCTAACCCTCCGGGTGTAGCTCTTTTGGCGTTGTTCACATCGACGTTGGTGAACTTACTTTATTGTTGATGTTTAGCTTGTTGCTTAGTGATCGTACGGTATGCTTAGCTTAGCTCGCATTTATGCTTGGATGCTCCGGTATGCGGTATTTATTTAATTGTGCGGCGTGTCCATTTTATGCATATATATGTATGTAGTATATTTTCACTCACTAAGCGTTAGCTTACCCTCTCGTTGTTTACATTTTTATAGATTACTTGGATGCGGTGGCTCGGGTAAGCGTGAGGACTAGTGAGCTTGGGTAGTTTGCTTTAGAAGACTTGCTTTTGGTTCGATTAGGATTGGGTAGTGTATCTCCAATCCCATGCTCGGCCTATGTTTTGTATAAACTAAATTGGGTAGAAATGGTCACTTTGTGGTAATTTGGGTCGATGTGGGCCCGGTGTTGTAAAACTCGGTTTTATTATGGAAAACTCTTAGTTTTAATCATTATAACATATTGTGAAAGTGTTTTGGTTTAAAAGTGTCGGGAAGCGGGTTTTTTCGCCCGTGTGTAATCGTTAAGCAGATCAGAATCTGGCAGACCATTTGGACGCCGTCCAGTCCTTCAGAGCTGGACGCCGTCCAGATGTGCTGTTCCAGAAATTTTTTTTTATGGCACGTTTTTGGTCGGTTAACGGGTTGGGTTGTTACAAGTGGTATCAGAGCATGGTCTAAGAGATTTAGGTGACTTGAGATAGGTGCCTAGACTTAGACTTTTGTGTGTGCTTAATTGTTGCGGGACTTGTAGGAGTACGGGTCGGAATAGGTTGTAGTTAGTGCCTTGTTTGTTGGTGGACTAATGTTTATATTAGTAATGCGGATATTATTAATATATTATTGTGTTGTGATAATAATTCTCGCGTGTGCTTATATCGCGTAGAATTTTGTTTGTGTTCATTTATATCATCGAGCGAGGCAGTCGTTGTACTAACGAGTTGATACGGCGTGTGTGCGTAATAAGGACTTGTAAACCTTATTACGGGTGCAAATCGTGTCTAGCAAGTGATGTACGGTGAGTGTTTAGCAAGATGGAGCGGTATTATGTGTGTGCTTTATACGTTCGTGATCTAATCGCTTTGCATTCCTTAGAATGGCGACGGGAAACGGGATCGAGACGGACGATTTGGAGTTTAATGCTAGAGTTACGGCCGCCGTTGCGGAGCAAATGAGTGCGTTTCGAGAAGAAATGGATAGGAAGTATTCCGAATCTCGGAGTAGTGGTGAAATGGAGTATTATCTTAAGAGCTTCATGAGGACTAAACCCCCGATGTACGACGGAAAACCGGATCCTTTGATAAGCACAACTTGGATCTCGGATGTTGAAGGGTGTTTTCGTACTATTGAATGCCCTCCTGAGAAAAAGACAAGACTCGCTACTAGTTTGTTTCGAGGTAGGGCGAAGGATTGGTTGGATGGTAAGATTGATCTTGTCGGTGGTGAACCGTTTATGGCGTTATCATGGGACGAGTTTAAGAAGGAATTCTTCGAGGAGTTCCGGACTTCATCCGATTTGTGGGAATTGCGTAATGAGTTGAGAAATTTGCAACAGGGTTCTATGGACTTGAATACTCTCAAGACAACCTTTATGGCGAAGGCTCGTTTTTGCCCGGAGTATTTGGGGAATGATCGTTTGTTGATGGGGGTTTCTATCGGACTTTGAATGATGACTTGAAGAGTAAAATTAGCCGAGGTCAAGCGAAATCGTTTGCGGAATTATTCGACTTGGCTAGAGGTTTCGAGTCGTACTCGCGATCCAAGAAGGGTGAACCTTCAAGTAAGAGAATGGTTGTTTCGTATGGTGCTCCAAGTAAAAGGACTAAGGGTCTGAACGTGAGCACAGGTGGTACGCGGACGAGTATATCGGACTCTAGTGCGCCTAGATGTTACAATTGTGGCGTGAGGGGTCACAAGTCTTGAGAATGTTCGGTGCCAAAGGGTGATGGTATGGTGTGCTTCATTTGCCAAGAAAAAGGACATCGTAAGTCGGAATGTCCCGAGTTAGCGGGGACGGGTGCGGCAAGGAGACGTTAAGATACGTTTCATTTTAATAAATATGTCCTTCGATTATTTATTATGTGCCGTTGAGTTTGAGTTTATTAGATGCATTATGTTGTGCATGTTATTGATATGGGTGACGTTCCTAATGGAAGTACCCTATGGTGACGTTTGATTGTCGGGCGAAGGGCGTAAGACTTGGTGCAACCAAGCATTCCTTAGTGTTGAGAAATGTTTCTACCAAGCCATGGGAATGGGTTTTGGTGTTCGAATGTTAAGCGCCTGTTCGCTTTCGTGTTGAAGTTGATGAACCATGAGGTTCGACGTGTGGGATGAAACCCGAGAAATCGAGTGTTGATCTCGATGCATGTTGGTAAAGGAGTCTACGTAACGCGACATTAGGTGCCTCTTTTATACCTACTATCGTGGTGTTCGACTCCGATTGTGTTGCGATTACATTGTACTTAGGGTACCGAAGTGAAACCCTTAGGTACATGAGTGATCGGGTGAAATTTGACAAACTAAAGCAATTGGATGATTGCGAGGGAATGGTTTGTGTAATCGTGGTACACTTTTCATTCGAAGTGTTTAAGGATTGATTGAAATCCTTCGTGTGCTCAAGATTGGAATAAGATGTAGTGATGGGTCGTTTGAATCCAATTGTTGGTAAAGTCTGCCTTTGGTAGCATTGTACGATTATACAAGATGCGGTTATGGAACGTAGTTCCAAGTGAGGGAGTTACACTCCCGCACGAGGAAGTGTTAGTGTGAGATTTCGGAGGATGCTCATAGTAGATCCGAAAATTATGTTGGGACCTAGTTTTGGTCGATTTGTGGTAGAGTACAATTTCGGTTAAATTGTACTTATGATCTTGGATATGAATTATCACCGAGGTGGTAATGTGGTAAATCTCGTTGAGAGATAATGGACGTGTTTGGCGAGCAAAGGTGAAATCCCTCGGTTAAGGGATGTGTGTGTCGGATTCTCTTCTAGAGAATTATTGTTTTGTACCTATGTTTGATATAGGTGGTTCTTGCTCGATTGTGTGAATGGTTAGTGGTATCCGTTAGGATTCACTATGGCGTAGCAGAACGCGATGTTACGCTACTCATTGTTCGAGGCCAAAAGGGCGTTGATTGGTGAAGCATGACCTTCGGGTCCGCTGACTTCATCATGGGAGTAGTGTTATATTGGTGAAGCATGACCTTCGGGGTCCGCTGACTTCATCATGGGGGTGGTGTTATATCGGTGAAGCATGACCGTTGTTGGGGTCCGTTGACTTCATCCGGTGTTGAGATTGGGAAGTGGATCGCGTGCAGTTCGGATTCATAAATGACTCGTGTGGTTTCGGTCATTGTATTGTGGAAGTGAGTCGCGTGTAGTTCGAAATTCACAAATGACTCGTGTGGTTTCGGTCATTGTATTGTGGAAGTGAGTCGCGTGTAGTTCGGATTCACAAATGACTCGTGTGGTTTCGGTCATTGTATTGAGGAGTGAGTCTCGTGTAGTTCGGATTCACAAGTGACGCGTGTGGTTGCGGTCATTCTTTTGGGATAGTGACTCTCGTGTAGTTCGGATTCACTAGGGCGCGTGTAGTTCGGCCAATCCCGATTGTTGTTCGGTGGAGGTAGTGGGTCGCGTGTGGTTGTGGATTCACTGAGGCGCGTGTAGTTTTCGGCCAACCTTCATGTTGTTGGATGCGTGATCTATTGGCTGTTTTATACACCAATGGTGGGGTCGTAAGGACCATGTTGTGTGATATATCGATTGTTTTATACACTAATGGTGGGGTTGTAATGACCATGTTGTTTGATCTATTGGTTGTTTTATACGCCAATGGTGGAGGTCGTGAGGACCATGTTGTGGGATTAGTGATGCGATAGCCGTGTTTCGCTTACATGATGTTACGGGTGCGATTATAGTCGATGTTGTACACCTTGAGATTTGCGTTGCCATAGTCGTTGGGCGCTATCAGTTTTAGCCGTTTATTTATGATGTTACGGTAGTTGCGTATTGGTCGTGTTGCGCACTACAAAGGATGTTAAGTGGTAAGTGTTATCCGTAAGGGTTCGCTTTTGTTCGGTCTTCGTCAGCTTAGATGGTTGACCTTATGTTGGTATGTGGTTACTTTGGCATTGTACTTGGTAATGGTACGCTAGAGGGTTTATATCTCGGTTCGAGATTGGATGAGTTTTCCCGATGTGAGGGAATGAGGAAGGTTTTAGTGCTCGAATTGTGATTTGATAAATCGCGTGTGACGATTTTAGTTGTTAAAGGTGATTCATTGGGAAGAGTTGCCTAGGAAAGTCGGATTTGGACTTGTGTTTGAGGACCGTTGAGTGAGGTCCGTTCGGGTAGGTGACGAAGGTCACGAGGGCGTGATCGATTCTAAGTGGGGGAGAGTTGTAAGACCCTGTTTCCATTTCAGTTGATCGGGACGCCGTCCAGCAAAGAAGAGCTGGACGCCGTCCAATATTTGGGACGCCGTCCAGTTGGCCTATCGGGCCAGCTGTGATATTTTAGATTTTAAAGAGGGGCAAATTGGTATTTTCACATGTGAAATGAGTTAAGGCCACAAGATCAGTTCTAGGAGCATCATTTGCTCCACTATCACCCACACAAACCCTCTCATCTTGTTCTAGTGAGAGAGTAAAAGTTTAGATAGAGAAAGCTTGATTTGGAGAAGAAGGAGTCGGATTCTCACCAAATCTCGGGTTTTAAAGTTGTTCATCTCGCTCCTAGCTACGTTGTGGTAGTATTGGTAAGTTCAAACTCCGAATTTCATTTGTTTGATTTGATATTCAAGTTAAGGTTTTAGCTTGATTTGTTGTGAAACCCTTTTAGATGATGAAGTGGGTTTATGGTGACTAGTTATTCTTGTCACTTGGCGGGTTTTGGGTTGGTTGACGATTTGACCTTGATTAGGCTTTGATCTTAAGTTTAATCATTAGGGTTAGTGATTATGGAAGTGTTGAAACACTTTTGGGTGTGTTTTGTTGACTAATTTTGAAATGGGTCAAAATTAGGGTTTTGGTGTCAAATTGGGCAAGACAAGTGTTTAACACTTGTGTTCGGGTTTAATTGGCTTATTAGGACCATTGTCACTAGTGTTAGTGCTTATTGGTTAGTTTGGGCGCGGTTTGTGCTTGGAGGTGCATTTGGGTCGAGATTGAACTAGTTGTCAATTTGGGTTGGTTTGTAAATCCTCCCTAATTGTGTTGTTGTATTTGTGATAATGGAATAGGTACATTCCATCGGTGAATTGCGGATTATACGGTGGCATTCATCAAGGTGACAAGGTGAGTGTTAATATCCTATGTGCATATGTATGTGTAGGATGGGTGCGGGTCGGGTGAAGTGGTTCTCGGTTATAGAGCTCACTTCACATATAGGTGGATTTGATGGACTTGTGTATAGGTCCAATTGGCACGGTTGTGCATTTTGGTTGACCACCTTTGGCGAGGTACACGTTTTGTGTGTACGTTATCACACGTGTTTGTGATGTGGAGTATATAACCCAATGGCGAAGGGTTGATATTGTTATGATGTGGATAACCCCGATGTGGTGGATTTTATAATCCCGTGACCGTGGGTTTTGAGTTGAAGAAGTGGATCTCGTGTAGTTCAGATTCACGATGACGTGTGTAGTTTCGGTCATCTTATTGAATTGTAGAAGTGAATCTCGTGTAGTTCGGATTCACGATGACGCGTGTAGTTTGGTCATCTTATCGGAAGTGAGTCTCGTGTAGTTCGGATTCACGATGGCGCGTGTAGTTCGGTCATCTTATTGAGGTAGTAATCTCGTGTGGTTTCGGATTACTAAGGCTCGTGTAGTTCGGCCAACCTCGATGTTGCGTTGTTGAAGATAGTAGTCTCGTGTGTATGCGGATTTACTAAGGCTCCTGTAGTTCGGCCAATCTTCATCGTGGTAATCTTTTGGTTTCTGTATTCGGGTTAAGGGGTTAACCTTGGGCAGTTTACGCCTTGTTGTATATTGTCGTATTGTTGTGATGTAGCTAACCCTCCGGGTGTAGCTCTTTTGGCGTTGTTCACATCGACTTTGGTAAACTTACTTTGTTGTTGATGTTTAGCTTGTTGCTTAGTGATCGTACGGTATGCTTAACTTAGCTCGCCTTTATGCTTGGATGCTCCGGTATGCGGTATTTGTTTAATTGTGTGGCGTGTCCATTTTATGGATATATATGTATGTAGTATATTTTCACTCACTAAGCGTTAGCTTACCCTCTCGTTGTTTACATTTTTATAGATTACTTGGATGCGGTGGCTCGGGTAAGCGTGGGGATTAGTGAGCTTGCGTAGTTTGCTTTAGAAGACTTGCTTTTGGTTCGATTAGGATTGGGTAGCGTATCCCCAATCCCATGCTCGGTCTATGTTTTGTATAAACTAAATTGGGTCGAAATGGTCACTTTGTGGTAATTTGGGTCGATTTGGGCCCGATGTTGTAAAACTCAGTTTTATTATGGAAAACTCTTAGTTTTAATCATTATAACATATTGTGAAAGTGTTTTGGTTTAAAAGTGTCAGGAAGCGGGTTTTTTCGCCCGTGTGTAATCGTTAAGCAGATCAGAATCTGGCAGACCATTTGGACGCCGTCCAAAGGGCTTGGACGCCGTACAGTCCTTCAGAGCTGGACGCCGTCCAGAAATCTGGACGCCGTCCAGATGTGCTGTTCCAGAAAAAAATTATGGCACATTTTTGGTCGGTTAACGGGTTGGGTTGTTACAGTATGAACAATGATAGTAACGATGTGGTTTACAGTCCCACATGACTATGAAAATTTAGATCCTTTAAGGAAATTGGATCTTTATGAAAACAGTTGATCTTTTGAAAATTCATTCTAGCTTTTACCCTAGATAAGTTTTCCGGAATAACCCTTCACCGGTGTTTGCAGATTGTTTTTGTGAGTTTTGTGGGTTTCAGATTTGAAAATTTTAGCTCAAAACTTGCGGTTTTATGTCACCCACTTGCTAACCTTGTATTGGGAAAGCAACACGTCCAGTTTACTTGCTCCGTATATTACCTTTAGGTAAACTACCGTCCGGTTGTAAAGGAAAGCGTTGAACAAGCAACTATTAAGGTAATGTCCCGTGACATGCTTTTGATTATGGTCTATAACATGTCGGATGCAATTACTATCCTTTGTAGGAGCAATAGTAAAGATCACCCTATAGTTTTTAGGTCTGGCACAAGGTCCTGTCTTCGACCATGCTATGCAACCACCGTTCTTACGGTTGACACCCGATTTGGTTCAGGTGACCTAATGAATTCCAGGTGAATTCCTAGGATTTTACGTTCAATGATAAAGAACGCATTGAAAATGGGTTTTCAGAAAACAAATCGGTTTGTAATTTTGATCAAAATATTTTCTACTTCAAGCTCGAGTTTAGATATCATCGAATTCCATGAGTTTGTAATTCTCAATCTTTAAGGTCAATCTCAAGAATTGAGTAATATCAGGCTTAAAAGCTGATTTTTGATCTCTAAGGAGATTATCCTTTCTGGAGATCTGATTCATTAGTCTTATCAAGCTAATTTGTACGGCGCCCTCCCCATTTTATGAGACAGATCCTCTCATGGTTAGGATAAGTCTGACCACTTGGCGACCCTGTTTGATGCTGAGGTCCGTGGATTTTCTGCTGATTTTAGAGATGACTTTTCTAGATTTTTCGTCAACCTACAGCTGGTCTGGACGACAACTTCCTGACCTAAATCAAGAAGCGCGTGTCTTTTTCGGAAGACTTTACTTCCTTTTAATGATGGAATTGATTCATCGTGTAGATCCATCTTTCTTTCAAATATATTACAGTAAATCGGGTAAAACTGATTAAAATCGTCCAAAACAAAAGTACTTGTAATAATCTTGTACAAACATATGTGATATGTGTTTTAAATAACTTGGTAAATTCTTCCCACACTTAGCTTTTATTTTTTTTCTTTGCCTTTTTATTCTCCTCTATTCCATTTTAAATGAATTCTAACGTTTTAGGTTGTTTCTCCATTTATGTTCTCTCAGAGGTGACAATAATTTCGGCATTAACACCTAGTTTTATCGTTCATAAATATGTATAAACATGATTTTGAATTCATTTAGTTGAAAATTTTTCAAATTTTCACAAAATTTGGCAATTAAACTAAGTGTAAACCCGAGAGAATTTATAACCCTTCCCCACACTTGAGATCATGCAATGCCCTCATTTGCATGAAATCAGACTATAATTATAAATTCATGAGGGTGATTAGTGTAGAAAAGTGATTAAAAATACCGAGTTTGCAAACATATTGTTTTATATCACATTTGATATTTTACGTCTTGTCGTTAAAATTAGTAGCTTTTGCTGAACTTTAATGTCAGTCTTTGAAAATGCGATGTTTTACCTTGTTTTGTACATAAGATAAACTACAAACATACATAATATTTTTATTATATATATATATATATATATATATATATATATATATATATATATATATATATATATATATATATATATATATATATATATATATATATATATATATCTTTATTTATTAAAACAATTTAAATGAATAACTTTTTAAAATTTTGTTTCCTTTTACTTTAGGTATTTTCGGTATGTTTACCTAGTCCGTCCCTCGACAAAATTTAAAATTTGTCGTTAAAGCGATTGTTTTAAAAGCAAATATTTTTTTTTTTTGGGTTTTTTAATTTTTTTGGTATACTTTAGATCAATAAAATTAAAAAATAATGATAACAAAATTTTTTGCCCCGCTCTCGGGTAAAGCAATTTCGGTTCTATGACCTAGTCTTCAACTTACGATGAATTTTAGAAATCATTTTTTTAAACTTAATGAAATAAAGTAATTTTTGTTTTTAAATTCACACAAAACTTAAATTTTAAAAGCGTATTAATTTCATACAAAACCTACAAAACAAAATTTCAGAATGGGGGGAGAAAACTAGTTCCTTAGTGTCTGCTAGTGGAAAAGACCAATCGGATTCCATTCTCGAAACTACACGAGAACAGAACAACTAACTCTAGACAGCATTTTCTTTTTAGAACATCTGAATCTCCCCACACTTAGGTAGCTGTGGTGTCGAAATTGTGATTAACTTCATTGTCAATTTCTCTTGGACCATAATCAACTTGCATATCTGTGACTTTTGCTTTAAGCCATTGGTCGGATTCCTATGTAATATCCATAAATTTAACTAGTTTTTCCTTTTCTTTAGGCGATAGATTGGATACTAACCGGTTACATAACTCAAAGTTCCCCTTAATTCTAGCATCGCGAATCCGTTTAATAAGTTTCTTCATTGAACTATTAATAACGGGGTCATTTAATTTTGTATCAACAACAGAGTTCTTTGTTATCAGGTCATCATTAGGTGTTGCTTCATCTTCCCCACACTTAGGCATTTTATTATTGTTAAGCACTACCGTTGGAGTTGGTAAAAGAACATGGTTCTTACCATTTGTTTTTGTTGGTTCAACGGTTTTGGTTGGTGGAGATTTAGACTTTCGAATCACAAATATGATCGATTTTTCATCATTACTAAGTGTCATTCTACCTTCTCTTACATCAAATAACGCCCAGGTGGACGCTAAGAATGGTCGACCTAAAATTAGAGGAATGTTTGAGTCCTCTTCTATGTTAATGACAATAAATTCGACTAAAAAGGTTAAATTACCCACTTGAACGGGTAGGTCGTCAGCAATTCCAACTGGGTGCTTAATGGTTTGATCAAAGAGTCGAACACTCATTTCCGTTGGACTTAACTCACCTACTCCTAATCTCTTATATAATGAAAGAGGCATAACACTCACACTTGCACCTAAATCTGCTAGTGCATCATACATGACACAATCACTAAGTAGACAAGGAACAATAAATTCACCTGGATCACCCACCCTGGGTGGAGGTTTTGGTGGAACTGTCTTCACCGGGTTTATCTTTACGGTAATTGTTTCTTGTACTTTCTTATTTTTCTTCTTCTTTCCAGAGGTATCACAAACTTTATTACCTATTACTTTCTCATACTCAACTCCTTTTCTTGGAAACAGGATGGGTGGTCTGTATGGTGCCACCACTGGCTTTGCATAATCGGGTGGTGGTGGTGGTGTTGTAATTTCTTCATTGTTACTTACATCAAAAACCTTCCCATCTTATGATGCTGGTTTTTCAGAATTTATTGACACCATATTAACATTCTCATTCCAAGGATTTACTTCAGTATTACTCGGTAGCTTTCCTTGTTCCCTCTCACTCATCATGCTAGCAAGAGTACCTACGTGTTTTTCTAGATTCAAAATGGAAGCTTGTTGAGTTCTTAATGACTGATCAAACCTCTCATTTGTTTGGGTTTGAGATGTAATAAATTGTGTTTGAGATTCAATTAGTTTTGCCATCATTTCTTCCAGATTTGGCTTTTTCTCTTCGGTTTGTTGTGGTGGTTTATATAAGTCAGGTCTTTGTTGATTGTAAGTGTTGTTTTGAGTTGATTGGTTATTCGGACCTTGTTGGTTGTACGAGTTATTGTTGGGTCCATTTGGATTGTAAAGAATGTTTTGATTTCGATTAAAGTTCAGCCTTGGCGGTTGATAATTATTTGATAATTATTTCCCGGCCTTTGGTTCATGTAGGAAACATTCTCTCGTTGTTCCATCGTTTGCTCAATGTGACAATCTTTCGTTAAGTGTGGTCCACCGCATTGCTCACGACTGATTCGTATTGCGTGAATATCTTTAGTCATCTTTTCCATTCGTCTCTCGAAAGCATTTATTTTTGTGGAAACGGAATCAAAGTCATGGCTAGAATCGGCTCTAGCCGCTTTAGATGAACGAAAAATATCTTTTTCTTGATGCCCACTCATGCGAGTGGGAGGCTGTGTTATCAATGATTTTGTGAGCTTCAGTTGCGGTTTTCTTTATAATGGAACCACCAGCTGCTGTGTCGGTGTCTTTTCGTGTAGCAACGTCGACACCTTTATAGAATATTTATACTATTTGATAAGTGTCTAAACCATGTTGAGGACATCCTCTCAACAATTTTCCGAATCTTGTCCAAGCCTCATATAATGTTTCATTTGGCTTTTGCACGAATGTAACAATTTCTCCTTGAAGTCTCACGGCTTTAGATGCGAAAAGAACCTTTTAAGAAATTTCTCAACTAAAACATCCCATGTGTCAATCGCCCCTTCAGGTAACGATTCTAACCAATCGTTGGCTTCTCCCTTTAAAGTCCAGGGAAACAACATGAGATATATCTGTTCATCCTCAACTTCTCTGATTTTGAATAGAGTACAGATCCTATTAAAGGTTCGAAGATGTTCATTTGGATCTTCTTTTGGAGTACCACTATATTGGCATTGATTAGTTACCATGTGTAGGATTTGTCCTTTGATTTCATAATCTGGCGCATTAACATCTGGCTTAATAATGGCGTGACATTGGCCCGTGCGTGTGGCTCTCATTCAGTCTTCCATACTTAGAGGTTCAGTTACTTCCATAATTGAATTTTTTGAATACGAATCACTAGAGAATTCTGATTTAACGGTTTGTGGTTCAGGAGGAATGATTAGTGGTTCAGGATCTTGGAATTGTCCTTGAATATCCTCCGAGTTCTCGGTAGTGAAGTCGGGTAAAAAAAATGGATTATCGGAAATTTGAATTGGAGTACTTGTTTGACTAGATGATGTTTCTAAAGAAAAATCAACGATGATAATGTTGGCTAGATGTCTTGATCGAGTTACAGGTGGTGAACGTATGAAAGGTGGTGAACGTTTTGCTCGGTGCATTCACTGAATATCCTATTAGTTATAAAGATAAAAATTATATAAGTTATCAAATTAATAGACTTTTCTGATATTGCCCACGTTTCGAATAGCCAATAGATGCAGTAGGTAGCCAGGACCCTTTAAATCGGAAGCCCACAACTCGCCACTAACAAATCCAACTATTACTACGAACCAGAAAATTTTGGATGTCTATCAATCTAACCACTTAAAATAATTTTTCGTCGAAGTTTTAAAGAAAATAAAGAAAATTCTATATCCTAAAAACTAGAGCGTCGAGAAATGAGAAAGAAAAAGAATGCGTCAAAAAACGTCAAAAAATAAAAGGTCGAAAAATAAAAATAAAAAGAAAAACGTCGAAACTTAAAAGTCTAAAAACTAAATCTAAAAAGTTGCGCCTAAAGGTATTAAAGCTTAAAAGGAAATCTATATCCAAACGGCAATAACTTAAAAGGCACTAAAATATATAAATGGCGTCGCAAAATTCTAAAGCGTCTAAATTCTAAATCTAAAGAAAAAGCACTTAAGGGATTTTACGGCAAAGTTTTAAAAGTTAAAAATCTACGGCAAATCTATAACTACGAAACTAATATTACGAACGACACGATTAAAAAGATATAAATTATAAAAGTTATAAAAGAAAAATTATAAAAATAAAATTTTATATAAAAATATTATTTTTATAGTATTATTATATAAAAATATTAATCTATATAATTAATAATAAAAATAAAAACTTAATATTACAAATTAATATTAAACAAGAGATAATTATATTAATTAATTAATTAAACCCTAATTTAATTAAATAATATTAATTATAATAAAACCCTACAGCCGTAAATAATGTTTAAAGTTTTGGCCAGTCAGATCAGCTCATGCGGTCGCATGAGTTTACACCATCGGGATCATGCGGTCGCATGGCCCAAGATATCAGAATTAATTCGAGCCACTAATCCGTTCGGCCCAATTTTAATTCATATATTTATTTGATTTTTTATTTTCAAAAATATATATTTAGAATATTAATAAAATAGAATAAACTTATATTTTACATACTAAAAATAAAAATACTTTTTTTTAATTTTTATAAACAAAATTCTTAAAAATAACAAATATATAGATTTTTAAACACTTATATATATATATATATATATATATATATATATATATATATATATATATATATATATATATATATATATATATATATATATATATATATATATATATATATATATATATATTTTAATACAAAATATTCTTACAAAATTAGATATAAGAAATATAGCGTAAAAATATAGCGTTTTGCCGGGTCCCCGGCAGCGGCGCCAAAAACTTGATGATGTTCGAGGTGTATACGAAATACTATTATTTTTACTACGAAATAGTACGAAATATTACACAAGTTTTATTAATTTACAGATGGGATATACCTAAACCTTGCTACAACACTTATAGGCAGTGTACCTAATCGTAGAGTAGTGTAGTTTTTAGTAAGTCTGGTTCGTTCAACAGGGAGACGGCTTATTGTGTACACTATATTTTTTACAACTATATTTATATAAAAAATATATAATTATATATAGTAATATTATAATATTATTATTATTATAAAAGGGGGGTTTTACCGTTTAATGACTGGTTTGTCGATTTTAAATAAAGCGTAAAGATAAATGACGATAATATAAATGACATAATTTAAATTGCGATAAAGTAAATTGCAGTAATTAAAATGACAGTAAATAAAGGTACGATGAAATATGAAATAAAAGTATTATGCTTATTTAAACTTCCGTAATCATGATGTTTGACATTTTGATTTTAATTAATTGTTACCCGGGTTAATTGTCCTTTGTCCTGCTTTATTTGATACCTATCTGGTTTTTATCCATAATAGTCCGTCGGTCATAATTATAAAATCCTCGTCAAATTAACCTTATTCCTGAAGTTAAATATTCCAACTAATTAGGGATTCGAACTGTAACAAGGTTTTAATACTTTGTTTAATGATTACACCAGGTTATCGACTGCGTATAATCCAAGGTTTTAATACTTTGTTAACAATTACACCAATTATCCTTGTATGTAATCCACCCCAGTTTTAATGAGATATGAATATTAATTTACCCACTTGATCAGAATGAATAATCAATTACCCAACCCGAATAATTAATTAAATGATCGTAAAAGATATCGTATAAATGTCACTAAATAGGACATACATAAACATTTTAATAATTATTAGATTAACTAATTTGAAGATAGGTTCGACAGGTTCCAATGAGTTGTCACTTAATTAGACAATACCCCCTATCTATTAATAGTCATAGTCCAATTTCCACAAGTGTCGGTCTTTTGTCCAAACCCAAATTATGGTACAAAATCCAATAACCCCATCTTAATATTTAGCCCAACATCACAATTACTTCGGCTCAAATAAGCATAATAATAACTTAGTTACGATATATTAATTTAAAAAGGAAGAACATAGCTTACAGTGATTATTTATTGCGTAGCGTTACACGGACAGAGTTCCGTCTTATAAAACCTTAAAACATTTCTTACAATAACCCAATTATTATTAAACTTAATTTCAACTTAATATTACAAATATATATATATATATATATATATATATATATATATATATATATATATATATATATATATATATATATATATATATATATATATATGTTTTCGTTACAGAGAAGGAAAAGAAAAAGATGTGTAAAACTCGTCCGAAAAATGCTGAATTCATAGACTTGGCCACCATTTCCCTGCCATGCAATCGCATGGGAATAAGGCAGCCAGGCCATGCGATCGCATGGCTATCTGGATCCAGCTCAATCACTTTATTTTCTAGTTTGCTAACTTTTTATTTAAATATATATAATATATATAATTTATATTAATTATATATATATTATATTATATTCTTGTGCATAGTTGACTCGTAATTTTAGCTCCGTTGCATCGCGCGTTGATAGTTGGCTCAGGTCCCAGTTCCGGATTTTCGAACGTCCTTTCGTACACGGAGATATCTTGTACTTTGCGTTTCGCGGCTTGCACTCTTGTAATTTTTAGACGTTTCTCATCATTAAATTGAACCACTTGAATTATATCTTGTACATTTGAGCTTTTTGGTCATTTGCGTCTTTAAATCGTCGTTTTCTTCTATTGTCTTCGTACTTATTTATTTAAACGAATATTACATAAAAATAGAACAATTACAACTAAAAGCTGTACATATTGGAAGGATATTGTGCCTAAATATATGTTCATTTAGAGCACTATCAAGCGCGAAGTTCGTTGACTTCTTCTATTACACCGGAATGATTGTCGGTTTGGACGAGCGGATGAATAAGATCTAGAATTCGAGATAGTATATAATCATGACGAGATACTCTGGAAATGAGAAAGAAAATGGTATTACGAACATGTACGCCGGTAAGTGCTTCAGGTTCTTCGCCAAGAGGGGAAGTCGGTGGATGGAAATGATCGCCTTCTTCGCGTCTCCATTGATTAACTCTACTACGAACCCATCAGCTGAATTGGGGATGGCTGATTGGTTGATTCATTCTGGTGACGCTGCTTCCAAAGTTAGGTGAACATCCAAGTCGGAATAGCTGTCGGGTTTCGAAGAACTTGAACTAGTGGCGAGTTCCATTTCGTACGATTGAGTAAAGGGCTTTTCGGTATGAAATGATTTTCGGCTAATGGATGGTATTCTAATTATATAGAATACTTATATATGGCATAAAGATTTCGCAGATTACGGAGAAAATTTTGAAAGCTGTCAGGCAAAGGTAACAGTAACAGATACGCTAAGATATAAGTTTTGTCTGTACACTATTCATGCAATCCAGGCAGTAAGATATGTCTAGATTAAGAATGATAAGTGTGATGACCCAGAAATTTCTGACCAAATTTAAACTTTATCTTTAAATGATTTAATGTTTTCGACACGATAAGCAAAGTCTGTAAAGTTGAATCTCAAAATTCTTGAACTACTCAATTACCCTTCGATTGTTCTCAACGATTCGCGAACAATTATATGTAAATAGATACATATATATATATATACACTATAACTTGAAAACATAACAAAGTGTTGTGTATATGATACTGTGCATTAAACTTATTGGTTTGATTATCTGATTGATATAATTAGATAAGTTAACTAGAACGTTTAAGATGAACCAGTAAAACACTAAATTGCTACAGTATTTTTGAATTGCTACAGTAAAAAAAAACTTTGCTGCAGTAACTTTGCTACGGTAAAACACTGTTTCAAAATGAAAATGTATATATGTATATATATATATACTACGAGACGATGATTTATAGAAGTAAATGACCAAAACACTCAAATGTATAAGTTGTACTTTGAGTGGTATAGTTATGGATAATTTAAGTTTATATTTTGACAAAGGTACGAGTCACAAAACGAAAAGTACTAGTTTTCTCAGCGTACGAAAGGGCGTTCAAAAAATCGGAACCGGGACATAAGTCGAGTGACAACGTAGGACTTATCGGAACAAAAATTACAAGTCAACTATGCACGTGAATTTAATATAATATATAATTAATTATATAATTTAAATATATTATATTTATATTATTAAAACATGTCGACAAACAAGAAAACAAAAATTTGTGAGCTGGAATCTGAGGCCATGCGATCGCATGGCCACAAGCCTAGAAATTCATGCGATCGCATGGAGGCAAAAATCTGGCCTGATGCTATAAAATGGCATTTTGCTCGACACTTATCACACATATATTCTTATTATTACTCCGTATGAAATATATATATATATATATATATATATATATATATATATATATATATTATTATTATTATTACTATTATTATTATTATTATAATTATTATTATTATTATTATTTATATTATTATTAAGATTAATATTATTATTAATCTTATTATTATTAGTAGTATTAGTACATAAAATACTACGACGAGGTCATGAGCGTGTCACTTTCAAAATGGGTTTCGAGCGGGATAGAGCTAAGGAAATTATGGGTTATAACTATGGAAGTTATGGGTAATGTTCATGGGTATTATTTCGATATTATAATATCTTTCATTATAAATATCTTCGATATTTCTGAAGGTATCTTCATAACTATTATCATCCGAAATTATTTATCTTCACGCTATCTGTGTTACATCATAAAAGAAACTATTTTAGTTTCTAATTTCTGAAAATTTCGAAAAATGGATGTTTTTGAAGTAGTGTTGGGAATTGAAGCATGAGTTAGTATAATATAATGACACTTGATCAACGTGATTATATTACAGTAAGTCATGCTGAGTTTCTAATGGAACGTGATAAAGGTTCACAGATCACACCCTCATCATGAACCATGTTACATAACTCTTTCATTCTATTTATTCTCTAAATATATCAAGAAAATACTTTTCTTGATGATTCAGTCTTTTCCAGATATTCTGGCAATTTGACAAATCAAATTCTGGCAATTTGACAAATCAAGATCGTGTCATTACAATTTCTTTCTTAGAACATTAACTATGTTCATTCCAAAATATATAGCTACGAATTCTGGACCATTATTCGCTTGACTTGAAGTCGGGAAGGAAAAACGAAAGCATGGAGCTCCTAAATATAAGGGAAAATATAAAGCCTGACAACAACACATATATTACAAACCGTTTATATCAATGCGTATAGCAATATAAAGACACGGGAGAATGAAAAATACTATAACCCCAAGGTAATAGTAGAAGAAAATAACTTCCTCTGGTGGCAGATGAAAAAGAAGAATGAATGATACGATAGCCAAGAAAATATCAAGAATCAGAACTGGATTAGGCATTTCACATTCTTTTGGAAGTATGAAATAAGGAAGAAGATGTAGGAGTGGTGAAAATAATGAAACGGAAGTGGTTAATTTATAGCGAAATATCAGACATAACAATTGAGGCAGATTACGCATTTAAAGGAAATCTTAATTTCCTTAAATTTCGAAGAATCAAATCGTATTTAGATTATGAAGAATTTCTATTCCTTAAATTCCAGAAATCAATCTTAACTACGTCAAAAGTTAAGACGAATCTCTATTCTTTCATTTCACTCTTTTATGATAACTTCTCTCATACGCTTCGAGAAATCGGATTGTTTTATTCATATTATTCAACGGTGATAAAATTCTATTTATCAACTCATATTCGTTATGAAAATATTTTTATTGTTAGCCATGACGACCTCACTTAAATTTCGGGACGAAATTTCTTTAACGGGTAGGTACTGTGATGACCCGGAAATTTCTGACCAAATTTAAACTTTATCTTTAAATGATTTAATGTTTTCGACATGATAAGCAAAGTCTGTAAAGTTGAATCTCAAAATTCTTGAACTACTCAATTACCCTTCGATTGTTCTCAACGATTCGCGAACACATATATGTAGATATATATATATATATATATATATATATATATATATATATATATATATATATATATATATATATATATATATATATATATATATATACTATAACTTGAAAGCGTAACAAAGTGTTGTGTATATGATCCTGTGCATTAAACTTATTGGTTTGATTATCTGATTGATATAATTAGATAAGTTAACTAGAACGTTTAAGATGAACCAGTAAAACACTAAATTGCTACAGTATTTTTGAATTGCTACAGTACCCGAAAAGCTACAGTGTTTTTTAAAATCACTATTTGCTGCAGTAAAAAAACTTTGCTACAGTAACTTTGCTACGGTAAAACACTATTTCAAAATGAAAATGTATATATGTATATATATATACTACGAGACGATGATTTATAGAAGTAAATGACCAAAACACTCAAATGTATAAGTTGTACTTTGAGTGGTATAGTTATGGATAATTTAAGTTTATATTTTGACAAAGGTACGAGTCACAAAACAAAAAGTACTAGTTTTCTCAGCGTACGAAAGGGCGTTCGAAAAACCGGAACCGGGACATAAGTCGAGTGACAACGTACGACTTACCGGAACAAAAATTACAAGTCACCTATGCACGTGAATTTAATATAATATATAATTAATTATATAATTTAAATATATT
Organism: Rutidosis leptorrhynchoides; assembly: GCF_046630445.1. Taxonomy (NCBI): domain Eukaryota; kingdom Viridiplantae; phylum Streptophyta; class Magnoliopsida; order Asterales; family Asteraceae; genus Rutidosis; species Rutidosis leptorrhynchoides. The sequence continues at coordinate 612,854,147 of NC_092336.1, read as the reverse complement.
ATATTTATATTATTAAAACATATCGACAAACAAGAAAACAAAAATTTGTGAGCTGGAATCTGAGGCCATGCGATCGCATGGCCACAAGCCTAGAAATCCATGCGATCGCATGGAGGCAAAAATCTGGCCTGATGCTATAAAATGGCATTTTGCTCGACACTTATCACACATATATTCTTATTATTACTCCGTAGGAAATATATATATATATATATATATATATATATATATATATATATATATATATATATATATATATATATATATATATATATATATATTATTATTTATATTATTATTAACATTAATATTATTATTAATCTTATTAGTATTAGTAGTATTAGTACATAAAATACTACGACGAGGTCATGAGCGTGTCACTTTTAAAATGGGTTTCGAGCGGGATAGAGCTAAGGAAATTATGGGTTATAACTATGGAAGTTATGGGTAATGTTCATGGGTATTATTTCGCAAGTCAAACCTAGTGTTTATCATCTCCGTTACGTCTACGTACTTTTCTGAAATATTGAGTCATAATATTGATACGTAAGCATTTATATTTTATCTTTTATAAATTAATAGTGTATACATGTCTAGTGCTCGAGTATATATATTTATACATGTTTGTATGCTAAATTTCGTCGTTAAATAGTTTATAATGAATCACGAATTAAATACATATATTACTGGTAAAAGGTATATGATATACATGTTTTTGGAAAGCTGGCGAAAAATCAGTAACTTTTCATTTAGACACCGAATAGTTTCGATGAACGGATTAAAAGATATGATCAACTGAATTATGACTGACGTTAATTGAAATTGCTTTTGAATATGCAATCAAGATTTAAACAACTTGTTTACGAGAATGATAAAATGGATTTTTGAATATTACCAACCGAGTAAATGAATCCTTATACAAGGTACGTCTCGTTTTGTTGAACTATTGTCAAAAATGACTTTTTGAAATGACTTTTGATAAACTTTTGTATGTCGATCTCGAGCATTAGGATTATGATACACTATGACCAGACCTAGCTTGATAGACATTTATTGACCAACATATGCTCTCTAGGTTGAGATCTACGGTTATTTGGTATTCCGAGTTTCGATCACATTTCAGTGAACAACTTTATGTACTGCTAAGGTGAGTTTCATTTGCTCCCTTTTTAATTGCTTTTGCAATATATATTTTTGGGCTGAGAATACATGCACTTTATTTTAAACGCAATGGATAAAAGTACATACTAAATTCTACACCGAGTTTGAACCGAAAATCCCTTAACTTTGGTAACTAGTAACTGCCGGTTATAAGAACTGGTGGGCGCGAGTAGTAGTATATGGATCCATAGGGCTTGATATCCCCTTCCGAGCTAGAGCACTAGCCTTTTAACGGACGTATGCTATTTGAGAAGCGTACACTTTGGTTTGCGTGTATTATTAAGATGATTATACAAAGGGTACAAATTATATATACGTTAAGTTTAGTTACCAGGGTGCTCAATTTTGTAGAATATTTTGATAAACGTTTCTGGATGAAACAACTGAAATCTTGTGATCCACCTTTATGTACAGATTATGCACAACATTAAAACTATGAACTCACCAACCTTTGTGTTGACACTTGTTAGCATGTTTATTCTCAGGTTCCCTAGAAGTCTTTCGCTGTTTGCTTATATGTTAGACAAGCTATGTGCATGGAATCTTACATGGCATATTTTTCAAGGAAACGTTGCATTCACCAAATCATCACCATGTATCTTATTTTGACTATAGTGTCAACGGAAGTACTGTTGTAAACTATTATTTATGGTGATTGTCTATATGTAGAAATCATCAGATGTCGAAAACCTTTGATTTAAATATTCATTTATGGTGTGCCTTTTTAAAAGAATGCAATGTTTACAAAACGTATCATATAGAGGTCAAATACCTCGCAATGAAATCGATGAATGACGTGTTCGTCCATATGGATTTGGAGCGATCGTCACAATAAGCAAGTAATTTCCGACAAAAATGATAAGCAAAACTTTTGACATGCAGACACGGTCGAAGTCCAGACTCACTAATGCATCCTAACGACTATCAGTTAGACACACTAATGCAGACCTGGTTAGCTAAGACCACTGCTCTGATACCAACTGAAAGGACCCGTTCATATACAAGATAAACGATTCACAATAGTTGATTACATCGCGAGGTACTTGACCTCTATATGATACATTTTACAAACATTGCATTCATTTTTAAAAGACAAACTTTCATTTCAATGAAAGTTGACGGCATGCATACCATTTCATAATACACCCAACTATAATTGACTTAATAATAATCTTGATGAACTCAACGACTCGAATGCAACGTCTTTTGAAATATGTCATGAATGACTCCAAGTAATATCTCTAAAATGAGCAAATGCACAGCGGAAGATTTCTTTCATACCTGAGAATAAACATGCTTTAAAGTGTCAACCAAAAGGTTGGTGAGTTCATTAGTTTATCGTAATCAATCATTTTCATAATTTTAATAGACCACAAGATTTCCTTTATTCAATAATCATACACTCGCAAGTGTTTAAAATTCATTCATATGGATTGAACACCTGGTAACCGACATTAACAAAATGCATCTAGAATATCCCCATATATAAATATCGAAGTACTAAAGCAGTTCAAATTCTCTGACTGGGGCGTGTCAAAGCCCATAGATCTATCTTTAGGATTCGCGTCAATTGGTAGCAATTATAATAAACACCAATTCTTAGGTTACCAAGTTCAACAAGGGCGATATCCGGTATGACAATTCAACCATAGAATGTAGTTTCGATTACTTGTGTCTATTTCGTAAAATAGTTATAAAAGCAGCGCATGTATTCTCAGTCCCAAAAATATATATTGCAAAAGCATTTAAAAAGGGAGCAAATGAAACTCACTATACTGTATTTTGTAGTAAAAATACATATGACGACATTGAACAATGCAGGGTTGGCCTCGGATTCACGAACCTATATCATTTGTATTTTCATCAATACATATAATTGTAATTGAACCAATAATTATATTATTATTAGTGATAATTTTTATATTAATAACTTATATACTTTATTATATATTTATTTTGTATATTTAAGTAAAGTGTTCATATATTTAAGTTGTGGTTATTATACATATTTTTATTTACTAAATCTTTTGTTTACAAAATATTAGTTATAGTAATACTGGAGTAATATTAATAATAATAAGAATGATAATAGTTATACTACTTAATATTACTAATTAAGATACTAATGGTTATGATTTCATTAGTGATAAAAATAATGATATTAATAATAATAATAATATACTTATATTAATAAAAATGGTTCTAACATTTATAAAGTGATAATAATACTAATATTTATAAAAAATAATATCTTGTATTATTTTCACAATAATAATAATAATAATAATAATAATAATAAATACTACAATAATAATATTACCTACTAATACTTAACTATAATAGTAATAATATTAGTAATAGCAATAATAATACTAATAATAATAATCATTTTCATGTATTAATAACAATAATACTAATGATAATAATAATAACTAAAATAATAATAATAATAATAATAATAATAATAATAATAATAATAATAATAATAATAATAATAATAATAATAATAATACTTATTATGCTTTAATGTTGTTACTTAATAATAACTAATTGTTAATAATAATAATCTTTTTAATTGTATAATAACAACAATAAGTAATAATAACATTAATAATAATAATCATAATAACAATAATAATATTGACATTAACATTAATAATAATAATAATAATAATAATAATGAATTTAATAAAAAAGACTACCTTAAGGTTTCAAGCTTTAAAAAAATAAACACCCTAGTCTGGGCTCGAACCCGAGACCTCTCGCTCACCCGCTCACTCCCTTAACCATCTTTTATGTTCTGTTTTTCTGGTTTAAATCGAAAAAAAATATCTATAAACCGTATCTATTTATTTCCCCTATTCTTCTACATCTTCACCATTTTAATCGACCAGTGAAATCTTTATTCAACATGGCGAGTTAGAGTTTAGATAAAGAATGGAGATTGAAAAGAAACTGAACTGTTATGGAAACTTTTGTTCAATAGACAACAACAAAACAAAACAAAAACAAAAAAAATATATATATACCCGCATCTGCACTCGCGAATGAACTCAAGAACAATTATTTTGATTTTAAAAATTAATCAGTTTTAGATCATGATTTCTACACAAAGTATGTAGTAAATCATTCGCAGAAACCTTGAAAATTATTAATTGGACTCAAATCTTAATAGACAATTCGAATTCGATCTAAGTTCAAACAGTTTGACTTTTTAAACGAAGCTTTGACTCAAAAAATTAGAATTCGTTAAGTGGAATTAGGATTGGAAATTTGGTAGAAAGTTTTGTTAAAGGACTCCTAACAAAACTTCATTAATAGATTTTAAGACTTCATTTGAATTCGAGCTTTTGGTAAAAAAAATTCAAGAACAGGGGTGTTGATGGGTTTCCTTAATATTTTTTGATTAAATTCCTCAAGTTGCAGTACGTGTTTTATATAATTGTGATGTGGAACTAGTACGACAGCATTATGATTTGTTTGTAAGATACTGATAGATGATCGACAAGAATTATTCCTAAGGACAGAAAAAATAATAAAAACTAAAAAAGTTGAAAACGATATCAAACAGATTTTGTTGTATCTGATATTGAGTTTCCTGATTGGTACGATTTTAATGATATAAAAATCAATTCCCCACAGCTTGACAACGATGTGAAACTGAATACAGGATACGTTCTTATTTGTAGCTATATATGTATATCATAGTATTTGTATCTATATTTAATTGTATCTGTATTTTTATAACTTATAAATAAATCTGTATCTGATTCTGTATCTTAAACTTAATTTTTGTATTAAATAAATATGTTAATAAATTATAATGCTGTTAATAATTTAGTAAAAATGATAATAGAGTTGATAATAAAGATATTAATAATAATAATAATATCAATATAATACTAATAATAAAAATAATCATATTAATAACTTAAATCATTATTATAATAATGATAATTTAGTAATAACAATATAAATAATTATAGTACTTATATTATTAATGATAATAATAATATTAGAAATTTTATCACATTATTTGTATCAAGTTTAATATCTAGTAATATTAATAATACTGATATTAATATTAATATGAATATTATAACCATAATGAAGTAATGATAATAATATTAGTATAACAACTATATTCTTCTTGAAATCACATTTAATATATATATTACAATTCATTAACCATGTAAATATTTAATAATTATATAATACATTATTTGATAATATTCATTGAATATTTAATGTGCATGTATTTTATATATTACAATATAATCATAATTATAAATAGAAATCATATATAGATTTATATATATATACAACTATATATACAATTATGTTTTAAATATTAAGTAGATAATTAATTAATTATATAAATTAGACAATTAAACTTAAAGTATAACATTATACATGTAATACTTTGATAACGTTGAAAGTTATATTTGAAACCGTTTATATCTAATATACTCTATGTATTCAAAATAACAAATTTTAGTTAGTTAAAGTTATCTCTCATAGAAACTAAATCATATAATAGTTCGTTAATATATTTAATATAGTTATTTATTTATATTTACATTTCTGTTTAGAATTATAGGTTCGTGAATCGTCGAAACTAGTCAAAAGGTCAATTGAATATATGAACATAGTTCCAAAGTTTTTGAGACTCAACATTACAGACTTTGCTTATCGTGTCAGAATCTTATAAAGATCAAATTTAAATTTGGTCGGAAATTTTCGGGTCGTCACAGACGGTTAGACTTTTTCGATAGCGTTACTCGGGATTTCCAGAAAATTGGGAGAAAATCCAACTATCTAAAAGAAATCCCTATATAATCGGCTACCCCGTGAAAAGTGAAGATCCTCTTCCAAAGAAAATGTTGCCTTATAAGTTATAATGATGGGGAAAGATTGCTAATTAGTCACCTTACTATATATATATATATATATATATATATATATATATATATATATATATATATATATATATATATATATATATATATATATATATATATATACATATATATATATATATATACATATATATATATATATATATATATATACATATATATATATATATATTATTTACTTCCACTTATGTGGTATTGGGTTTTGTTGTTGTTGTATATATTGTTTACTTGCGAAAAATACTTTTTTTGACATAAAAAAATGAAAACTAAAAAGAATCATGAAACTACTAAGTATTTAAACTTCATTGAGTCTACTATCATTTATCATTTAAACTTCTAGGAGTACGTAAGTATCTTTTAAGTCTTTAAATTTGAAAATATAAAATCATTTAAGACATGTCTAATGGAGATGGAAAAAGTGGCGTGTTGTGGGGTGGGGTGGAATGTTTGGCGCTAACGTGGCATGCATGCCGGTAAACATGAAAATAGTGGGACAACGTGTTGAATTGCGTGCTAGGGGTAGGAGCGGGTATTTTTAATTTCCTTTCATTTTCTTTATTGTATATTTTGTTTAAGTTTCTATTTTGTTTAATTATTTACATTATTATTCTGTAATTTTTATAATAATTAAAATTAATTTAAATCAATAGAACACACTTAAACTAAAATTTAATAAAACATTATTTAAAAAGCCCTTAAACTAAAATTACTTTATATTTAAATCGTCAAAAAATATAGTAATTAAAAAAAACTAGTTATTAGTGCGGCGGAAATTTTGTGCAAGATGCAATATGTGCTTAGTTAGGTTTTCATGAAGTTGATTATGCATATCTTCGTCGCATATTTCCATATCTCTAGTTGCACGATCCCTATTTCGATTTCTAACACAAGCTTGTTGGTTTTCTGGTTCTCTTAGAAGCTATTGTGAACTAGCTCTTCGGCGTACGATTGCATTAAATTAAACAATAATTCATCGTCTAGCTAATTATCGGCAATAGCAAAGTAAGCATCCATGTTAAGTGATGTTTTGTGAAAAAATGGAATAATTATATAAAGAGGGAGAAAGATATGAATAAAAGTTAAGATTGTATAAAAATTGTGTTTGATTGTGTAGTATTTATAGATAAATTTTTTTATCAAATATTATTAATTAATTAATTAATAATTCATAAACGTTTAAAAAGTAGCCGTTTGAATCTATTGTCCAATGATACCCGGCCACAAAGCAAACACACTCTCATTCCTCCCGTGCAACCGACCAACACACCGGAGAAGATCACCCACCGGCACGCCACGTTAATAGCGTTTTTGTGGTGTTTCAAGCAAAAATATTGCTTCCAACACGCGCGTTAATTAAGGTCTAAAAACATTTGGTGTGTTAAGTATAAGTATATTAAATATTGGATAATCATACTTTACAACACGTTAGTTTTTTCATTTCTTCCTATTATAATAGTGCTATGTTCATTTTATAAAGAAAATAAAAGAAAGATATATAAAGCAAAAAGAATTTGTGTTTTCGATTTTTGTTTTGAATAGATTTTTAATTTAATTTAATAAAATGCATGTATAATTAGGGTAATTTCTTTCATATTTTTTTCTTTCAATTTGGCAAATAAAATCTTATTTCTCTTCGACAAAATGTTTTTCCGAAAAGAAAATAAAGGTAAACCACTAAATGTAATAGCCGATCAAAAGTAGAAGGTTACTATATTCGTAAAAATATGCTGCTTCAAAATTATTGAAACAAAAATAAAATTGAAGGAGATAGAAGGGCGGAGTGTATGATACAACTCATTCTTTTATAGTTTTTAACTTTAAAGAAAGAAACATGTAATGTTTTATAAGTAAGGCAAGAAAAAAGTCATATTAACATAATGCAATCAAAGCTTTTGTTCTTAGTCGCTCTTTCAATTGCCCTTCCTCCTATTTTAATTGTGTTTTAACAATTTTTGTTAGATTTAAGATAGCTTAAATGAATGTCAGTTTGTGCTATATCATGAATAAGTTTAATTGAATTATTTAAAATTAAATAGATAATAGTAAGGGCCTCTAATGCTAGAATTGTTGCCAAGTTATTTGGAGAAGTTCACTCTGTAGCCAAATCTTCGACCAATTTAGGTGATCTCGAATCTTTATTCGCTTTCATTAAGTAGTCTAATGCAAAGCGTATTCACGATGTTGTTGACGTTGATCTTGGTCGTTCTCTTTTTGACGAGTTTTATAGGGGTTTGATTGAGGATGTTAATTGTTCGGTCATCTTTGGCGAGGGTTCTGTTCGTAATGTGATTTTGTTCCACTGTGATACATCCCTTTCTATTTATCGCCAGCCCCACTCAATGAAAATTGATTTAGGCAAGATCTCATGTCTAAGAGTCACTTCGTTCGTAGCTTACTGGCTTAGGCTTGCAACTTCACTTACTTTATGGCCTTGCCGCCTTTTTCTAGCAGAAGCTAAGCGCTTGAAAAGCGAGCTAAGAAAGGTTGCTTTTGTCCTGCATCATTATCTATTCATTTGCATGCTAGCCGGAGGAGGACTATCCGAACTAGACCTAGCCAAAAGAGTAAGCCATGCCATCTGCCCTCGTGCTATGAATAAAACAGTCTCAGATTCAATACAGCCTACCTGCTTTCATATGTTGATGATATTGTGTTGATTGCTTCTTCTACGGGTTTATTTCAGCGGATTATTTCTTCCTTACATAAGGAATTTGCTATGACTGATTTGGGTCCCTTAAACTACTTTCTTGGGATTCATGCAACTCGCACAGCATCTGGCATGTTCCTCTCTCAAATACAATATGCTACCGAGATTATTGAGCGGGTCGGCATGCCCACTTCTCATCCTTGCAGGACCCCCGTTGAACCAGGTGCCAAGCTTACTAGTCACGGACCTCCTGTCAAGGACCCGACTCTCTATCGGAGCCTTGCAGGTGCATTACAGTACCTTACATTCACTCGCCTAGACATCTCATACGCTGTTCAGCAGATCTGCCTTTTCATGCACGATTCTTGGGAACAACACATGCATGCCCTCAAACGGATCATTCACTATATACATGGTACTACTGATCACGGTTTACAGTTATATGCATCATCTCTAACTACTTTGGTCACATACTCTGACGTTGATTGGGCCGGCTGCCCAACTACCAGATGTTATACCTCTGGATACTGTGTTTTTCTCAGTAACAACCTTCTCTCATGGTCATTAAAGTGGAAACTCATGCCCTCTCGCTCCATTTTCGAAGCAGATTACCGTGGGTTTGCCAATCCCGTTGCAGAAACTTGTTGGATTCATAACCTTCTCCGCGTGCTTCATTGTCCTCTCACATCCACTACATTGGTATACTGCGATAACGCCAGCTCGGTCTATCTGTCTTCTAACCAGGTTCAGCATCACCAGACCAAGCACATTGAGATCGACATTCAATTTGTATGTGATCTCATTGCTCAGGGGCAGGTACGGGTTCTTCACATGCCATCCAGATATCAGTTTGCAGACATCTTCACCAAAGGCCACCCGTATGTATTATTTGATGAGTAAATATCCAGTTTGAGCGTCCACAGTATTCCTACTTCAACTGCGGGGGATGTTAGTTGATATTGTACTTAACCTATTTATTATATGTATTAGGCTTAGCCCGTTAGTCTCTATTTACGGTTAGGGCTTGTCAATGCAATGTATTTATATATCGGTATTATGTACGCTACACTTTATCAATAATACACAATTCATATGTATTGTAACAAAGACGATTGTTTCTAACTTGAATGAGTGTACCTTACATTTTGGATCCTTTATTGTGTGACGACCCGGAAATTTTCGACCAAATTTAAACTTATTTTTTTTATGGTTTCGACACGATAAGCAAAGTCTGTAAGATTGAGTCTCAAAAAGTTTGAACTGTTTCATATATTCAATTGGCATTCGACTGCTCTCGTTGATTCACGAAACAATTAATTGTAAATAGATATGTGTGTATGTATATATAAATAATAATTCAAAATATAATTTGAAGTATTATATGTTATTGTTATTAAAAATTAATAAAATAAAAATAGGATATTATAATAATTTATATAAAATATATCTCTATATATAAATAAAGTATATTAAAAATAAATATTAAATAATTTTAATACTCGTTTGATGTTTCGATTGATATTAAGTAAGTTAAAATTCAAACTTATGTAATTTTAAAATAAACGGTGATTCGAAAATTAGTTATATAAATTTTAGGCTTACCAAAACTGTATATAGGAACTATTTGTTGAATTTTAAAACTTTTTATATTTTACTTGGGGTTGGGAGTGAATAATTAATGTAAATTTAATTAATAGTTAATGATCGAATTTTGTAACATAATGACCAAAATAAATAAATATAGTAAATTTAAAATTTGGGATTTGGGATTTTTCTAAGAACTTTTATTCGCCACTAATTAACACTGGAATACGATATACTATCCGTAAATAAACTGTAGTTCAATAAAACAAATCAGAGGCGGCTATATTATTTGAGATCCACTATGCTGGTCACTGTGCTTGATTTTTGCTTCCACTTACTGATTGAAATCAAATTACTGTGCATTGTTGATTTTAAGAGCATTATTATATTATTTATTATTATTATTATTATTATTATTATTATTATTATTATTATTAATATTATAATTTAAATATAAAACTTATAACTCATATATATATATATATATATATATATATATATATATATATATATATATATATATATATATATATATATATATATATATATGTATGTATGAAGATAGATAGATATATATTTTACACTCTTCATCTCCTGCCATCATCTCCCCGCCACCAGCCACTACCGGTTTCCATCGCCGGACCACCATGGCAACACCACTATACCTCCACCAAGAATCATCATCGTCACCTCCATTTTTACTCCTTTTCTTACCTTCATTATTTTTTTGTGATTGATCTTAACCGGACACCCCATTGTCCTCAAACAGTCCGCCACAAAGCTCACCACCATTTCACCATCACGACACCCATTTAATAACCACCTTATGACCATGGTTATTACTTTTATTACTATTGCTGTCGAGCAAACCCAGGAGACCAACCACCTGCGTTTTTCTGTTTCAATGCAAACTCAAAACCACCACCGTGAACCACACCATCGAGCACCTCACCATCACCACGGACCACCGAAAATCCCTATTGTTTTCTTCGGTTTCTACTCCTGTTGAACATCTTAAACTACCACTGTTCGCTGCTGTTAGAGCAGGGAAGCCTGTTAGGAAAGGATTACACAAAGTTGTATAAATATACGGGGCTGTACATGAATGAGAAATTCAATCACAATTATCAAACTTACCACAACCTCCGTTTTCTATTCTAACTACTGCTACGCTGTTAAAGGTTGGTTCTTACTCGAAATTCACGCAACAAAAACCATGAAAAACCATTGCTACACCAACCGTTTATTACCGATGCAGTTACTTTCTTTTTCTGTTCAATTTTAAACCGAACACCATACACAAACCACTAATTATTGCTGCTATCATTTACTTAGTGTTTCTATTAACGAATGATAGTAGTAGTGGCGATTTACAGCGAAGAAATTACGAGAATAGTGAAGATGCGAGGTAGAAGACGATGAATAGCGAATAGAGATGAACGAGCTGTTTGTTTCTATTTTTTTTTTGTCGCAGCTACTATCTGCCTTTTTTATTTACGAACAAGAATGGATTTAAAGACTAGGTTAATCGGTCTCTTGGGCTTATTTTGAATGATTGGGCTAAAATGTTATTAGACCTCAATTAATTAATAAAGAGACTTGCTATTGGGCCGATTAATGCAGCCTGCTGTTGGGCCGGAATAAGTATGGGTATATAATTTTATTTCGGGGTTAAAACAGAAAGACATAAGTAGAGTAAATGGTTTGGGGTGTGTGTAGGAGAACGGGAGGTCGCGGGTTTGAGCCTGGGTCGAGGCGTTTAACTTTTTAAAGCTTGTTTCATTAAGGTAGCACTTTTATTATTTTTGGTTATTATTATTATTATTTGTGACGACCCGGAAATTTCCGACCAAATTTAAACTTAACCTTTATATGTTTCCAACACGATAAGCAGAATTTGTAATGTTGAATCTCAAAAAGTTTGGAACTACATTCATGTAATCAATTACCCTTTGACCGTGTTTGACGATTCACGAACAATTATGAGTATATAGATATGTATATATAATATATAATATTAACTGAAAACATTAACAAAGTATTAGATATATGATACTTTACATGAACGTATTTGTTTCGATATATATATCGACAGAATTAAGAGATAATATCAAATGATTGAATTATCAGATACATTATGATATGATTACGGACCTATGTTATGAGGTCCACTGTGATTTAAGAAATCTATTCTTTTTGACAACATTCGGAAAATGGTAAAGTGATTTATAAATAAGAACAAATGTGTCAATTAACGGGAACTAGACAAGGGTTAGTGGAAATTCCTGTTTAATTTCCAAGGCATGTTTTATAATATTTTCCTCGTGACCTTGATAAGATAACTATGTTAACTTTCATTTTATTTAATATGAAAATAAGAACGTGGAGTGTAAATAACTTAGATGTTGGATATCGATAAGTTAAGTAACTCGACATTTTTCATTATGATGATTTCATACGTTTATTTAACCTTTGGACTTTATACCATGCTTCACCAATAGACTGTAATTTAAAAACTTGAAACCTATTATGAATATATATAATTCTACTTTTCTAAAATGTTTTATGATATAACGATTTTCATTATTTTAACCTTTTAACAAAATGATTCTTAAATATATTTAGTTTTGGAAAACAAAATTATCATATTTATTTGATTTAGTTTCAAAAGTACAAAAAAACGTTTTCAGTTTAAAAAGAACTTTATTATTAAAACGTATATATCTTTTATAAATATCTAGAACCACTTTTGACAACTCATTACTTAACCAGTATGATAAAGATAACGATATTTATATTTTATTTTATTAAATATATATAACGATTTAAATTAATATTATATATATTTATACGCGTATTATACGTATATAGTTTTATACTTTTACTATACTTTAACTTTACCTTTACTTTACTTTTACTTTACTTTAACTTTAATAATTCATACTTTAATAATTTACTTTAATAATTCATACTTTAATAATTCACTTTAATAATTCATACTTTAATAATTCACTTTAATAATTTATACATTAATAATTCATACTTTAATAATTCACTTTAATAATTCAAAAATCTATTATAAATAGAATTGAATAGGTTTCATTATTTCATAGAAACTTGAAAATATATTTCTCTAAACTCTCTCAATCAAATTACATATATATATTTTCTTTGTATTATTTCAAGATATTATTAGTATACATAAAATACTACGACGGAGTTATACTCAGACGATTTCAAAATAAGTTTTCAAACGGGATAGAGCTAAGGAAATTATGGGTTATAGCTATGGAGGTTATGGGTATTGATCGAGGGTATTGCTCGTGAGGTCAACCTAACGTTTATCATTTTCGTTGCGTCTACGTACTTTCCTGCAATATTGAATCACAATATTGATACGTTCGTGAATCCGAGACAAACCCTGCACTTGTTCAGTGCCGTCATATACATAATTGCTACGAAATACAGTATTGTGAGTTTCATTTGCTCCCTTTTTAATTGCTTTTGTAATATATATTTTTGGGCTGAGAATACATGCGCTGTTTTATAAATGTTTTACGAAGTAGGCACAAGTACTAAAACTAATTCTATGTGGGTTTAAACCAGAAATATACCCTTAGCTTGGTAACATTAAACTACTTGTCTATGTACGGTAGGTGCGAATCCTAAAGATAGATCTATTGGGCCTGACAAACCCCATCCTGACTATGGGATGCTTTAGTACTTCGAGGTTATTTTAAACACACCTGATCTGGTGTACTTTAGAGGGTAAAACATGAATGTTAAGGCTTGTTACCGGGTGCCTACAACTTATAGAATACTTTTAAACACTTGCGAGTGTACGAATATTTATGGAAACTGAAATCTTGTGGTCTATTACTATTACGAAAATGATTGATTATGATAAACTAATGAACTCACCAACCTTTTGGTTGACACTTTAAAGCATGTTTATTCTCAGGTATTAAAGAAATCTTCCGCTGTGCATTAGCTCATTTTAAGGATATTACCTGGAGTCATTCATGACATACTTTGAAAGACGTTGCATTCGAGTTGTTGAGTTCATCAAGATTAATATTAAGTCAATTATAGTTGAATGTAATATGAAATGGTATGCATGCCGTCAATTTTTTTGATGTAAAGAAAGTTTGTCTTTTAAAAACGAATGCAATGTTTGTAAAACGTATCATATAGAGGTCAAATACCTCGCGATGTAATCAACTATTGTGAATCGTTTATAATGTATATGAACGGGTCCTTTCATTTGGTATCAGAGCGGTGGTCTTAGCGAACCAGGTTTTGCATTAGTGTGTCTAACTGATAGTTGTTAAGATGCATTAGTGAGTCTGGACTTCGACCGTGTCTGCATGTTAAAAGTTTTGTTTATCATTTTTAGTCGGAAATCATCTACTTACCATCCTTAGGAAATTACCTGCTTATCATTCTTAGTCTAGACACGTCTTGCTGCATTGATTGCATGAATAGTGTATAGACAAAATTCATATCTTAGCGTATCTGCTAAATCATATCTTATCGTATCTATTACCGTAAACTTTGCCTGACATGTTCCGTAAATTCCTCCGTAATCTATGAAATCTTTTGATATATATATATATAGATATTCTATGTAGTTAGAATACCACCCGATAGCCGGAAAATCATTTCGTATCGAAAAATCCTTTATCAAATTGTACGAAATGGAATTCGTCATCAGTTCAAGTTCCTCGGATTCCAAAATAGAATCTCACTCAAGCTCTGAAAGCAGTGTGACTGGAATGGATCAACCAATCAGCCATCATCTATTCGGGATGAATTGGGGATGGGTTCATAGCCTCCTTAATCATTGGAGACAAGAAGAAGGCGATCCTTTCCATCCACCACATTGCCCTCTTGGCAATGAACCTGAAGCACTTACCGGCGAACTTGTCCGAAACACCATTTTCTCTCTCATTTCCAGAGTATCTCGTCATGATTATATACTATACCAAATTCTAGATCTTATTTATCCGCTCGTCCGAACCGACAATCACCCCGGTATAATAGAAGAAGTCAACGAGCTTCGCGCTCGAGTAGTGGCTTTGGAGAATATGGTGCAAATGTTACAAACACCAGCAGCAGCACCAGCAACATAACCAGTACCACCATCAACAACATCAACAGTACCATTACCACCACCAACAACAACCGCATCGCAAACCTCAACTTCACAATCTGTCCCATGAGCATCGACGTCATACGCCCTGTAGATACTAAGGAATACCACAACGATGAAGTATTGATTCATAACTTCATTGGGAAAACATTCTATGACGATTATATAATTTCTAAAGTTTAGAAATTATCTATCCTAGCCTTAACCATAAATCAAGTGAGTTTAATTTAATATTAACTCATTATATCTATATTACATCTGAAGAAATATACACATATATTTCCATAAAGACTGTAATAAAATTCTTTTGTACAAAATATTAATTGTGACATTTTTTTAACGGGTAGGTAATACCCGAGAGATATATAAATTCACAATTAATATGTTACATTCTTCGAATCTGATTCAGCAAATCATCCATTATACTCCCTACTTTCACAACAATATACATTCTTTTATAGAAATCAAAACAACCATACTCATTCAAAAATCTAATTACATATTCTGATTTTGAAATCGCCGAATTCAATTCAAGTTATAACCGGTATCATCACTCTTAGATTCTTATATCTTTCAAAGCTATACTTTAACTTCAAAACTGTGTTAGAACATCGTATGTATATTAACGATTATAATCTGTGTTCAAGCCCTTCGAAATACCTGAATACACTTCAAATAATGAACAATCGAGATGATGATCCAACCACATGTTATCCACAGTTACGTACCTGAAAAACTCTTAAAACCAAAGTCATAATTTAACATGCATCCATGTCAGACCTTTTGGCATTTACGAGCTAAAATAACTTTTCAATCCCTTCTAAAAATAGACGGTTTTGTCACAGCTCCAGCAAACCAACTTCAATTGTTCATTCGAATAAGCCTTATTATAATGATTACCCCTTCATCATTATTACCGGGGAACCTTTCATATCTCGCCACATTAGCAGTAAACTTATTAACAACTTCATTGATCTTTGACTTTTCGAAAAATCTTTATATTTATCAAAACCCCATCATTTACTCATCTGCATCTTGTAACGAGAATTGCCATACGAATCATCAAAAATTAGCAATCAGTATTTTGAAATCTCGCAGCATGTCTACGCCAACAATTATATGTGTCTATCTTCTGGACTTATATACTTTGAATGTGAAGTTTCTGAAAAACACCCTAAACTGCAAACTAGTTCTCGAAATACTAATGAAGCAGCAAAAACTATAAACGACCTTAATAGTAAAAAGTTTGATGATAAAGAGTAGTGTGTTGGCAAAGCTCTAAAAAAGAGAAGATTTGGTACTGAAAAATACGGATTGAGCAAACCATGAAGAAGGCTGTGGATAAATCACAAGGACGAAATCTACCTTCAAAGAATCCAAATGATTCCGTGTCTGCTGAAGTCATTATCGAATACCTTGCTCCTGACTCTAAACCCGTACGGACAATATTCTTCATCATCCTCTAATATTAGAAATTTTAAGATATCATCGTATCTTTCATTATAAATATCCTCCATATTTCTGAAGATATTTCCATAATTATTCTTATCTGAAATCATTTACCTCTTCGTGCTGTCTGTATTACATCATAAAAGAAACTATTTTAGTTTCTAAATTCTGAAACTTTCGAATTTAAAATAGGAATATTTTTGAAGTAGTGTTGGGAACTGAAGCATGAACTAGTATAATATAATGACACTTGATCAACGTGATTATATTACAGTAAGTCATGCTGAGTTTCTAAATGGAATGTGATGATTCACAGATCATAACGTCATCATGTGCTATGTTACACGACTCTTGTATTCTCTTTAACCTCTAAAATATCAAGAAAATATTTCTTGATGATTCGGCCTTTTCTGAGGTATTCTAGTAATTTGACAAGTCAAGATCGTGCCATTACAATTTCCTTCTTAGAACATTAACAATGTTCATTCTGAAATTCATATATGCGAATTCTGGACCATTACAAGCGGTGGTTAATCACAAGAAGAAGAAACGAAAGGACAAAACTCCAAAATAGAAATTGGGGTATAAATCGCAGCAAATAAAAGAGAGCATTAATTGGGGATGACAATGATTATAGAAGACAGAAGCAGGGACATCGAAATATAAGGGAAGATATAAAACCCAACAATAACCCAGAAACTATAAACCATATATATCGATGCATATAGCAATATAAAGACACGGGAGAACTAAAAACACTATAAAACCAAGAGTATAGTAGAAGTAAATAGATTCTTCTGGAGGTAGATGAAAAAGAAGAACGACAGATATGAAAGTGAGGAGTATATCGAGAATCGGCACTGGATGAAGCATATTGACGAATAATTTTAAAGTAAGAATTGAGGGAGAAAGAATAGAAGGTGTGAATTAAAAGGAAACGAAGGAGGTGGATTTATAGTGAAATAACCGACAGAAAAATCGAGATGAATCATCGCATTAAATCGAAGAGGATCATAATTTCCTTAATCACCGAAGAATGAAATCCTATATAGATTACAAAGATTTTCTTTAATCCGGAGATCAACCGTGATGATGTCAAAAGATAAGATGAATCCCTATTTTCTCATTTCACTCTTTTACGATAGCTTCACTCATACGTTTTGAGTAATCAAATTATTTTATCCATATTTCTCAATCATGATAAAACCCTATGAATCAACTTATATTCATCATAATAACATTCTTATTGTTAGCCATGACGACCTCGATCAAATTTCGGGACAAAATTTCTTTAACGGGTAGGTTCTGTGACGACCCGGAAATTTCCGACCAAATTTAAACTTAACCTTTATATGTTTCCGACATAATAAGCAGAGCTTGTAATGTTGAATCTCAAAAAGTTTGGAACTACATTCATGTAATCAATTACCCTTTGACCGTGTTCGACGATTCACGAACAATTATGAGTATATAGATATGTATATATAATATATAATATTAACTGAAAACATTAACAAAGTATTAGATATATGATACTTTACATGAACGTATTTGTTTCGATATATTTATAGACAGAATTAAGAGATAATATCAAATGATTGAATTATCAGATACATTATGATATGATTACGGGCCTATGTTATGAGGTCCACTGTGATTTAAGAAATCTATTCTTTTTGAAAACATTCAGAAAATGGTAAAGTGATTTATAAATAAGAACAAATGTGTCAATTAACGGGAACTAGACAAGGGTTAGTGGAAATTCCTGTTTAATTTCCAAGGCATGTTTTATAATATTTTCCTCGTGACTTTGATAAGATAACTATGTTAACTTTCATTTTATTTAATATGAAAATAAGAACTTGGAGTGTAAATAACTTAGATGTTGGATATCGACAAGTTAAGTAACTCAACATTTTTCATTAAGATGATTTCATACGTTTATTTAACCTTTGGACTTTATCCCATGCTTCACCAATAGACTGTAATTTAAAAACTTGAAACCTATTATGAATATATATAATTCTACTTTTCTAAAATGTTTTATGATATAACGATTTCCATTATTTTAACCTTTTAACAAAATGATTCTTAAATATATTTAGTTTTGGAAAACAAAATTATCATATTTATTTGATTTAGTTTCAAAAGTACAAAAAACGTTTTCAGTTTAAAAAGAACTTTATTATTAAAACGTATATATGTTTTATAAATATCTAGAACCACTTTTGACAACTCATTACTTAACCAGTATGATAAAGATAACGATATTTATATTTTATTTTATTAAATATATATAATGATTTAAATTAATATTATATATATTTATATGCGTATTATACGTATATAGTTTTATACTTTTACTATACTTTAACTTTACCTTTACTTTACTTTTACTTTACTTTAACTTTAATAATTCATACTTTAAAAATTCACTTTAATAATTCATACTTTAATAATTCACTTTAATAATTCATACTTTAATAATTCACTTTAATAATTCATACATTAATAATTCATACTTTAATAATTCACTTTAATAATTCAAAAATCTATTATAAATAGAATTGAATAGGTTTCATTATTTCATAGAAACTTGAAAATATATTTCTCTAAACTCTCTCAATCAAATTACATATATATATTTTCTTTGTATTATTTCAAGATATTATTAGTATACATAAAATACTACGACGGAGTTATACTCAGACGATTTCAAAATAAGTTTTCAAACGGGATAGAGCTAAGGAAATTATGGGTTATAGCTATGGAGGTTATGAGTATTGATCGAGGGTATTGCTCGTGAGGTCAACCTAACGTTTATCATTTTCGTTGCGTTTACGTACTTTCCTGCAATATTGAATCACAATATTGATACGTTCGTGAATCCGAGACAAACCCTGCACTTGTTCAGTGCCGTCATATACATAATTGCTACGAAATACAGTATTGTGAGTTTCATTTGCTCCCTTTTTAATTGCTTTTGTAATATATATTTTTGGGCTGAGAATACATGCGCTGTTTTATAAATGTTTTACGAAGTAGGCACAAGTACTAAAACTAATTCTATGTGGGTTTAAACCAGAAATATACTCTTAGCTTGGTAACATTAAACTACTTGTCTATGTACGGTAGGTGCGAATTCTAAAGATAGATCTATTGGGCCTGACAAACCCCATCCTGACTATGGGATGCTTTAGTACTTCGTGGTTATTTTAAACACACCTGATCTGGTGTACTTCAGAGGGTAAAACATGAATGTTAAGGCTTGTTACCGGGTGCCTACAACTTATAGAATACTTTTAAACACTTGCGAGTGTACGGATATTTATGAAAACTGAAATCTTGTGGTCTATTACTATTACGAAAATGATTGATTATGATAAACTAATGAACTCACCAACCTTTTGGTTGACACTTTAAAGCATGTTTATTCTCAGGTATTAAAGAAATCTTCCGTTGTGCATTAGCTCATTTTAAAGATATTACCTGGAGTCATTCATGACATACTTTGAAAGACGTTGCATTCGAGTCGTTGACTTCATCAAGATTAATATTAAGTCAATTATAGTTGGATGTAATATGAAATGGTATGCATGCCGTCAATTTTTTTGATGTAAAGAAAGTTTGTCTTTAAAAAACGAATGCAATGTTTGTAAAACGTATCATATAGAGGTCAAATACCTCACGATGTAATCAACTATTATGAATCGTTTATAATGTATATGAACGGGTCCTTTCATTATTATTATTATAATTATAATTATTATTATCATTATTATTAATTAAAAAAATTCATGTTATTAGGATTAACATTATTAGTTAAATTATTATTTTTATCATTATTACTAAAATTATCATTTTTATTAAAATTATTATTATTATTAAAATTGTCATTTTTATAAAGATTATCATTATTATTATTACTAATTTATCATTATTGTTATTATTATGATTAATAAATCTAATTACTATTATTATTATTAACATTATTTTAGTATTACTACAATAGTTATTTTAACAAAAGATATTTATATAAAAATATATTTAATACACATAACATCTATATCGATGATATTTTTATAATAAATATTATGTATTTTATATAAAATAAATATAGTTAATTAATGAAACATATAAATTATTAATATAAGAAGTATATTAGTAATAAATAACTTGTTAATTGTTATTATATTTGTTAATATATATATATATATATATATATATATATATATATATATATATATATATATATATATATACACACACAAATGATATAGGTTCGTGAATCCGAGGCAAACCCTACACTTGTTCAAAGTCGTCATATGTATTTTTACTACAAAATACAGTATTATGAGTTTCATTACTCCCTTTATATATATATATATATATATATATTTTGGGACTGAGAATACATGCGCTGATTTTATTAATATTTTACGAAATAGACACAAGTGATCAAAAACTACATTCTATGGCTGGATTATGAATATTGAATATCACCCCTTTTAGCTTGGTAACCTAATAATTAGGAAACGGATATGGCCCCTAATTGACACGAATTCTAAAGATAGATCTATGGACCTCGACAAGTCCCATCCGGGGTACGGATTGTAGTGACCCGAACTTTTCCATGTTTATATATATATTAAATGAAATTGGTATTTACATTATTAAGTGTTTCCAACATGTTAAGCAATCAAACTTGTTAAGACTTGATTAATTGAAATAGGTTTCATATAGACAATTGACCACCCAAGTTGACCGGTGATTCATGAACGTTAAAACTTGTAAAAACTATATGATGACATATATATGGATATATATATATATATATATATATATATATATATATATATATATATATATATATATATATATATATATATATATATATATATATATATATATATATATATATATATATATATATATATAGTTAACATGATATTATGATAAGTAAACATATCATTAAGTATATTAACATTGAACTACATATGTAAAAACAAGACTACTAACTTAAGGATTTCGAAACGAGACATATATGTAACGATTATCATTATAACGACATTTAAATGTATATATATCATATTAAGATATATTAATACATCATGATATCATGATAATGTAATAATTTAACATCTCATTTGATTTAATAAACAATGGGTTAATAACATTTAACAAGATCGTTAACCTAAAGGTTTCAAAACAACACTTACATGTAACGACTAACGATGACTTAACGACTCAGTTAAAATGTATATACATGTAGTGTTTTAATATGTTGATGTTAAAGCAAAGGGGTACAAAATAGTTATATATTTACTACGAAATACTATTACATACGATACAATTTTACACAAGATATTTATTTATTTATAGAATGGATATACTTAAACCTTGCTACAACACTTATAGGCAGTGTACCTAATCGTACAGTAGTGTAGTTTTTAGTAAGTCCGGTTCGTTCCACAGGGAAAATATTTAAACAAAGCTTAACGCTATATTAGTTTACTTTTATAAAAATACAAATATATATATAAGTAATATTATTATTATAAAGGGGGTTTTTACCGTTTAATGACCGGTTTGTCGATTTTAAAACTTTAGTCACAGTTAAAACCAAATGTAAAACAATAAATAAATACAAGACTTAATTTAAAGCGTAAAGTAAATAACGATAATGAAATTGCGATTAATAAAAATGCGATAAAATAAACTTGCGATAATTAAAAAGTACGATAATTAAAAGTGCAATTAAATACAATAACAATAAAAATGCGATAATTAGAAGTGCAATTAAATATAAAATAAAGGAAATTAAATATGAAATAAAAGAATTATGCTTATTTAAACTTCCGTAATCATGATGTTTGACGTGTTGATTTTAGTTTTATTGCCCATGGGTTAATTGTCCTTTGTCCTGGATTATTTAATATGTCCGTCTAGTTTTTGTCCATAACAGTCCATCAGTCATAAATATAAAGTGCGAGTGTCCTCGTCAAATTATCCTTATACCCGAAGTTAAATATTCCAACTAATTGGGGACTTAAACTGTAACAAGATTTTAATACTTTGTTTAATAATTACACCAAGATGTCGACTGAGTGTAACCCAAGGTTTTAATATTTTGTTATCAATTATACCAAGTGTCCTTGTACATAATTTCACCCCTGTTTTAATTATTCTAGTGACTATTAATCCATTCCCGTGTCCGGTTAAATGAACGATTATTCGTACATATAAATACCCCGCCCATCGTGTCCGATTGAGTGTATATGGTAATTTATAGGGACGCCCAATTGTAAATCTTTATATTAACATTAACAAACTATCATTTAGTTAAACAAATATAAAGCCCATTAATAGCTCATAGTCTAATTTCCACAAGTGTCGTTCTTTTGTCCAAACCCCAATTATGGTACAAAGCCCAATTACCCAATTTTAGTAATTAGCCCAACATCATGATTACTTCGGATTAAATAAGCATAATAATAACTTAGCTACGAGACATTAAATTAAAAAGGTTGAACATAACTTACAATGATTAAAAATAGCGTAGCGTTACACGGACAGAATTTCGACTTACACCCTTACAACATTCGCTAACATACCCTTATTATTAGAATTATAATTAAAATTAAAATTAAAATATAAATTATAAATATAAATATTACGTATGAATGGAGAAGAGAAAGATAGATGGATTTTGTGGTGCACCAAAGCTCGATTTTTATAGGCATGTGGGCTGGAACTGGGGCTCATGCGATCGCATGGATTTATGCCTTCCAGGCCATGCGATCGCATGGCCAGTTGGGGAGGCTCATATTTGGTTATTTTCTTCTGCCGACGGTTTTATAAATAAATATAATATATTAAATAATTATAAGAATTATTTAAATATTATATTATATTTATGTGCATAGTTGACTTGTAATTTTTAGTCCGTTGCGTCGAGCGTTGAGAGTTGACTCTGGTCCCGGTTCCGAATTTTCGAACGTCCTTGCGTACAATTTAATATCTTGTACTTTGCGTTTTGAATCTTGCACTCTTGTAATTTCGAGACGTTTCTTATCAATAATTGGAACCTCTTGGATTGTATTTTATACTTTTGAGCTTTTTGGTCGTTTGTGTCTTCAATTCGTCGAATCTGTCTTTTGTCTTCACCTTTTATTATTTAAACGAATATCACTTGTAAATAGAACAATTGCAACTAAAAGCTTGTCTTTCTTGAGGAATAATGCTATGAAATATATGTTCGTTTTTAGCATTATCAAATATTCCCACACTTGAGCGTTGCTTGTCCTCAAGCAATATCGTCTTGAAATACTAGAATCACTTCTTTATTCTTCACACTTTGTACATCAGTGATTTCTATATGGCGGTATAAACAATGGTAGTAACGATATAGTTTACAGTCCCACATGACTATAAAAATTTAGATCCATTAAGGAAATTGGATCTTTATGAAAACATTTGATCTTTTGAAAATTAAATCTAGTTTTTACCCTAGATAAGTTTTCCGGAATAACCCTTTACCGGTGTTTGCAAAATATTTTTGTGGGTTTGGTGGGTTTCAGATTTGAAAATTTTAGCTCAAAACTTGCGGTTTTGTGTCACCCACTTGCTAACCTTGTATTTGGAAAGCAACACGTCCAGTTTACTTGTCCCGTATATTACCTTTCGGTAAACTATCGTCCGGTTGTAAAGGAAAGCGTTGAACAAGCAACTGTTAAGGCAATGTCCCCTGACATGCTTTTAATTATGGTCTATAACGTTTCGGACGCAATTACTATCCTTGGTAGGAGCAATAGTAAAGCTCACCCTTATAATTTTTCGGTCTGGCACAAGGTCCTGTCTTTGACCACTATGCAACCACCGTTCTTATGGTTGACACCCGATTTAGTTCAGGTGACCTAATGAATTCCAGGTGAATTCCTAGAATTTTATGTTCAATGGTAATGAACGCATTGAAAATAGGGTTTTCAGAAAACAAATCGGTTTGTAATTTTGATCAAAATATTTTTTCGTTCAAGCTCGAGTTTAGATATCATTGAATTCCATGAGTTTGTAATTCTCAATCTTTAAGGTCAATCTCAACGATTGAGTAATATCAGGTTTAAAAGCTGATTTTTGATCTTTTAAGGAGATTATCCTTTCTGGGGATCTGATTCATTAGTCTTATCAAGCTAATTTGCATGGTGCCCCCCCATTGTACGAGATAAATCCTTCTCATGGTTAGGATAAATCTGACCACTTGGCGACCCTGTTTAATGCTGAGGTCCGTGGATTTCCTGCTGATTTTAGTGATGACTTTTCTAGATTTTTCGTCAACCTACAGCTGGTCTGGACGACAACTTCTTGACCTAAATCAAGAAGCGCGTGTCTTTTTCGGAAGACTTTACTTCCTTTTAATGATGGAATTGATTCATCGTGTAAATCCATCTCTTCTTTTCTTTCATCGGGTAAAATAGTTTAGTTTAGTCCAAAGCAAAAGTATTTTCAGTTTATTTGTTACAGAAATATGTGACATATGTTTAAAATAACTTGATAATTTTTCCCACACTTGGCTTTTATTTTCCTTTTTATTGTTCTCTATTCCATTTTAAATGAATTTTAACATTTTGGTTTATTTCTCAATTTATGTCCTTTCCGAGGTAACAATAATTTCGGTGTTAACACCTAGTTTTATCGTTCATAAATATGTATAAACATGATTTTGAGTTCATTTAATTGAAAATTTTGAAAAATTTTACTAGAATTGGGTAGTCAGTATATAAGACTAGGGCTGTTCTTTATTATCAGAGAGCACTAGATTATAATACAACTACTACGTTACTAGTATTTTTAATGGTAACCAAGTGTATAAAGATAAAATTTTTAAAAATCCGAAAGAATTTAACCCCTTCCCACACTTAAGATCTTGCAATGCCCTCATTTGCAAGAAATCAGTACAATTTAAATTATTGAGGGTGATTAGCGTAGAAATGATTAAATTTTACCAAAGTTTCCAAACATATTGGCGTTTGTTTGCTGAATGATAAATGGTGCATATCATTTGTTCATTTCGTCTGTTGTTACATCACATTTATTTGTCATCTTGTCGTCAAAATTAGTAGCTTTTGCTGAACTTAATGCCAGTCTTTGAAAATGCGCTGTTTTACCCTGTTTTGTACAATCGACAATATACATACATACAAATATAATCATGCATGGCAATTTGAAATGGGACTTAATATCCCACTTTCAAATTCTAAATATGAAATATTAGTACACAATAATAATAAAATAATAAAAATTACACAAATATATCCAATAACATAAGTTTAAACATGAAAAAGTCAAAAGATAAAAACATAAAAATCATAAAAATAACCAAATGGAACTAAATCAGTCTGGATAGGGGTTCCAGTTCATCTCATCGGGTGGGTTCCATTGTTGGTTATAGGTGTTCTGATAGGCTTGGTTATAGTTATACCGGTTAAAGGGTGGTCGGATATAGGGCCTATGTGGCGGAAAATGAGCAGGTCGAGTAGGTACATAGTTATTTGGTACCTGATATGATAGCTGGCTCATGATTTGGTGCTGATGAACTAACCAGCTATCGTGTTGGCGTCGCCTATAATCCTCGTATACTCGCTCGGAGTTCCACTGCTCATACATACTATGTCTGGCCGCGTTCGTCATTGCTTCCTCATCTATACGAACGTGGACGTCAAGAATAGCATCTCGAAAGACATCCCTAATGTCTTCCGCCTCCTCTATTTCCTCGTCTGAGCCTCTCTCTACCTGAGGATGAGATCCCTCATAGGGTACTGCCTGGTTACGTCTACTTTTCAATACCTTAGCACCCACATAAACTTTCAATCCTAAGGGCTCAACCTGTTCTCTACAAATCTGTAATGGACCCCCTTGGTTCCTATCAACACCTAAATACTCTCCAATGAGAGTAACAAAAATACCTCCTCCTATTATACTCCCGTCCTGCATTCCCTCTACCATTTTAGATAAATAAAAAGCAACACAGTAAGGGATATTGACAAAGCTTCTAGGATCCCGAATACACTTTAGGTAGAATAAATCATATAAGGTAATTTTTTCTGTATTATGACCTCTTTGTGTAATCGAGTTAGCCAAAAATCTATGAATAATACGAAGCTCGGCTCTGTCAATATGTGTATAGGAGTGTCCTCCTGCTCGTGTAAAAACATCAAAATGTGACATACGCCTCCAAATGGCGTCAGCGTCAAAGTTACTATCTACCCGTTCACCATAATGAATCAAGTTTGTACAATCGGGTAATAGCAACTCACCAGGAGTATATATCTGTAAGGCCCTGGCCATGTCCAGCATGGACATTCTGTACATCCTCCCGCCAAGGATAAACCTAAGAAATCTTCTATCATCTATTCTAACAATATTTGTATCAAGAGATACAGTACTCATCAACTCAACACACCATTCCTTAAATACAGGTCTACGAATGGTGAAAAGACGTTCCCAATCTGTAAAAGAAGAACTGCCATACCTTTAAACTAAAAGCTGTCTAACACGGTCAGCTAGATGGACCATTTCCAAAGGGGCCCAATCAATTACCCTTGGCACCTCTACATTTTTTGTTACCAATTTGAATTTGTTCCTTTGATATGTCTCGTAATCTCTCCATCTTCTATCAAATCTCAGATTAGGATGTAGAGTGTGCTCAGGAATTGTTGGGAATTTTACTGGCGGCCTCATTGGGAATACTATGAATTCATCAACAAACTGTACCGGATCATAATAAGGTATGTGCTGATCAGGCTGTTGTTATTCCTGTTGTGGTTCTTGTTCGTGTTGCATTTCTGGTTCTGGTTCTGGTGCTGGTGCTGGTCGTCTAGATGATGATGCTCCTGAACCTCCAGTATCGGCTTTCTGCAAAACACATTAAACACAAAATTTGTGCATTCAAATATGCATTAGTGTTAGCAAAATAACAACTTAAAACAATCACTATAACATGTTAAATCAAAATTAAACTTATACACATTTTCACAATTTTTCACAATTCTACACTTTTCAAATAAGCACATATGAAAATGTATACAAAATTCATAAGCATTTAACTCAAATAACATGTCAAAATATTCATTACTAATAATTAAATAAGTCTCAAATGACAAATATATCAAATTAATCAAGTTCATGAATTTTGGAAAAGTCCACTTTAATCTTCAAAAATCATGTTTAGGATCATTGTTTGGATCATTTAACTATCTAAACATGTTACACTACTCAATTTAGCAATAATTCATGACAAAAATCGGCCATAACCTGTTTATATCAAAAAGCCCCAAATTGCTCAAGAACACAAACCCTAGATTTCTAAAAATTTTGAAGTTTTTGGCTTCAAATCATGTTAGAAAGCATCAATCTAGGTTATACATGCATAAAATACTAACAATTTAACACTAATTACACTAGAAATTAACAAAATTGCATTAGGTAAAAAATTGGTAATTATCACAAAAACTAGGAATTTATAGAGTTTAGGGGTGTAATTTTTACCAATTTGCTGAAGAATGAGAATCTAGGCATGATTAGAGCAAGAAAAATGACGAATTACGGTGGAAAAATGGCAAAAATTGGTGAATTTTTGGGTGAGTTTCGTGAATGTGTGTGTGTTGTGGTGAGGAAGACAGAACAGGCTGCTGTATGTATCAGGCCTGCATTTGGTCCCCATGCGATCGCATGGGTTCCAAGTGCAAACCCCATGCGATCGCATGGGGTGCCGGCTACAGTGATTTCTGTTTTTTTTTTTTATATAAAAAGGTTATACTTTATAAAACTTATAATTAATTAAATTTTAAAAATTTGGTTTCCTTTAGGAGCGAGGGCGTTTCGGATCGTTGTCCTAGTCTGTCCCTCGACAAAATTTTATAATTTGTCAAATCAAAGCGCGGTTTTTAAAAGTAAAGATTTTTGGGTTTTTTTTAATGTTTTTGGCATACTTTAATTCAATAAGATTAAAAATAATGATAATAAAAGTTCTCGTCCCTCCCTCGGGTAAAGCAATTTCGGTTCAAAGACCTAGTCTTCAACTTACGACGATTTTAAAAATCATATTTTTAACTTAATGAGATAAAGTAAATATTTGTTTTTAAATTCACACAACTTAAATATAAAATTCAAAATTAATATTAAAAATTCACACCAAACTTAAAATTTGAAATGCATAAAATTAAAAATTCATATTTTAAAAATTAAAAATTCACACCAAACTTAAAATTTGAAATGCATAAAATTAAAAATTCATATTTTAAAAATTAAAAATTCACACCAAACTTATATTAATTTTTCAAATATTTACAATTTTAAATATATTGATTTTACAAAGTTTACAATATTAATTTAAGATTTATATATTAATTTTAAAAATATGGTAAAAATAAAATTAAAAATCTTTTTGACTTTTTATCCCACTTTAATCAATCAAATATTATCAAAAATATACGCCTCTCTTTTTGGTAAAGTAATTTCGGTTCCAAGACCTAATCTAACTCATGACGAATTTTTGAAATATTTTGGGTTGATTGATTAAAGATATTTATACCTTAAGAATAAACGTTAAATTTCGCAGTGATGTAATAAATTTTTGAATGATATCAATAATTTCGGTCGCCAAACCTAATTTTATTCAATACCAATTTAATACTTTATAGCGAACAAATTAGCGTTTATTATCAAAAGGTTAAAAATAAAAAAAATAAAAACTGTACAAACATACCTGTGAAATAGATTTCTTAGTTATATGATCTATCCCATTCATAAGATAGTCGGTTTAATTGGTTTTCCATAGCTACATAGGTGTAACCTCGAGCATTCAGTGTCTTTTTTTCTAAACATATGAACGGTCCGTCTCGGCATAAAGTAACAAATTCGGTGTTTGAATAGGTTTGATTATTTGAACATTTACCTCCATGTGACCATTTTCCGCATTTGCATCTTTCTAGGTGTCGTGCTCTTCTTTTTGCTGCGGATTTTGATTTTCCTTTACCAAATTGTAACTTATTATCTTCGCATCTGGATTCTTTTCTAACTCCGTCCATTCTTTCTCTGATTACTGATACTATTTCACTCGGAAGTGTGTCATTATTACGTTTAGTGATCAAAGCGTGTAGCATTAGACCATGGTTTAGTTCACAGGCAGTCTTCATTTTGTAAAAACCTAAAAAAAATAAAAATTCAAAATGGGGGGAGAAGACTAGTTCTTTAGGGTCTGCTAGGAAAAGACCATTTGGGTTCCATTTTCGAGAACTACACGAAAACAGACAATCTAACTCTAATAGAAATACATAAACCCCTTGATTCTCCCCACACTTAGTTAGCTGTGGTGTCGAAATTGTGATTAACTTCATTGTCGACTTCCATCGGACTATCTATGTAGTGTTTAACTCTGTGACCATTAACTTTAAATTCAATCCCATTTGAATTTATTAATTCTATCGTTCCGTATGGGAAAACTCTTTTGACTATGAATGGTCCAGACCATCTTGATTTCAATTTTCCAGGAAATAGCTTGAATCGTGAATTGAAAAGAAGAACTTTGTCTCCTTTTTTAAATTCTTTTGAACTTCGGATTCTTTTATCATGCCATTTCTTCATTCTTTCCTTATAGATTAACGAATTATCATATGCTTCATGTCTTAATTCTTCTAATTCGTTTAGTTGACTTAATCGTAGACGTCCGGCTTCATGTAAATCAAGATTACATGTCTTCAAAGCCCAAAATGCTTTGTGTTCAATTTCTACTAGAAGATGACATGCTTTTCCATAAACAAGTCTAAAAGGTGTGGTTCCAATTGGAGTTTTGTAGGCTGTTCTAAAAGCCCAGAGTGCATTCTCCAATTTAATGGACCATTCCTTCGGATTTGATCCTACGGTTTTTTCTAGAATACGTTTTAAAGCTCGGTTGGTATTTTCAACTTGTCCACTTGTTTGTGGATGATATGTGGTGGAGATTTTATGAGTTACTCCATATCTTTTAAGAACTTTCTCAAGTTGATTATTACAGAAATGAGTACCCCGATCACTTATTAAAGCTTTCGGTGTTCCAAACCTTGCAAAAAGACGTTTTAAAAAGTTGACTACAACTCGTGCATCGTTAGTTGGGAGAGCTTGTGCTTCCGCCCATTTAGATACATAATCAATGGCTACGAGTATATATAGATTATTATGAGATTTTGGAAATGGACCCATAAAGTCAATACCCCAAATGTCAAATACTTCACATACTTGGATGACATTTTGTGGCATTTCATCACGTTGACTTATTTTTTCGGCCCTTTGACAAGCATCACAGGATTTGCAAAGAAGGTGTGCGTCTTTGTAAATTGTAGGCCAATAGAATCCAGCATCATAAACTTTTCTTGCTGTTAGTTGAGGCCCATAATGCCCTCCTGTTGGTCCTGTGTGACAATGGTTTAATATTTTACTAGCTTCATCTCCAAATACACATCGGCGTATTATTCCATCGGGACAACTTTTAAACAGATGTGGATCTTCCCAAAAATAGTGTTTTATATCACTGAAGAATTTCTTTCGTTTTTGGTACGATAATCCTTTTTCAATGAATCCACAAACTAAGTAGTTTGCATAGTCTGCAAACCATGGAATTTCTTTATAATCTATCTTCAATAGATATTCATCAGGAAAGTTGTCTTGTATGGCTGATTCATTTAGAACTTCTAACTCAGGATTTTCAAGACGAGAAAGGTGATCAGCGGCGAGATTTTTTGCTCCTCTTTTATCTCGGATTTCAATATCAAAATCTTGTAAGAGTAAGATCCAACGGATTAATCTTGGTTTAGCATCTTGTTTCGAAAATAGGTATCTAAGAGCAGAATGGTCGGTATAGACCGCCGTTTTTGCTAGAACGATATATGATCGAAATTTGTCAAAAGCAAAGACAATAGCAAGGAGTTCTTTTTCAGTAGTTGTAAAGTTCGTTTGTGCTCCTTGTAACGTCTTACTAGCATAATATATAGGTTGAAATCGTTTTTCAATCCTTTGTCCTAAAACGGCTCTCATTGCAAAATCACTTGCATCACACATTAGTTCAAATGGTAGATTCCAATTTGGTGTTATCATGATCGGCGCATTAGTGAGTTTCTCTTTAAGAATATTAAAAGATTTGATACATTCATCTGAAAATATGAATGGAGCATCTTTTTCTAGGAGTTTATTCATAGGAGTGGCAATTTTAGAAAAATCTTTTATGAAACGTCGGTAAAAACCGGCATGCCCTAGAAAACTCCTAACTCCTCTAACATTGGTGGGATGTGGAAGTTTAGCAATAACATCTACTTTAGCTCTATCTACTTCAATTCCTTCTTTTGAAATTTTATGACCAAGAACGATGCCTTCTTTAACCATAAAATGGCATTTCTCCCAATTAAGTACTAGATTTGATTGTTCGCATCTAATAAGCATTCGTTCAAGATTAACTAGACATGTTTCAAATGTATCACCAAAGACTGAAAAGTCATCCATGAAAACTTCCATGCATTCTTCTATCATGTCATGAAAAATCGCCATCATACACCTTTGAAAGGTTGCAGGGGCGTTACAAAGTCCAAATGGCATGCGTTTGTAAGCAAAAGTACCATAAGGGCACGTGAACGTGATTTTCTCTTGATCTTTGGGTGCTATTGGAATTTGAAAATATCCGGAAAATCCATCTAGAAAACAATAGTAACTATTTCCGGCTAATCTTTCCAACATTTGATCTATAAAAGGTAAGGGAAAGTGATCTTTTCTGGTGGCGTCATTTAATTTTCTATAATCAATACATACACACCATCCTGTTACAGTCCTAGTAGGAATAAGCTCATTTTTTTCATTTGTAATGACAGTCATGCCACCCTTCTTAGGCACGCATTGAACTGGGCTTACCCATGGACTATCAGAGATTGGATAAATTAGACCTGCATCTAGCAGTTTAATAATCTCTTTCTTAACTACATCTTGCATATTAGGATTTAGTCTTCGTTGGCGTTGCACATACGTTTTATGACCTTCTTCCATAAGGATTTTATGTGTGCAATACGAAGGACTTATTCCTTTAATATCATGAATTTTCCATGCAATGGCTGGTTTATAAGCTTTTAACACAGAAATGAGTTGTGATTTCTCATTTTCAGTAAGAGAAGACGATATTATTACAGGTAATTCAGATTCACCATGTAAATAAGCGTATTCCAAATGGTTTGGAAGTGGCTTTAACTCTAATTTTGGAGGTTCTTCTATCGATGATTTGTATCGATATCTGTCTTCTTCTTTTAGCATTTGAATTTCTTCTGTTGTTGGTTCATATCCATTAGCTATAAGTGTAGCTAACATTTCAGCTTCATCAATTGGTTCATTACCTTCTCCTAAAGAACATTCTCCTGTTCCTTGTAATTCTGGAAATTCTTCTAATAATTCTGCATGTGCATCTATAGTTTGAATATAATAACATGTATCATCTGCAGATTGCGGTTGTTGCATTGCTCTATCAACTAAAAAGGTAACACTCTCATCCTCTATACTTAGGGTCAATTTCTTACCGAACACGTCTATCATTGCTTTAGCCGTGTTTAAGAATGGTCTTCCTAATATGAGAGGAACTTGAGAATCTTCTTCCATGTCCAAAACAACAAAATCTACTGGAAATACTAAAGTACCAACTTTAACTAGCATGTTCTCCATTATCCCTCTAGGATATTTTATTGATCTATCGGCTAGTTGTATGCTTATTCTGGTTGGTTTCAATTCTCCAAGGTCTAGTTTAGCGTATAGTGAATACGGCATTAGATTTATACTAGCACCTAAGTCTGCCAATGCTTCTATTGAACTAAGACTACCCAGAAAACATGGAATTGTGAAACTTCCTGGATCAGATAATTTTTCTGGTATCTTATTCAACAGCACTGCTGAACAATTAGCATTCATAGTAACAGCCGAGAGTTCTTCCATTTTCTTTCTATTTGAGATTAGATCTTTCAAGAATTTAGCATATCTAGGCATTCCTGAAATCACATCAATGAAAGGAAGATTTACATTTATCTGTTTAAACATATCCAAGAATTTGGATTGCTCGGCTTCAAGTTTCTCTTTCTTCATTTTACTCGGGTAAGGAAGTGGTGGTTGGTATGGTTTAACATAAGGTTTAGCCTTAACTGTGTTATCTTCATTAACCTTTTCAACTACCGGTTCTGTTTCCTTATCTTGTTCAGGTTGTGGTTCTTGTGGAGTAGGAATAGCTTCATTAGAAGTTACAGGTATTTCAGGTGGTTTAAGTGTTGTACCACTTCTTGTGGTAATAGCTTTAGCTGTTTCATTCCGGGGGTTAACATTTGTATCACTAGGTAGACTTCTCGGTTTTCTTTCACCTATTAACCTTGCTAGGTTACTTACTTCTTGTTCCAGATTTTGAATAGAAGCTTGTTGATTTCTAAATGCTTGAGCATTTTGTTCATTAGTTTGTTTCTGAGATGTGAAAAGCTGCGTTTAAGTTTCAACTAGCTTCGTCATCATATCTTCTAAATTCGGCTTTTTATCATCGGTTTGTTGTGGTGGTTTGTTTTGAAAATTAGGTCTTTGCTGATTGTAATTATTATTGGATACTTGTTGATTGCTAGGACCTTGTTGGTTGTTGTATGGAATATTTCAGTTATAATTCTGGTTTTGATTGTAAATCGGTCTTGGTGGTTGATAATTATTCTGATAATTATTTCCAGGCCTTTGGTTTATGTATGAAATATTCTCTCTTTGTTCCATTGTTAATTCAATACTGAGACAATCTTTTGTCAAATGTGGTCCTCCACACTGCTCACAACTAATTCGTATTGAGTGAATATCCTTAGTCATCTTTTCCATTCGTCTCTCGACAGCATCTATCTTTGCGGAAATGGAATCTAAGTCATGGCTAGAATCGGCTCTAGCTGCTTTAGATGATCTAACGATATCTTTTTCTTGGTGCCACTCATGTGAGTGGGAAGCAGTGTTATCAATAATTTTGTAAGCATCAGTTTCGGTTTTCTTCATAATAGAACCACCAGCTGCTATATCTATGTCTTTTCTTGTAGTGATGTCGCATCCTTGGTAGAATATTTGTACTATTTGACAGGTGTCTAAACCATGTTGCGGACATCCTCTTAATAACTTTCCATATCTAGTCCATGCCTCATATAGAGTTTCATTTGGCTTCTGTGTAAACGTAACAATTTCTGCTTGAAGTCTTACGGCTTTAGATGCAGGAAAGAATTGTTTAAGAAATTTTTCAACTAAAACGTCCCATGTATCAATCGCCCCTTCAGGTAACGATTCCAACCAATCTTTGGCTTCTCCCTTTAAAGTCCAGGGAAATAACATGAGATATATCTGTTCATCCTCCACTTCGCGGATTTTAAATAGTGTGCAGATCCTATTAAAGGTACGTAGATGTTCATTTGGATCTTCCTTCGGCGCACCACTAAATTGGCATTGATTAGTCACCATGTGTAGAATTTGTCCTTTGATTTCATAATCTGGCGCATTAATGTCTGGATGAGTAATTGCGTGACCTTGGCCAGTGCGTTTAGCTCTCATTCGGTCTTCCATACTTAAAGGTTCCAGATTCTCCATAATTGAATTTGTTGAATCGGAATCACTAGAGGATTCTGATTTAATGGTTCGTTCCTTAACAATCTCTGTTTGAATGATTGGTGGTTCCGGAGGAAAGTTTAGTGGTTCAGGATCTATGAATCGTTCCTGAATATTCTCCGGATTCTCAATTGTGAGGTCGGGTTCAAAAAATGGATTATCGGAAATTTGAACTGGAGTACTTGGTCGACTGGATGACGATTCTAAAGAAAAATCAACGGTGGTAATATTTGCTAAATGTCTTGATCTAGTTACAGGTGGTGAACGTACAAAAGGTGGTGAACGTCTTGCTCGGTGCATTCACTGAATATCCTATTAGTTTTTAAAAGAAAAGAAAAATTATAATAAGTTATCCAATCAATAGACTTTTCTGATTTTGCCCACGTTTCGAATAGCCAAAAGATGCAGCAGAGGGGCAGGATTCATTTGGTCTCAATATAATTGAGGACTGTTTGGCTCCAATAACCCGGTCCACGTACAAATCCAACTATTACTACGAACCAGAAAATTTTGATGTCTATCAATTTAACCACTTAAAATAAATTTTCGTAATTTTAAGAAATTTAGATAAAAAGTAGAATAAAAATCTATGTCCTAAAACTAGAATAGCGAGAAATAAGAAAGAAAAAGAGTGTGTCGAAAAAGGTCGAAAAAGAAAAATGGTTGAAAAATAAAAGGTGACGGAAAAATAAAAGAAACTTATAAAACTTAAAACACTTGACTAACCTAACCTTATTACTACAACTAACTTAAAATTATAATCGCAAATTGAGATTACTAATTGGAATGATAATTGATACATAGGAAAAAGTCGTCTAAAAATATTAAAGCTTACAGGAAAAACTAAATCCCAAATGGAAATAACTTAAAAAGGTACTAAAATCTAAAAACTGCGTCGCAAAATTCTAAAGTACTTAAATCTTAGTCTAAAGAAAAAGCACTTAAGGAATTCTACGGCAAAGCCTAAAAATCTAGAAGTAAAAATAACTATGGCAAAGACTATGAATTAAAACTAAATATGAGCGAAAAATACAAAAGTTACGCTAAAACGATTAAAAAGAGAAAAAATATAAAAATATATAAAAAGTTGTAAAAAGTACAATTTTTATAAAAATATTATTTTTATATTATTTATTTATTAAAACTATTAATTTTACAATTTAAATAAACTAATTAAACTAAAAATACAAATTAATAATAAAAACTAAATTAATATATATTATATATAACCCTAATTAGGGTTTAAATATAATAATAATAATTATTATCCGTAATTAATGCAGGCTGCAGTCTGGCGTGTCAGATGGGCTCATGCGATCGCATGAGTCCTCAGTTGCCCAGCCATGCGATCGCATGGGCTAGGGTTTCGGGCCACAAAGTAGGCTGCTACAGTACAGGCCGAATTAATATTTTTTTTTTTCTGTTTTTGCTGTAAAATATAAAATATATTTATTAATTAAATAAAACTTATATTTTTACAAAATAAAAAAAATAGAAATAAAGAAAATTTATAAAACTTAAATATTTACCAAACTCTAAAAAAAAAATATTTATATTTATATTTTTGTTTTTCTTTTTTATATTTTCGAATATTTAAAACGTATTTTTATAAAAACGAATTTTAATAAAAGTAAACTAAAAATCTTCTTTTTTTTTTATATTAGCATTGCGCTTCCGGCGTTTAAGAGATCCCCGGCAGCGGCGCCAAAAATACTTGATGTTAAAGCAAAGGGGTACAAAATAGTTATATATTTACTACGAAATACTATTACATACGATACAATTTTACACAAGATATTTATTTATTTATAGAATGGATATACTTAAACCTTGCTACAACACTTATAGGCAGTGTACCTAATCGTACAGTAGTGTAGTTTTTAGTAAGTCCGGTTCGTTCCACAGGGAAAATCTTTAAATAAAGCTTAACGCTATATTAGTTTACTTTTATAAAAATACAAATATATATATAAGTAATATTATTATTATAAAGGGGGGTTTTTACCATTTAATGACCGGTTTGTCGATTTTAAAACTTTAGTCGCAGTTAAAACCAAATGTAAAACAATAAATAAATACAAGACTTAATTTAAAGCGTAAAGTAAATAACGATAATGAAATTGCGATCAATAAAAATACGATAAAATAAACTTGCGATAATTAAAAAGTACGATAATTAAAAGTGCAATTAAATACAATAACAATAAAAATGCGATAATTAGAAGTGCAATTAAATATAAAATAAAGGAAATTAAATATGAAATAAAAGAATTATGCTTATTTAAACTTCCGTAATCATGATGTTTGACGTGTTGATTTTAGTTTTATTGCCCATGGGTTAATTGTCCTTTGTCCTGGATTATTTAATATGTCCGTCTGGTTTTTGTCCATAACAGTCCATCAGTCATAAATATAAAGTGCGAGTGTCCTCGTCAAATTATCCTTATACCCGAAGTTAAATATTCCAACTAATTGGGGACTTAAACTGTAACAAGATTTTAATACTTTGTTTAATAATTACACCATGATGTCGACTGAGTGTAACCCAAGGTTTTAATATTTTGTTATCAATTATACCAAGTGTCCTTGTACATAATTTCACCCCTGTTTTAATTATTCTAGTGACTATTAATCCATTCCCGTGTCCGGTTAAATGAACGATTATTCGTACATATAAATACCCCGCCCATCGTGTCCGATTGAGTGTATATGGTAATTTATAGGGACGCCCAATTGTAAATCTTTATATTAACATTAACAAACTATCATTTAGTTAAACAAATATAAAGCCCATTAATAGCTCATAGTCTAATTTCCACAAGTGTCGTTCTTTTGTCCAAACCCCAATTATGGTACAAAGCCCAATTACCCAATTTTAGTAATTAGCCCAACATCATGATTACTTCGGATTAAATAAGCATAATAATAACTTAGCTACGAGACATTAAATTAAAAAGGTTGAACATAACTTACAATGATTAAAAATAGCGTAGCGTTACACGGACAGAATTTCGACTTACACCCTTACAACATTCGCTAACATACCCTTATTATTATAATTATAATTAAAATTAAAATTAAAATATAAATTATAAATATAAATATTACGTATGAATGGAGAAGAGAAAGATAGATGGATTTTGTGGTGCACCAAAGCTCGATTTTTATAGGCATGTGGGCTGGAACTGGGGCTCATGCGATCGCATGGATTTATGCCTTCCAGGCCATGCGATCGCATGGCCAGCTGGGGAGGCTCATATTTGGTTGTTTTCTTCTGCCGACGGTTTTATAAATAAATATAATATATTAAATAATTATAAGAATTATTTAAATATTATATTATATTTATGTGCATAGTTGACTTGTAATTTTTAGTCCGTTGCGTCGAGCGTTGAGAGTTGACTCTGGTCCCGGTTCCGGATTTTCGAACGTCCTTGCGTACAATTTAATATATTGTACTTTGCATTTTGAATCTTGTACTCTTGTAATTTTGAGACGTTTCTTATCAATAATTGGAACCTCTTGGATTGTATTTTGTACTTTTGAGCTTTTTGGTCGTTTGCGTCTTCAATTCGTCGAATCTGTCTTTTGTCTTCACCTTTTATTATTTAAACGAATATCACTTGTAAATAGAACAATTGCAACTAAAAGCTTGTCTTTCTTGAGGAATAATGCTATGAAATATATGTTCGTTTTTAGCATTATCATATGTATTCATACACTTTTGAAAGACTTCAAGACAATTATCAAAATACTTCTACTTAACAAAAATGCTTACAATTACATTCTCATTCAGTTTCATCAACAATTCTACTCGTATGCACCCGTATTCGTACTAGTACAATACACAGCTTTTAGATGTATGTACTATTGGTATATACACTCCAATGATCAGCTCTTAGCAGCCCATGTGAGTCACCTAACACATGTAGGAACCATCATTTGGCAACTAGCATGAAATATCTCATAAAATTACAAAAATATGAGTAATCATTCATGACTTATTTACATGAAAATAAAATTACATATCCTTTATATCTAATCCATATACCAATGACCAAAAACACCTATAAACACTTTCATTCTTCAATTTTCTTCATCTAATTGATCTCTCTCAAGTTCCATCTTCAAGTTCTAAGTGTTCTTCATAAATTCTACAAGTTCTAGTTTCATAAAATCAAGAATACTTCCAAGTTTACTAGCTCACTTCCAATCTTGTAAAGTGATCATCCAACCTTAATAAATCCTTGTTGTTTACAGTAAGATATCATTTTAATTCAAGGTAATACTCATATACAAACTTTGATTCA
The DNA here is from genome assembly GCF_046630445.1 of Rutidosis leptorrhynchoides. Classification (NCBI taxonomy): domain Eukaryota; kingdom Viridiplantae; phylum Streptophyta; class Magnoliopsida; order Asterales; family Asteraceae; genus Rutidosis; species Rutidosis leptorrhynchoides. The sequence goes on along the minus strand of NC_092336.1, from coordinate 612,814,265 downwards.
ATTCCTATAACTATAACTATCTTAATTCGAGTGATAATCTTACTTGAACTTGTTTTCGTGTCATGATTCTACTTCAAGAACTTTCAAGCCATCCAAGATCCTTTGAAGCTAGATCATTTCTTGTCACTTCCAGTAGGTTTACCTACTAAACTTGAGGTAGTAATGATGTTCATAACATCATTCGATTCATACATATAAAACTATCGTATTCGAAGGTTTGAACATGTAATCACTAGAACATAATTTAGTTAATTCTAAACTTGTTCGCAAACAAAAGTTAATCCTTCTAACTTGACTTTTAAAATCAACTAAACACATGTTATATATCTATATGATATGCTAACTTAATGATTTAAAACCTGGAAACACGAAAAAACCGGATTTACGCCGTCGTAGTAACACCGCGGGCTGTTTTGGGTTAGTTAATTAAAAACTATGATAAACTTTGATTTAAAAGTTTTTCTTCTGGGAAAATGATTTTTCTTATGAACATGAAACTATATCCAAAAATCATGGTTAAACTCAAAGTGGAAGTATGTTTTTCAAAATGGTCATCAAGACGTCGTTCTTTCGACTGAAATGACTACCTCTTACAAAAACGACTTGTAACTTATATTTTCAACTACAAACCTATACTTTTTCTGTTTAGATTCATAAAATAGAGTTCAATATGAAACCATAGCAATTTGATTCACTCAAAACGGATTTAAAACGAAGAAGTTATGGGTAAAACAAGATTGGATAATTTTTCTTGTTGTAGCTACGTGAAAATTGGTAACAAATCTATATTAATCATATCCTAACTAACTTATATTGTATTATACATGTATTCTAATATATTATGTAATCTTGGGATACCATAGACATGTATGCAAATGTTTGGACATATCATATCGACCCATGTGTATATATTATTTGGAACAACCATAGACACTCTATATGGTAATGTGGAAGTTAGCTATACAAGGTTGAGGTTGATTTCAAATATATATATACTTTGAGTTGTGATCTAGCCTGAGACGTGTATACACTGGGTCGTGGATTGATTCAAGATAATATATATCAATTTTTTTCTGTACATCTAACTTTGGACAACTAGTTGTAGGTTACTAACGAGGACAGCTGACTTAATAAATTTAAAACAGTAAAACGTATTAAAAATGTTGTAAATATATTTTGAACATACTTTGATATAGATGTACATATTTGTTATAGGTTCGTGAATCGACCCAGTGGCCAAGTCTTATTTCCCGACGAAGTAAAAATATGTGAAAGTGAGTTATAGTCCCACTTTTAAAATCTAATATTTTGGGATGAGAATACATGCAGTTTTATAAATGTTTTACGAAATAGACACAAGTAATTGAAACTACATTATATGGGTAAATGATCGAAGCCGAATATGCCCCTTTTACTTGGTAACCTAAGAATTAGTAAACCGATCTACTAATTGATGCGAATCCTAAAGATAGATATATTGGGCCTAACGAACCTCATCCAAAGTACCGGATGCTTTAGTACTTCGAATTCGTTTTTATCATGTCCGAAGGATTTCCCTGAATGATAGGGGATATTCTTATATGCATCTTGTTAATGTCGGTTACCAGGTGTTCACCATATGAATGATTTTTATCTCTATGTATGGGATGTATATTGAAATATGAAATCTTGTGGTCTATTATTATGATTTGATAATATATAGGTTAAACCTATAACTCACCAATATTTTTGTTGACGTTTTAAGCATGTTTATTCTCAGGTGATTATTAAGAGCTTCTGCTGTTGCATACTAAAATAAGGACAAGATTTGGAGTCCATGTTTGTATGATATTATGTAAAAACTGCATTCAAGAAACTTATTTTTGATGTAATATATTCTTATTGTAAACCATTATGTAATGGTCGTGTGTAAACGGTATATTTTAGATTATCATTATTTGATAATCTACGTAATGCTTTTTAAACCTTTATAGATAAAATAAAGGTTATGGTTGTTTTAAAAATAAATGCAGTCTTTGAAAAACGTCTCATATAGAGGTCAAAACCTCGCGACGAAATCAATTAATATGGAACGTTTATAATCAATATGAACGAGACATTTCAGTTGGTATCAGAGCGTTGGTCTTAGAGAACCAGAAAATTGCATTAGTGTGTCTTACCGTGTTTGTTAGGATGCATTAGTGAGTCTGGACTTCGACCGTGTTTTTCTTCAAAAACGATTGCTTAACATTTTTTTGTTAGAAACTATATATTATTAACATGTAAATATTATGTGATATATTAATCTCTTAACGTGTTTGATATTGTGTGATAGATGTCTACCTCTAGTACAAATTCCATTGATTCACCTAATAATAATGAAGAGTCGAATATATTTTGGGAAGATTCACAAATTCCCGAAGAGGAACCGGAAGAGGTGGAATCGGAAGAGGAGGAACCGGAAGAAGAGGAACCAGAAGAGGAGGAATCGAAAGAGGAGGAACCAGAAGAAAACGAGGTTCCGGAGGAAGAAATATTGATACCTATAGTTGGGGTGAGACCTTCCCACAAGTGAAGAACATCGGACTGCAGCTTTTAAATAAGACCTTCCCACAAGTGACGGATTCAGTAGTTGGGGTGAGAAACAAGGTTTTTAGATTATTACGGGGTTGTTGGACATTACGAAACCCTCGTCCTTTTGACGACATTACAACATGTTGCCTAGCCAATGGTCATAACGGTTATTTTCCACAAGACCAAGGATGGGAAGTCGTCTTAGTAAAACCAGAATGCATGACTTGTTTCTGGACTTATGAATTACGTGTCTTTAATTCCTTTGCTGAACAACTTGCGTATTAACTAGAATTATGTTCAAAACTGTCCTGAATCAAAGTGTACTATATTTCATGTTATATGTAATATAGCGAAGTTGTAAGTTTGAAGAATATTTGTATGTGATATATTATTATAATCAGTTTTTCATATGGAATTTTAGTAGTTGAATTGTATATTAGCTACTAAGTATGAACTTAACGGGTAGGTAGTACCCGAATTTAAACTTACAAAACGCTAATATGAAGAAAAAGCTTTTATAAATGAGTTCATATTATGCTACGAAATACTATTGACTACTCTTAATATTCTGTATGAGTAACTCGATTCAGTTGGCTATTTTGAAGGAAATGGCACCGACTACTCGACACACCATGAATATGAGCGAAGAGGAATTTCGTACTTTTCTTGCTGCAAACATAGCTGCAGTACAGGCTGCGCTACATACCAACAATAACTCTGAATCTAGCAATGCAGCTAACGGTGCAAGAAATCGTGTAGGATGCACCTACAAAGAATTCACTGCCTGCAAACCTTTGGAATTTGATGGAACCGAAGGACCAATTGGATTGAAATGGTAGACCGAGAAAGTCGAATCGGTGTTTTCCATAAGTAAGTGTACTGAAGAGGACAAAGTTAAGTACGCATGCATACCTTCACAGGTACTGCGTTAACGTGGTGGAACACCTATCTTGAACAGGTAGGACAAAATGCTGCTTATGCACTACCGTGGTCGGCATTCAAGCAATTGACGAACGAGTAGTACCGTCCTAGAAACGAAGTTAATAAACTCAAGGCAGAACTTAGAGAGTTACGAACACAAGGGTTCGACGTTACCACATATGAACGACGATTCACAGAGTTGTGCCTATTGTGTCCGAGAGCATTCGAAGATGAAGAAGAGAAGATCGACGCGTTTGTAAAAGGGTTACCAGTAAGGATTCAAGAAGATGTGAGTTCACACGAGCCCGCTTCTATACAGAAGGCAAGTCGAATGGCTCATAAACTCATAAATCAGATTGAGGGAAGAATTAAAGAGCAGGCAGCCGAAGAAGCCAACACGAAACAACTCAAGAGGAAGTGGGAGGAAAACGGTGACAAGAGTCACCAGTACAACAACAACAACTACAACAACTATTTCAACAACAATAACAATCCCAACAACAACCTCAATAACAACAACGGCAACAAAAACCAAAAACAGCCATGTCATAGGTGTGAAGAAAATCATCAGGGGTTTTGCACGACATTTTACAACAGGTGTAAAAGAAATGGTCATAGCGCGACAAAGTGTGAGGTCTACGGACCAAAGTTTAATAGAACTAAAGGAACAAATAATGTCGGAACAAGTAATGCCGAAACGAATAATGTCGGAGCAAGTAATACCAACGCTGTTTGTTATAAATGTGGAAAACCGGGCCACATTATTAGAAATTGCTCGAATCAGGGGAATACTAATGGGTAGGGCTGTGGAAGAGTTTTCAATATTAATGTGGCAGAAGCACAGGAAGACCCGAAGCTTGTTACGGGTACGTTTCTTATTGACGATAAATCTGCTTATGTTTTATTTGATTCGGGTGTGGATAGAAGCTATATGAGTAGAGAATTTTGTGCTAAATTAAGTTGCCCATTGACACCTTTGGATAGTAAATTTTTACTCGAATTAGCAAACGGTAAATTAATTTCATCAGATAATATATGTCGGGAGAGAGAAATTAAACTGGGGTATGAAACGTTTAAAATTGATTTAATACCAGTCGAGTTAGGGAGTTTTGATGTAATAATTGGCATGGACTGGTTGAAAAAGGTGAGAGCAGAGGTTGTTTGTTACAAAAATGCGATTCGCATTATGCGTGAAAAAGGAAAACCTTTAATGGTGTACGGAGATAAGAACAACGCGAAATTAAATCTTATTAGTAGTTTGAAGGCGCAAAAACTAATAAGAAAAGGTTATTACGTCATTCTAGCACACATCGAGGAAGTTAAACCTGAAGAAAAGAACATCGGTGATGTTCCCGTCGCAAAAGAATTTCCCAATGTATTTTCGAAAGAATTACCGGGATTACCCCCACATCGATCCGTTGAATTTCAAATAGACCTTGTACCAGGAGCTGCACCAATAGCTCGTGCTCCATACAGACTCGTACCCAGCGAAATGAAAGAATTATAAAGTCAGTTACAGGAATTTTTAGAGCGTGGTTTCATTCGACCAAGCACATCACCATGGGGAGCTCCTATTTTGTTTGTCAAGAAGCTAGATGGTACATTCAGGTTGTGTATCGACTACCGAGAGTTGAACAAACTTACCATCAAGAACCGCTACCCACTACCGAGAATCGACGACTTATTTGATTAACTACAAGGCTCGTCTATTTATTCGAAGATCGATTTACGTTCTGGATATCATCAAATGCGGGTGAAGGAGGATGATATTCCAAAGACTGCTTTTAGGACGCGTTACGATCATTACGAGTTTATGGTTATGCTGTTTGGATTGACTAACGCACCAGCTGTGTTCATGGACCTCATGAACCGAGTGTGTGGGCCATATCTTGACAAGTTTGTCATTGTTTTCATCGATGACATACTTATTTACTCGAAGAATGATCAAGAGCACGAAGAACACTTGAGAAAAGTGCTAGAGTTGTTAAGGAAAGAAAAACTATACGCTAAGTTTTCAAAGTGTGCATTTTGGTTGGAAGAAGTTCAATTCCTCGGTCACATAGTGAACAAAGAAGGTATTCAGGTGGATCCAGCAAAGATTGAAACCGTTGAAAAGTGGGAAACCCCGAAAACTTCGAAACACATACGCCAGTTTTTAGGACTAGCTGGTTACTACAGAAGGTTCATCCAATACTTTTCCAGAATAGCAAAACCCTTGACTGCATTAACGCATAAAGGGAAGAAATTTGAATGGAAATATGAACAAGAGAAAGCGTTTCAATTGTTAAAGAAAAAGTTAACTACGGCACCTATATTGTCATTACCTGAAGGGAATGATGATTTTGTGATATATTGTGACACCTCAAAGCAAGGTCTCGGTTGTGTATTAATGCAACGAAAGAAAGTAATTGCTTATGCGTCAAGACAATTGAAGATTCACGAACAGAATTATACGATGCATGATTTGGAATTAGGCGCGGTTGTTTTTGCATTAAAGACTTGGAGGCACTACTTATATGGGGTCAAAAGTATTATATATACGGACCACAAAAGTCTTCAACACATATTTAATCAGAAACAACTGAATATGAGGCAGCGTAGGTGGATTGAATTGTTGAATGATTACGACTTTGAGATTCATTACCACCCGGGGAAGGCAAATATGGTAGCCGACGCCTTGAGCAGAAAGGATAGAGAACCCATTCGAGTAAAAGCTATGAATATAATGATTCACACTAATCTTACTACTCAAATAAAGGAGGCGCAACAAGGAGTTTTAAAAGAGGGAAATTTAAAGGATGAAATACCCAAAGGATCGGAGAAGCATCTTAATATTCGGGAAGATGGAACCCGGTATAGGGCTGAAAGAATTTGGGTACCAAAATTTGGAGATATGAGAGAAATGGTACTTAGAGAAGCTCATAAAACCAGAAACTCAATACATCCTGGAACGGGGAAGATGTACAAGGATCTCAAGAAACATTTTTGGTGGCCAGGTATGAAAGCCGATGTTGCTAAATATGTAGGGGAGTGTTTGACGTGTTCTAAGGTCAAAGCGGAGCATCAGAAATCATCAGGTCTACTTCAACAACCCGAAATCCCGGAATGGAAATGGGAAAACATTACCATGGATTTCATTACTAAATTGCCAAGGGCTGCAAGTGGTTTTGATACTATTTGGGTAATAGTCGATCGTCTCACCAAATCAGCACACTTCCTGCCAATAAGAGAAGATGACAAGATGGAGAAGTTAGCACGACTGTATTTGAAGGAAGTCGTCTCCAGACATGGAATACCAATCTCTATTATCTCTGATAGGGATGGCAGATTTATTTCAAGATTCTGGCAGACATTACAACAAGCATTAGGAACTTGTCTAGACATGAGTACTACCTATCATCCACAAACTGATGGGCAGAGCGAAAGGACGATACAAACGCTTGAAGACATGCTACGAGCATGTGTTATTGATTTCGGAAACAGTTGGGATCGACATCTACCGTTAGCAGAATTTTCCTACAACAACAGCTACCATTCAAGCATTGAGATGGCGCCGTTTGAAGCACTTTATGGTAGAAAGTGCAGGTCTCCGATTTGTTGGAGTGAAGTGGGGGATAGACAGATTATGGGTCCGGAGATAATACAAGAAACTACCGAGAAGATCATCCAAATTCAACAACGGTTGAAAACCGCCCAAAGTCGACAAAAGAGCTACGCCGACATTAAAAGAAAAGATATAGAATTTGAAATTGGAGAGATGGTCATGCTTAAGGTTGCACCTTGGAAAGGCTTTGTTCGATTTGGTAAACGAGGGAAATTAAATCCAAGGTATATTGGACCATTCAAGATTATTGATCGTGTCGGACCAGTAGCTTACCTACTTGAGTTACCTCAACAACTCGAGGCTGTACATAACACTTTCCACGTCTCGAATTTGAAGAAATATTTTTCTAAAGAAGATCTCACTATTCCGTTAGACGAAATCCAAATCAACGAAAAACTTCAATTCATCGAAGAACCCGTCGAAATAATGGATCGTGAGGTTAAAAGACTTAAACAGAACAAGATACCAATTGTTAAGGTTTGATGGAATGCTCGTAGAGGACCCAATTTCACCTGGGAATGAGAAGATTAGACGAAGAAGAAATACCAGCACTTATTTCCAGAAGATACGTCAACACCTCCAACTGCTTAAAATTTCGGAACGAAATTTATTTAACGGGTAGGTACTGTAGTGACCCGAAATTTTCCATGTTTATATATATATTAAATGTAATTGTTATTTACATGATTAAGTGTTTCCAGCATGTTAAACAATCAAACTTGTTAAGACTTGATTAATTGAAATAGGTTTCGTATAGACAATTGACCACCCAAGTTGACCGGTGATTCACGAACGTTAAAACTTGTAAAAACTATATGATGACATATATATGGATATATATATAGTTAACATGATATTATGATAAGTAAACATATCATTAAGTATATTAACATTGAACTACATATGTAAAAACAAGACTACTAACTTAATGATTTTGAAACGAGACATATATGTAATGATTATCGTTGTAATGACATTTAATGTATATATATCATATTAAGATATATTAATACATCATGATATCATGATAATGTAATAATTTAACATCTCATTTGATTTAATAAACAATGGGTTAACAACATTTAACAAGATCGTTAACCTAAAGGTTTCAAAACAACACTTACATGTAACGACTAACGATGACTTAACGACTCAGTTAAAATGTATATACATGTAGTGTTTTAATATGTATTCATACACTTTTGAAAGACTTCAATACACTTATCAAAATACTTCTACTTAACAAAAATGATTACAAGTACATCCTCGTTCAGTTTCATCAACAATTCTACTCGTATGCACCCGTATTCGTACTCGTACAACACACAGCTTTTAGATGTATATACTATTGGTATATACACTCCAATGATCAGCTATTAGCAGCCTATGTGAGTCACCTAACACATGTGGGAACCATCATTTGGCAACTAGCATGAAATATCTCATAAAATTACAAAAATATGAGTAATCATTCATGGCTTATTTACATGAAAATAAAATTACATATCCTTTATATCTAATCCATATACCAACGACCAAAAACACCTACAAACACTTTAATTCTTCAATTTTCTTCATCTAATTGATCTCTCTCAAGTTCCATCTTCAAGTTCTAAGTGTTCTTCATAAATTCTACAAGTTCTAGTTTCATAAAATCAAGAATACTTCCAAGTTTACTAGCTCACTTCCAATCTTGTAAAGTGATCATCCAACCTCAAGATATCCTTGTTGTTTACAGTAAGATATCATGTTAATTCAAGGTAATACTCATATACAAACTTTGATTCAATTTCTATAACTATAACTATCTTAATTCGAGTGATAATCTTACTTGAACTTGTTTTTGTGTCATGATTCTACTTCAAGAACTTTCAAGCCATCCAAGATCCTTTGAAGCTAGATCATTTCTTGTCACTTCCAGTAGGTTTACCTACCAAACTTGAGGTAGTAATAATGTTCATAACATCATTCGATTCATATATATAAAACTATCTTATTCGAAGGTTTGAACATGTAATCACTAGAACATAGTTTACTTAATTCTAAACTTATTCGCAAACAAAAGTTAATCCTTCTAACTTGACTTTTAAAATCAACTAAACACATGTTCTATATCTATATGATATGCTAACTTAATGATTTAAAACCTGGAAACACGAAAAACACCGTAAAACCGGATTTACGCCGTCGTAGTAACACCGCGGGCTATTTTGGGTTAGTTAATTAAAAACTATGATAAACTTTGATTTAAAAGTTGTTTTTCTGGGAAAATGATTTTTCTTATGAACATGAAATTATATCCAAAAATCATGGTTAAACTCAAAGTGGAAGTATGTTTTTCAAAATGGTCATCAAGACGTCGTTTTTTCGACTGAAATGACTACCTCTTACAAAAATGACTTGTAACTTATATTTCTGACTATAAACCTATACTTTTTCTGTTTAGATAGAGTTCAATATGAAACCATAGCAATTTGATTCACTCAAAACGGATTTAAAACGAAGAAGTTATGGGTAAAACAAGATTGGATAATTTTTCTTGTTGTAGTTACGTGAAAATTGGTAACAAATCTATATTAATCATATCCTAGCTAACTTATATTATATTATACATGTATTCTAATATATTATATAATCTTGGGATACCATAGACACGTATGCAAATGTTTTGACATATCATATCGACCCATGTGTATATATTATATGGAACAACCATAGACACTCTATATGCAGTAATGTGGAAGTTAGCTATACAGGGTTGAGGTTGATTCCAAAAATATATATACTTTGAGTTGTGATCTAGCCTGAGACGTGTATACACTGGGTCGTGGATTGATTCAAGATAATATATATCAATTTTTTTCTGTACATCTAACTTTGGACAACTAGTTGTAGGTTACTAACGAGGACAGCTGACTTAATAAATTTAAAACAGTAAAACGTATTAAAAATATTGTAAATATATTTTGAACATACTTTGATATATATGTACATATTTGTTATAGGTTCGTGAATCGACCAGTGGCCAAGTCTTACTTCTCGACGAAGTAAAAATCTGTGAAAGTGAGTTATAGTCCCACTTTTAAAATCTAATATTTTGGGATGAGAATACATGCAGTTTTATAAATGTTTTACGAAATAGACACAAGTAATTGAAACTACATTATATGGGTGAATGATCGAAGCCGAATATGCCCCTTTTGCTTAGTAACCTAAGAATTAGTAAACCGATCTACTAATTGACGCGAATCCTAAAGATGGATCTATTGGGCCTAACGAACCCCATCCAAAGTACCGGATGCTTTAGTACTTCGAATTCATTTTTATCATGTCCGAAGGATTTCCCAGAATGATAGAGGATATTCTTATATGCATCTTGTTAATGTCGGTTACCAGGTGTTCACCATATGAATGATTTTTATCTCTATGTATGGGATGTATATTGAAATATGAAATCTTGTGGTCTATTATTATGATTTGATAATATATAGGTTAAACCTATAACTCACCAACATTTTTGTTGACGTTTTAAGCATGTTTATTCTCATTTGATTATTAAGAGCTTCTGCTGTTGCATACTAAAATAATGACAAGATTTGGAGTCCATGCTGAAATGTCCCGTTCTTATTGATTAAAAACGTTCCATATTAATTGATTTCGTTGCGAGGTTTTGACCTCTATATGAGACGTTTTTCAAAGACTGCATTCATTTTTAAAATAAACCATAACCTTTATTTCATAAATAAAGGTTTAAAAAGCTTTACGTAGATTATCAAATAATGATAATCTAAAATATCCTGTTTACACACGACCATTACATAATGGTTTACAATACAAATATGTTACATCGAAATCAGTTTCTTGAATGCAGTTTTTTTTACACAATATCATACAAACATGGACTCCAAATCTTGTCCTTATTTAAGTATGCGACGGCGGAAGCTCTTAATAATCACCTGAGAATAAACATGCTTAAAACGTCAACAAAAATGTTGGTGAGTTATAGGTTTAACCTATATATATCAAATCATAATAATAGACCACAAGATTTCATATTTCAATACACATCCCATACATAGAGATAAAAATCATTCATATGGTGAACACCTGGTAACCGACATTAACAAGATGCATATATAAGAATATCCCCATCATTCCGGGACACCCTTCGTATATGATATAAATTTCGAAGTACTAAAGCATCCGGTACTTTGGATGGGGCTTGTTGGGCCCAATAGATCTATCTTTAGGATTCGCGTCAATTAGGGTGTCTGTTCCCTAATTCTTAGATTACCAGACTTAATAAAAAGGGGCATATTCAATTTCGATAATTCAATCATAGAATGTAGTTTCACGTACTTGTGTCTATTTTGTAAATCATTTATAAAACCTGCATGTATTCTCATCCCAAAAATATTAGATTTTAAAAGTGGAACTATAACTCACTTTCACATATTTTTACTTCGTCGGGAAGTAAGACTTGGCCACTGGTTGATTCACGAACCTATAACAATATATACATATATATCAAAGTATGTTCAAAATATATTTACAACACTTTTAATATATTTTGATGTTTTAAGTTTATTAAGTCAGCTGTCCTCGTTAGTAACCTACAACTAGTTGTCCACAGTTAGATGTACAGAAATAAATCGATAAATATTATCTTGAATCAATCCACGACCCAGTGTATACGTATCTCAGTATTGATCACAACTCAAACTATATATATTTTGGAATCAACCTCAACCCTGTATAGCTAACTCCAACATTCACATATAGAGTGTCTATGGTTGTTCCGAAATATATATAGATGTGTCGACATGATAGGTCGAAACATTGTATACGTGTCTATGGTATCTCAAGATTACATAATATACAATACAAGTTGATTACGTTATGGTTGGAATAGATTTGTTACCAATTTTCACGTAGCTAAAATGAGAAAAATTATCCAATCTTGTTTTACCCATAACTTCTTCATTTTAAATCCGTTTTGAGTGAATCAAATTGCTATGGTTTTATATTGAACTCTATTTTATGAATCTAAACAGAAAAAGTATAGGTTTATAGTCGGAAAAATAAGTTACAAGTCGTTTTTGTAAAGGTAGTCATTTCAGTCGAAAGAACGACGTCTAGATGACCATTTTAGAAAACTTACTTCCACTTTGAGTTTAACCATAATTTTTGGATATAGTTTCATGTTCATAATAAAAATCATTTTCTCAGAATAACAAATCTTTAAATCAAAGTTTATCATAGTTTTTAATTAACTAACCCAAAACAGCCCGCGGTGTTACTACGACGGCGTAAATCCGGTTTTACGGTGTTTTTCGTGTCTCCGGGTTTTAAATCATTAAGTTAGCATATCATATATATATAGAACATGTGTTTAGTTGATTTTAAAAGTCAAGTTAGAAGGATTAACTTTTGTTTGCGAACAAGTTTAGAATTAACTAAACTATGTTCTAGTGATTACAAGTTTAAACCTTCGAATAAGATAGCTTTATATGTATGAATTGAATGATGTTATGAACATCATTACTACCTTAAGTTCCTTGGATAAACCTACTGGAAAAGAGAAAAATGGATCTAGCTTCAACGGATCCTTGGATGGCTCGAAGTTCTTGAAGCAGAATCATGACACGAAAACAAGTTCAAGTAAGATCATCACTTGAAATAAGATTGTTATAGTTATAGAAATTGAACCAAAGTTTGAATATTATTATTACCTTGTATTAGAATGATAACCTACTGTAAGAAACAAAGATTTCTTGAGGTTGGATGATCACCTTACAAGATTGGAAGTGAGCTAGCAAACTTGAAAGTATTCTTGATTTTATGTAACTAGAACTTGTAGAATATATGAAGAACACTTAGAACTTGAAGATAGAACTTGAGAGAGATCAATTAGATGAAGAAAATTGAAGAATGAAAGTGTTTGTAGGTGTTTTTGGTCGTTGGTGTATGGATTAGATATAAAGGATATGTAATTTTGTTTTCATGTAAATAAGTCATGAATATTACTCATATTTTTGTAATTTTATGAGATATTTCATGCTAGTTGCCAAATGATGGTTCCCACATGTGTTAGGTGACTCACATGGGCTACTAAGAGCTGATCATTGGAGTGTATATACCAATAGTACATACATCTAAAAGTTGTGTATTGTACGAGTACGAATACGGGTGCATACGAGTAGAATTGTTGATGAAACTGAACGAGGATGTAATTGTAAGAATTTTTGTTAAGTAGAAGTATTTTGATAAGTGTATTGAAGTCTTTCAAAAGTGTATAAATACATATTAAAACACTACATGTATATACATTTTAACTGAGTCGTTAAGTCATCGTTAGTCGTTACATGTAAGTGTTGTTTTGAAACCTTTAGGTTAACGATCTTGTTAAATGTTGTTAACCCAATGTTTATAATATCAAATGAGATTTTAAATTATTATATTATCATGATATTATCATGTATGAATATCTCTTAATATGATATATATACATTAAATGTCTTTACAACTATAATCGTTACATATATGTCTCGTTTAAAAATCATTAAGTTAATAGTCTTGTTTTTACATATGTAGTTCATTGTTAATATACTTAATGATATGTTTACTTATCATAGTATCATGTTAACTATATATATATATATATCCATATATATGTCATCATATAGTTTTTACAAGTTTTAACGTTCGTGAATCACCGGTCAACTTGGGTGGTCAATTGCCTATATGAAACATATTTCAATTAATCAAGTCTTAACAAGTTTGATTGTTTAACATGTTGGAAACATTTAATCATGTAAATATCAATCTCAATTAATATATATAAACATGGAAAAGTTCAGGTCACTACAGTACCTACCCGTTAAATAAATTTCGTCCCGAAATTTTAAGCTGTTGAAGGTGTTGACGAATCTTCTGGAAATAGATGCGGGTATTTCTTCTTCATCTGATCTTCATGCTCCCAGGTGAACTCAGGTCCTCTACGAGCATTCCATCGAACCTTAACAATTGGTATCTTATTTTGCTTAAGTCTTTTAACCTCACGATCCGTTATTTCGACGGGTTCTTCGATGAATTGAAGTTTTTCGTTGATTTGGATTTCATCTAACGGAATAGTGAGATCTTCTTTAGCAAAACATTTCTTCAAATTCGAGACGTGGAAAGTGTTATGTACAGCCGCGAGTTGTTGAGGTAACTCAAGTCGGTAAGCTACTGGTCCGACACGATCAATAATCTTGAATGGTCCAATATACCTTGGATTTAATTTCCCTCGTTTACCAAATCGAACAACGCCTTTCCAAGGTGCAACTTTAAGCATGACCATCTCTCCAATTTCAAATTCTATATCTTTTCTTTTAATGTCAGCGTAGCTCTTTTGTCGACTTTGGGCGGTTTTCAACCGTTGTTGAATTTGGATGATCTTCTCGGTAGTTTCTTGTATAATCTCCGGACCCGTAATCTGTCTATCCCCCACTTCACTCCAACAAATCGGAGACCTGCACTTTCTACCATAAAGTGCTTCAAACGGCGCCATCTCAATGCTTGAATGGTAGCTGTTGTTGTAGGAAAATTCTGCTAACGGTAGATGTCGATCCCAACTGTTTCCGAAATCAATAACACATGCTCGTAGCATGTCTTCAAGCGTTTGTATCGTCCTTTCACTCTGCCCATCAGTATGTGGATGATAGGCAGTACTCATGTCTAGACGAGTTCCTAATGCTTGCTGTAATGTCTGCCAGAATCTTGAAATAAATCTGCCATCCCTATCAGAGATAATAGAGATTGGTATTCCATGTCTGGAGATGACTTCCTTCAAATACAGTCGTGCTAACTTCTCCATCTTGTCATCTTCTCTTATTGGCATGAAGTGTGCTGATTTGGTGAGACGATCAACTATTACCCAAATAGTATCAAAACCACTTGCAGTCTTTGGCAATTTAGTGATGAAATCCATGGTAATGTTTTCCCATTTCCATTCCGGGATTTCGGGTTGTTGAAGTAGACCTGATGGTTTCTGATGCTCAGCTTTGACCTTAGAACACGTCAAACATTCTCCTACGTATTTAGCAACATCGGCTTTCATACCCGGCCACCAAAAATGTTTCTTGAGATCCTTGTACATCTTCCCCGTTCTAGGATGTATTGAGTATCTGGTTTTATGAGCTTCTCTAAGTACCATATCTCTCATATCTCCAAATTTTGGTACCCAAATTCTTTCAGCCCTATACCGGGTTCCGTCTTCCCGAATATTAAGATGCTTCTCCGATCCTTTGGGTATTTCATCCTTTAAATTTCCCACTTTTAAAACTCCTTGTTGCGCCTCCTTTATTTGAGTATTAAGGTTAGTGTGAATCATTATATTCATAGATTTTACTCGAATAGGTTCTCTGTCCTTTCTGCTCAAGGGGTCGGCTACCACATTTGCCTTCCCCGGGTGGTAACGAATCTCAAAGTCGTAATCATTCAATAATTCAATCCACATACGCTGCCTCATATTCAGTTGTTTCTGATTAAATATGTGTTGAAGACTTTTGTGGTCGGTATATATAATACTTTTGACCCCATATAAGTAGTGCCTCCAAGTCTTTAATGCAAAAACAACCGCGCCTAATTCCAAATCATGCGTCGTATAATTTTGTTCGTGAATCTTCAATTGTCTAGACGCATAAGCAATCACCTTCGTTCGTTGCATTAACACACAACCGAGACCTTGCTTTGATGCATCACAATAAATCACAAAATCATCATTCCCTTCAGGCAATGACAATATAGGTGCCGTAGTTAGCTTTTTCTTCAATAACTGAAATGCTTTCTCTTGTTCATCATTCCATTCAAATTTCTTCCCTTTATGCGTTAATGCAGTCAAGGGTTTTGCTATTCTGGAAAAGTCTTGGATGAACCTTCTGTAGTAACCAGCTAGTCCTAAAAACTGGCGTATGTGTTTCAGAGTTTTCGGGGTTTCCCACTTTTCAACAGTTTCTATCTTTGCCGGATCCACCTTAATACCTTCTTTGTTCACTATGTGACCGAGGAATTGAACTTCTTCCAACCAAAATGCACACTTTGAAAACTTAGCGTACAATTCTTCCTTCCTCATTACTTCTAACACCTTTTTCAAATGTTCACCGTGTTCTTGGTCATTCTTTGAGTAAATAAGTATGTCATCAATGAAAACAATGACAAACTTGTCAAGGTATGGTCAACACACTCGGTTCATAAGGTCCATGAACACAGCTGGTGCATTAGTTAAACCAAACGGCATGACCATAAACTCGTAATGACCGTAACGTGTTCTGAAAGCAGTCTTTGGAATATCATCTTCTTTCACCCGCATTTGATGATACCCGGAACGTAAGTCAATCTTTGAATAAACAGACGAGCCTTGTAGTTGATCAAATAAGTCGTCGATTCTCGGTAGTGGGTAGCGGTTCTTGATGGTAAGTTTGTTCAACTCTCGGTAGTCGATACACAACCTGAATGTACCATCTTTCTTCTTGACAAACAAAACAGGAGCTCCCCACGGTGATGTGCTTGGTCGAATGAAACCATGCTCTAAAAGTTCTTGTAATTGGCTTTGCAGTTCTTTCATCTCGCTTGGTGCGAGTCTGTAAGGAGCACGAGCTATTGGTGCAGCTCCTGGTACAAGATCTATTTGAAATTCAACGGATCGATGTGGGGGTAATCCCGGTAATTCTTTCGGAAATACATCGGGAAATTCTTTTGCAATGGGAACATCATTGATGCTCTTTTCTTCAGTTTGTACTTTCTCGACGTGTGCTAGAACAGCATAGCAACCTTTTCTTATTAGTTTTTGTGCCTTCAAATTACTAATAAGATGTAGCTTCGTGTTGCCCTTTTCTCCGTACACCATTAAGGGTTTTCCTTTTTCTCGTATAATGCGAATTGCATTTTTGTAACAAACGATCTCTGCTTTCACTTCTTTCAACCAGTCCATACCGATTATCACATCAAAACTCCCTAACTCTACTGGTATCAAATCAATCTTAAATGTTTCGCTAACCAGTTTAATTTCTCGATTCCGACATATATTATCTGCTGAAATTAATTTACTATTTGCTAATTCGAGTAAAAATTTACTATCCAAAGGAGTCAATGGACAACTTAATTTAGCACAAAAATCTCTACTCATATAGCTTCTATCCGCACCCGAATCAAATAAAACATAAGCAGATTTATTGTCAATAAGAAACATACCCGTAACAAGCTCTGGGTCTTCCTGTGCCTCTGCCACATTAATATTGAAAACTCTTCCGCGGCCTTGTCCATTCGTGTTCTCCTGGTTCGGGCAATTTCTAATAATGTGGCCCGGTTTTCCACATTTATAACAAACTACATTGGCATAACTTGCTCCGACACTACTTGCTCCGCCATTACTCGTTCCGACACCATTTGTTCCTTTCGTTCTATTAACCCCTGGTCCGTAGACCTCACACTTCGCCTCGCTATGACCATTTCTTTTACACTTGTTGCAAAATTTGGTGCAGAACCCCGAGTGATACTTTTCACACCTTTGGCATAGCTGCTTCTGATTGTTGTTGTTGTTGCGATTATTATTGTTGTTGGGATGATTGTTGTAGTTGCTGTTGTTGTTGTTGTTGTTGTTGTTGTTGGGCCGTTTGTTGTAGTTGCGATTGATGTTGCGATTGTTGGGATAATTGTTGCGATTATTGTTGTAATTGCTGTTGTTGT
This sequence comes from Rutidosis leptorrhynchoides, assembly GCF_046630445.1. NCBI lineage: Eukaryota > Viridiplantae > Streptophyta > Magnoliopsida > Asterales > Asteraceae > Rutidosis > Rutidosis leptorrhynchoides. The sequence continues at coordinate 612,796,459 of NC_092336.1, read as the reverse complement.
TGTATTGGTGATTCTTATCACCGTTTTCCTCCCACTTTCTTTTGACTTGCTTCACATTGGCCTCTTCAGCAGTCTGTTCTTTAATTCTTTCTTCAATCTGGTTCACTAGTTTGTGAGCCATTCTACATGCATGTTGTATGGAGGCGGGCTCGTGTGAACTTATATCTTCTTGGATTCTTTCCGGTAATCCTTTCACAAACGCGTCGATCTTCTCTTCCTCATCTTCGAATGCTCCCGGACACAATAGGCACAATTCTGTGAATCGTCTTTCGTATATGGTAATATCAAATCCTTGGGTTCGTAACCCTCTAAGTTCTGTCTTGAACTTATTGACCTCGATTCTGGGACGGTACTTCTCGTTCATCAAGTGCTTGAATGCTGACCACGGTAGTGCGTACGCATCGTCTTGTCCCACTTGCTCTAGATAGGTATTCCACCATGTTAACGCAGAACCTGTGAAGGTATGCGTAGCGTACTTCACTTTGTCCTCTTCAGTACACTTACTTATGGCAAACACAGATTCGACCTTCTCGGTCCACTGTTTCAATCCGATCGGTCCTTCAGTTCCATCAAATTCCAAAGGTTTGCAGGCAGTGAATTCTTTGTAGGTGCATCCTACACGATTTCCTATACTGCTAGATCCAAGGTTATTGTTGGTATGTAGCGCAGCCTGTACTGCGGCTATGTTTGAAGCTAGAAAAGTACGGAATTCCTCTTCATTCATATTCACGGTGTGTCGAGTAGTCGGTGCCATTTCCTTCAAAATAGTCACATGGAACAAGTTAATCATACAGAATATTAAGAGTAGTTAATAGTATTTCATAGCATAATATGAACTCATTTATAAAAGCTTTTTCTTCATATTAGCGTTTTATAAGTTTAAATTCGGGTAGTACCTACCCATTAAGTTCATACTTAGTAGCTAATATACAATTCAACTACTACAATTCTATATGAAAAACTGATTATAATAATATTTCGCGTTCAAACTTTTACACAATATTTTACAAACTTACAATACCGCTTATCTTACATATAGCATGAAATATAGCACACAATAAATTTGATACAAGATGGTTGTGAAGATAATTCTAGCTAGTACACAAGTCGTTCAGCAAAGGCAATAAAGACACGTAATTCATACGTCCAGAAACAAGTCATGCATTCTGGTTTTACTAGGATTACTTCCCATCCTTGGTCTTGTGGAACATAACCGTTATGGCCGTTGATAAGACAGCGTGTTGTAACGTCGTCAAAGGGACGAGGGTTACGTAATGTCCAACAGTCCCGTAACAATCTAAAAACCTCATTTCTTACCACAATTACCGACTCCGTCACTTGTGGAAACGTTTTGTTTAATAGTTGTAGCCCGATGTTCTTGTTCTCACTTTGGTGAGAAGCGAACATTACTAATCCGTAAGCATAACATGCTTCTTTATGTTGCATGTTAGCCGCTTTTTCTAAATCACGAAGTCCAATATTCGGATATATTGAGTCAAAATAATTTCTTAACCCATTGCGTAAAATAGCATTTGGGATCCCCGCAATATATGCGTCAAAGTAAACACATCGTAACTTATGGATTTCCCAATGTGATATCCCCCATCTTTCGAACGAAAGCCTTTTATAAACCAAGGCATTCTTGGAACGTTCTTCGAATGTCTTACAAACTGATCTCGCCTTAAATAGTTGTGCCGAAGAATTCTGACCGACTCTAGACAAGATTTCATCAATCATGTCTCCGGGTAGGTCTCTTAAAATATTGGGTTGTCTATCCATTTTGTGTTTTTATACTGTAAAATAGACAAGAGTTAGATTCATAAAAAAATACTTATTAATACAAGCAATTTTTACATATATCATAAAGCATAAGCACACTATATTACATATATTACACCACACGAATACAACTATCTTATTCCGACTCGCTTGTTTCTTCTTCTTCGGTTTTGGTTCGTTTTGCCAAGTTTCTAGGGATATATGATGTTCCCCTAATACGAACCGTCGTTTTCCACATTGGTTTAGAAAAACCTGGTGGTTTAGAGGTTCCCGGGTCATTGTTACAACTTAAGGACTTCGGGGGTTGACGATACATATAAAGTTCATCGGGGTTGGAATTAAATTTCTCTATTTTTATGCCCTTTCCCTTATTATCTTCTTTTGCCTTTTTAAATTCAGTTGGGGTAATTTCTATAACATCATCGGAATTCTCGCCGGAATCCGATTCATCGGAGAATTGGTAATCCTCCCAATATTTTGCTTCTTTGGCGGAAACACCATTGACCATAATTAACCTTGGTCGGTTGGTTGAGGATTTTCTTTTACTTAACCGTTTTATTATTTCCCCCACCTGTTCTATTTCTTCATCCGGTTCCGATTCTTCTTCCGGTTCCGATTCCTCTTCCTGTTCCGACTCTTCTTTCGGTTCCTCTTCGGGAACTTGTGAATCAGTCCACGAATCATTTCAATTTACATTTGACTCTTCATTATTATTAGGTGAGTCAATGGGACTTGTTCTAGAGGTAGACATCTATCACATAATATCAAACGCGTTAAGAGATTAATATATCACATAATATTCACATGTTAAAAATATATAGTTTTCAACAAAATTTGTTAAGCAATCATTTTTCAAGTAAACACGGTCGAAGTCCAGACTCACTAATGCATCCTAACAAACTCGATAAGACACACTAATGCAAAATTCTGGTTCTCGAAGACCAACGCTCTGATACCAACTGAAATGTCCCGAAATTTTTGATTAAAAACGTTCCATATTAATTGATTTCGTTGCGAGGTTTTGACCTCTATATGAGACGTTTTTCAAAGACTGCATTCATTTTTAAAATAAACCATAACCTTTATTTCATAAATAAAGGTTTAAAAAGCTTTACGTAGATTATCAAATAATGATAATCTAAAATATCCTGTTTACACACGACCATTACATAATGGTTTACAATACAAATATGTTACATCGAAATCAGTTTCTTGAATGCAGTTTTTTTTACACAATATCATACAAACATGGACTCCAAATCTTGTCCTTATTTAAGTATGCGACGGCGGAAGCTCTTAATAATCACCTGAGAATAAACATGCTTAAAACGTCAACAAAAATGTTGGTGAGTTATAGGTTTAACCTATATATATCAAATCATAATAATAGACCACAAGATTTCATATTTCAATACACATCCCATACATAGAGATAAAAATCATTCATATGGTGAACACCTGGTAACCGACATTAACAAGATGCATATATAAGAATATCCCCATCATTCCGGGACACCCTTCGGATATGATATAAATTTCGAAGTACTAAAGCATCCGGTACTTTGGATGGGGCTTGTTGGGCCCAATAGATCTATCTTTAGGATTCGCGTCAATTAGGGTGTCTGTTCCCTAATTCTTAGATTACCAGACTTAATAAAAAGGGGCATATTCAATTTCGATAATTCAATCATAGAATGTAGTTTCACGTACTTGTGTCTATTTTGTAAATCATTTATAAAACCTGCATGTATTCTCATTCCAAAAATATTAGATTTTAAAAGTGGGACTATAACTCACTTTCACATATTTTTACTTCGTCGGGAAGTAAGACTTGGCCACTGGTTGATTCACGAACCTATAATAATATATACATATATATCAAAGTATGTTCAAAATATATTTACAACACTTTTAATATATTTTGATGTTTTAAGTTTATTAAGTCAGCTGTCCTCGTTAGTAACCTACAACTAGTTGTCCACAGTTAGATGTACAGAAATAAATCGATAAATATTATCTTGAATCAATCCATGACCCAGTGTATACGTATCTCAGTATTGATCACAACTCAAACTATATATATTTTGGAATCAACCTCAACCCTGTATAGCTAACTCCAACATTCACATATAGAGTGTCTATGGTTGTTCCGAAATATATATAGATGTGTCGACATGATAGGTCGAAACATTGTATACGTGTCTATGGTATCTCAAGATTACATAATATACAATACAAGTTGATTACGTTATGGTTGGAATAGATTTGTTACCAATTTTCACGTAGCTAAAATGAGAAAAATTATCCAATCTTGTTTTACCCATAACTTCTTCATTTTAAATCCGTTTTGAGTGAATCAAATTGCTATGGTTTTATATTGAACTCTATTTTATGAATCTAAACAGAAAAAGTATAGGTTTATAGTCGGAAAAATAAGTTACAAGTCGTTTTTGTAAAGGTAGTCATTTCAGTCGAAAGAACGACGTCTAGATGACCATTTTAGAAAACATACTTCCACTTTGAGTTTAATCATAATTTTTGGATATAGTTTCATGTTCATAATAAAAATCATTTTCTCAGAATAACAAATCTTTAAATCAAAGTTTATCATAGTTTTTAATTAACTAACCCAAAACAGCCCGCGGTGTTACTACGACGGCGTAAATCCGGTTTTACGGTGTTTTTCGTGTCTCCGGGTTTTAAATCATTAAGTTAACATATCATATAGATATAGAACATGTGTTTAGTTGATTTTAAAAGTCAAGTTAGAAGGATTAACTTTTTGTTTGCGAACAAGTTTAGAATTAACTAAACTATGTTCTAGTGATTACAAGTTTAAACCTTCGAATAAGATAGCTTTATATGTATGAATTGAATGATGTTATGAACATCATTACTACCTTAAGTTCCTTGGATAAACCTACTGGAAAAGAGAAAAATGGATCTAGCTTCAACGGATCCTTGGATGGCTCGAAGTTCTTGAAGCAGAATCATGACACGAAAACAAGTTCAAGTAATATCATCACTTGAAATAAGATTGTTATAGTTATAGAAATTGAACCAAAGTTTGAATATGATTATTACCTTGTATTAGAATGATAACCTACTATAAGAAACAAAGATTTCTTGAGGTTGGATGATCACCTTACAAGATTGGAAGTGAGCTAGCAAACTTGAAAGTATTCTTGATTTTATGTAACTAGAACTTGTAGAATATATGAAGAACACTTAGAACTTGAAGATAGAACTTGAGAGAGATCAATTAGATGAAGAAAATTGAAGAATGAAAGTGTTTGTAGGTGTTTTTGGTCGTTGGTGTATGGATTAGATATAAAGGATATGTAATTTTGTTTTCATGTAAATAAGTCATGAATGATTACTCATATTTTTGTAATTTTATGAGATATTTCATGCTAGTTGCCAAATGATGGTTCCCAAATGTGTTAGGTGACTCACATGGGCTGCTAAGAGCTGATCATTGGAGTGTATATACCAATAGTACATACATCTAAAAGTTGTGTATTGTACGAGTACGAATACGGGTGCATACGAGTAGAATTGTTGACGAAACTGAACGAGGATGTAATTGTAAGCATTTTTGTTAAGTAGAAGTATTTTGATAAGTGTATTGAAGTCTTTCAAAAGTGTATAAATACATATTAAAACACTACATATATATACATTTTAACTGAGTCGTTAAGTCATCGTTAGTCGTTACATGTAAGTGTTGTTTTGAAACCTTTAGGTTAACGATCTTGTTAAATGTTGTTAACCCAATGTTTATAATATCAAATGAGATTTTAAATTATTATATTATCATGATATTATCATGTATGAATATCTCTTAATATGATATATATACATTAAATGTCTTTACAACGATAATCGTTACATATATGTCTCGTTTAAAAATCATTAAGTTAATAGTCTTGTTTTTACATATGTAGTTCATTGTTAATATACTTAATGATATGTTTACTTATCATAGTATCATGTTAACTATATATATATATCCATATATATGTCATCATATAGTTTTTACAAGTTTTAACGTTCGTGAATCACCGGTCAACTTGGGTGGTCAATTGCCTATATGAAACATATTTCAATTAATCAAGTCTTAACAAGTTTGATTGTTTAACATGTTGGAAACATTTAATCATGTAAATATCAATCTCAATTAATATATATAAACATGGAAAAGTTCGGGTCACTACACATGCTTGTATGATATTATGTAAAAACTGCATTCAAGAAACTTATTTTTGATGTAATATATTCTTATTGTAAACCATTATGTAATAGTCGTGTGTAAACGGTATATTTTAGATTATCATTATTTGATAATCTACATAATGCTTTTTAAACCTTTATAGATAAAATAAAGGTTATGGTTGTTTTAAAAAGAAATGCAGTCTTTGAAAAACGTCTCATATAGAGGTCAAAACCTCGCGATGAAATCAATTAATATGGAACATTTATAATCAATATGAACGGGACATTTCACGGATGCTTTAGTACTTCGAGATTATTATTATTATACAGACGAGAGGTTCTGTTTGGGGATATTCTATGCATTAAAGTTAAGTCGGTTATCAAGCGTTCACCATATGAATGAATTTTAATTCGCGAGTTATGCGTGTTATTATGTACTCGGGTTACGTGTACAATTGAATATCTGAAATCTTGTGGTCTACTAAAATGATGGAAATGAATGTTTATGATAAACTAATGAACTCGCCAACCTTTTGGTTGACACTTGAAAGCATGTTTATTCTCAGGTTTGAAAGAAATCTTCCGTTGTGCATTTTCTCATTTAGAGATATTACTTAGAGTCATTCATGACATATTTCAAAAGATGTTGCATTCAAGTCTTCGAGTTCTTCAAGATTACTATTAAGTCAATTATAGTTTGGATATATTATGAAATGGTATGCATGTCTGTCAACTTTCGATGAAATGAAAGTTTGTCTTTTAAACGAATGCAATGTTTGTAAAATATATCATATAGAGGTCAAATACCTCGCGATGTAATAATATGTTATTGTATTCGTTCTTATGGATTAGGACGGGGTATGACATATTGGTGGCAATAAGGGCAGGAAATTGAAGACAAGGGTGGATATGGGCTCATTTTCTTTGTATGATAAGGAGGACGATATTAACTTCAGCGATGCGGTTAAAAATTTATGTACGGAAGCTCAAGATGTTGGTCCCTCGAACGACGTTAATAAAGGCTTCTTTCAAGGTTTAACGAATCAAGGCTTGAATCATTTGTGCTCTTCCAGCTCCTTAGTCGGGAGCAAATCTTCTAATTTCATTTCGTACAATTTCAAATCTCGAAAATGTAAATGTGTTCACTGTGACGACCCGAAAATTTCTGATCAAATTTAAACTTAATCTTTATATAATTCCGACACGATAAGCAAAGTCTGTAATGTTGAGTCTCGAAAATTTTGGAACTAGGTTTATATATTCAATTACCCTTCGACTATTCCCGACGATTCACGAACCACTATCTGTAAATAAATACATACATATATATATATATATATATATATATATATATATATATATATATATATATATATATATATATATATATATATATATATATATATATATATATATACATATATGAAAGAGAAACTTATGTGATTTAATTCATTTGTGTAAATAAAAATAATATACGATTTTACTATAAATCTATATATATATATATATGTGAAAAGTATATTGAATATATATATGTGATTTAGAATTTATTTAATAAATGCTCGTAGCAATTGGTTGTCATTTTGATAGTTATTAATCAAGTTTAAAACAAACTTATGTGATTTTAAAATAAATGGTGATACAAAAATGAGTTCTATAAATTTTAGGTTTACTAAAAATGTATTTAAGATCTAGTTATTTAATTTCAGCACTTTTTATATGTAACAACCCTGCTTTTTCCGTTACTTCCGTTAACCTTTCGTTAGTTTATTTAACGGCGATTATTTGACTTTTATGTGTTTATGTGTAATAATTGCATACTTGATCTTTGGAGGGTTACAATAATTAATATGGGTTGATATTAATTCAAATAAATATTTCGGATAATGAAATACGATAAAAACGATACGATTTTGATAACTGCTTTTTGTGCAACAAAATGCTTGGGTTTATTTTAATAATTAATTTATTAATTGTTAACTTTTTAAAAATAATTAATTTATTGGGTTTTTAATAAATTAACGTTGGGTTACGTTTAACGATCGGTTTAGCGTTCCGGGCCCTCGGTACGACTAAACGGCACTTGAAACGGACCACGATTACACAGAATTACAAAACACGAGCCCGGGAGTACCCCATGGGGCCCATTCGGCCGAACACCCCCCTCCCCACCCTTTTATGTTTAATTTTTGCAACTTGGAGGACTTAGTTGCAATTTAAGAGAACTAGGGCTAGTATAAAGGCTTAAGTGATAACCTAAACACTGTAAACCCTCACAATTACATATATCAGTCAATTTTTTTGTTACCTCCCTCCCTTTGGCTGCCGTCGATCACCATCACCAATACCACCATCAATTTTCAATTTTTGCTCAAGCCTTGAACACGAAAAGTGTAATTCTCGATCTCCTCTACGTATTGGTGTGCTTTAATTGTTGATCTAAGGTATAAACACATGAACCCTAATATTAAAAATCTGATTTTTATTAAAGTTTCATAGTTATGTTGTCAATTGCTCAAGTCTATACGCGTACGTGTTAATTGTAATCGTTATATTGATTGTTTGATGTGTTAGGGTTTAAAACCGAATTTGTTTATGCATGATCAAAAAATTAAGTTTTTCAAATGTTAATTATTATGTTATATTCAGATTCCTTGCAAAAAACTATTGAGTTTAGGCTTTGGATTCGCTTGATTTCGTTTCCGGATGATCAAGTTATGCTTAATTGAAATTAATGTTGTGTTTTTGTGATTGATCAGTAATCTGGATTTTATAGACCACGAATTGGCATGTGAAACTTATACTACTGGAAATATAATTTAAAAACACACAATTTAGACTAGGATATCATGTCGTTTGCTTATGTAAAACCCGAGATATGCATGAATTAGTGTAAAAGTAGTTTTATACAGCACTTGCATGAAAATAACCTTGTATGATAAAATGTATTAACTTCTGTGATAAAAGATTTGCATATTTGAAATTTACACAAAAAGTACTTCACCTTTCATGTAGATATCAGAGGCTAATTGTATCTAGATCTTCGGATAATCGCGTGCGAATGTGACTAGCTAAACTAGAATCGAATCTGTAAATTGCTCTCTGTTTTATACTCTGTGGATTGTGTTTATTGAATGAGCATGTAAGCTTCTGGAATATAAATTTTAACATGATATGTGACTTATTGTTAGTTTATGTCAATCTCTGAAACTTTATGAATTGGGCACACTAGTGTCATACTTTGTGTGACTTCTGAATTGAGCTGAAAAACTGAACATGTAACTTGCATGAATAAACTGTACCAATTGACCAAATAAAAATTTCTCAATTTTTGATATGTGTTAGTTTAACTTTTCCTTGAACTATGGCCACTGGTCTTGTATCAATTGTATGTTCCTAACTCCGGTTATAGCCAAAATGAAATAAGTGCGCGGTCAGAAACTGACTTGGCAAACCTCAAATGTACCCCTTCTGATTCCTGACTTTTAATTATCGTATGAGACCCTGGCCGGACTTTTTGAATTAGATTTTAAGTATATTTATGATCTGGAGTTTTCCATGTTTACGTGAATTTTTTACTATGAGATAATGTGCTAAGTATGCTACGTGTTCATGAACTTTGTGCACAACGATAAACTGAAATTGTGAAAATGATCATTCATGACCTGAAACGTATTGTTTGACTTAGGTTTGACATGTTGACCAAAATTTGACATGAACCTAATGATGTTGACTTTAGTTGCCACATTGACCATGTTTAACTTTCGGTTTGACTTCGGTTGACTTTGTTTGACTTGCATGAATTACTTGACTATATGTTGACTTTTACTTTGAAACGCGTCGAGTCGAGCAATAAAACAAATTATACTATGAAACCACACTTATTTAAGATACACATATATTGACCAACCTAAATACGTATACTTAGGTTGCATTACCCGGTTATAATCCATACAAGTCGTTTGTCTTTCAATCCGAGCTTTATTCGAAGGTGAGTTTACAGTCCCGCTTTTTACATGTTTTCAAGGATGAGAATACACGATGTTATACTTACATTATCAAATGCTTTTGTATTAACACGAGTACTATATATGCATATTGAGTTTTGTTCACAAAGCCTCTAGCTTGAATACTTTTAATACCATCGGTGTAAGCACAATTTAGATGGACGGATCCATTAGGTTAACAACCTCACCCTGCAATATTAACTGTGGTGCATTTATTTTGAACATTAGATACACTCGAACAAGTGTATAACATTTTAGGAGGTAAAGGCGGGTATAGTGGTTTCTATACTCGGGTCATTGCTAGTATTCAGGTGCTCATATATTATGCAAACGTTTTGCAACTTGGTGTTGTACTTGTAAAATCTCGTGGTCAAGGAAACTAAACTATTTTTCTGATAACTGTTTTTCAGATACTGTTACTTAACTTTAAACCTGTAGATTCACCAACATTATTTGTTGACCTGTTTTTGCGTGTTTTTATTCTCAGGTCCTTAAGAGGTAGACTTCCGCTGTGTTTGCTGCATGTCTGGCCGTGGAGTCAGCAATTGATTTAATGAACATTATTTACTTTCACATTTAAAACTTTTATAACTGTTTAATGTAAGACCTTGTTTCAGTTTCAGTTGATTGGGACGCCATCCAATCTTCGGGACGCCGTCTAGCAAAGAAGAGTTGGACGCCGTCCAATATTTGGGACGCCGTCCAACATAACTGACGGGCCAGCTGTTTTACTTAAAGATATTTAGAGGGGCAAATTGGTATTTTCACATGTGGAACGAGTTAAGGCCACAAGATCAGTTTTAGGAGCATCATTTGCTCCACTATCACCCACACAAACCCTCTCATCTTGTTCTAGTGAGAGAGAAAGAGTTTAGAGAGAGAGAGAGCTTGATTTGGAGAAGAAGGAGTCGGATTATCACCAAAGCTCAGGTTCTAAAGTTGTTCATCTCGCTCCTAGCTACGTTGTGGTAGTATTGGTAAGCTCAAACTCCGAATTTCATTTGTTAGATTTGATGTTCAAGTTAAGGTTTTGAGCTAGTTTGTTGTAAAACCCTTTTAGATGATGAAGTGGGTTTATGGTGACTAGTTATTCTTGTCACTTGGCGGGTTTTGGGTTGGTTGACGATTTGGCCTTAATTAGGCTTTGATCTTAAGTTTAATCACTAGGTTTAGTGATTATGGAAGTGTTGGAACACTTTTGGGTGCGTTTGGTTGACTAATTTTGAAATGGGTTGAAATTAGGGTTTTGGTGTCAAAATGGGTAAGACACGTGTTTAACACTTGTGTTCAGGTTCAATCGGTGTATTAGGACCATTTTCACTCGTGTTAGTGATTATTAGTTAGTTTGGGCGTGATTTGTGCTTGGAGGTGCATTTGGGTCGAAATTGCACTAAGGGTCAATTGGGTTGGTTTGTAAATCCACCCTAATTGTGTTGTTGTATTTGTGATAATGGAATAGGTACTTTCCATTGGCGCGTTGCGGATTATTTCGGTAGCATTCATCAAGGCAACAAGGTGAGTGTTAATATCCTATGTGCATATGTATGTGTAGGATGGGTGCGGGTCGGGTGAAGTGGTTCTCGGTTATAGAGCTCACTTCACATATAGGTGAATTTTGATGGACTTGCGTGTAGGTCCAATTGGCACGGTTGTGCGTTTTGGTTGACCACCTTTGGCGAGGTACACGTTTTGTGTGTACATTATCACACGTGGTTGTGATGTGGATGATATAACCCCAATGGCGAAGGGTTTTGATGTTGAGAAGTGAGTCGCGTGTGGATGCGGATTCACGGTGACGCGTGTAGTTTCGGTCATCTTATTAATTTGTGAAAGTGGATCTCGTGTAGTTCGGATTCACGATGACGCGTATAGTTCGGTCATCTTATCGGAAGTGAGTCTCGTGTAGTTCGGATTCACGGTGATGCATGTAGTTCGGTCATCTTATTGAGGTAGTGATCTCGTGTGTTTACGAATTCACTAAGGCTCGTGTAGTTCGGCCAATCTTCATGTGGTAATCGGTTGTCGGTTCTCGGTATTGGGTTAAGGGGTTAACCTTAGGCGTTATTATATTGTTATATATATATTAATGTATTGTTGTGTTGTAGCTAACCCTCCGGGTGTAGCTCATTGACGTTGTTCACATCGTCGTTAGTGAACTTACCATATGGTTGATGTTGTTAGCTTGTTGCTTAGTGATCGTACTGTATGCTTAGCTTAGCTTGCCTTTATGCTTGGATGCTCCGGTATGCGGTATTTGATTAATTGTGTGGCGTGTCCATTTTATACATATATATATATATATATATATATATATATATATATATATATATATATATATATATATATATATATATATATATATATATATATATGTAGTATATTCTCACTCACTAAGCGTTAGCTTACCCTCTCGTTGTTTACATTTTTATAGATTGCATGGATGCGGTGGCTCGGGTAAGCATGGGAATTAGTGGACTTGCGTAGTTGCTTTAGAAGACTTGCTTTTGGATTTGATTGGGATTGGGTAGCGTATCCCCAATCCCATGCTCGGTCTATGTTTTGAATTTAACTAAATGGGTTGAAATAGTCACTTGGTTGTAATTTGGGTCGATGTGGGCCCGGGGTTGTAAAACTCAGTTTTATTATGGAAAACTCTTAGTTTTAATTATTATAACATATTGTAAATGTGTTTTGGTTTAAAAGTGTCGGGAAGCGGGTTTTTCGCCCACGTGTGTAAGAAAAACTAATCAGGAACTTTTAGTGCATTTGGACGCCGTCCCAGATGGCTGGACGCCATCCAGTCCTTCTGAGCTGGACGCCGTCCAGATAGCTGGACGCCGTCCAGATGAACTATCCCAGAATTTTTTTTTTTATGGAACGTTTTTGGAAGGATAACGGGTTGGGTCGTTACATTTAAATACTGTTGGCTTGTGGTTACGATCACAACAGTGTTTCTATTTTGGGATTATTGACTTATATTTTTGAAAGTCAACTTTTAATAAAATTAAATGCGATTGTTTTAAACGTCTCATATAGAGGGCGTAACTGTTAACTGTAGGACCTGGATTAACGCGGCGTCAGATGGAAATTTGGTGGGGTGTTAAAGTTGGTATCAGAGCCAGGTTCGTAGGGAAACTAGGACTTGCATTAGTGTGTCTGATTTAGTCATTAGGACACTTTGGAGAGTCTAGACTACGACCGGGACTTAGTCATTACATGAGTACTTTGTGACTAACGTTATTTACCTGACTAATCTGTTCGTATGTGTTCTTGCATTGTGAGCTAGATGTCACAGGATTCAGGAAACAGTAGCAACGACTCGAGTGTGGCTGAGGTGAATGCACCTGCTCCTGCCCCAGCACCAGCACCTGCTCTGCATCAGATACCTAACCATCCCGTGAACCTTTATGCATTGGATTTGATTCATACTAACCGCAACAGGGATGTAGTTGATCGTGTTAATGCTTTGAGTGATATTGCTAGGACATACCCGCACCCCAATGATCTTGATAGGTTGGACGCAAGGGTCACAGATATAAATACTTATACGTATGAGGCTGAAGTGAGGTTCGTTGAGATGACGAGATTCATAGCAACTTTGACTGCCAGGGTTGCTGCATTGGAGGCGGAACGTAATAGGCCGAGGAATGATGGACCTGCCTCCCGTACCCGACAGAAGAGAAAATTGACCATGAGCTTCTTTTACTTTTCATCCACCATCCTTTCTTTAATTGGTTATATAAAACTTAACGGGTGTTATAAACCGGGCTACTAGCACATTATGTTTATTGTTTGGGTTACTACTTTTGGATTTGGTTTATCACTTTTGGATTTTATTTATAATAATGGTGGATTATGCTATTAATAACTATTATCTTTTATTGCATGCGGTACTATTCTTAGTTAGTAACATTGTATGATTTATGATGCTTGTGTTTTGTGATACTGCCATGATTACTATTATTAATGTTACTATTTAGTGTTACTACTCCTGCTACTACTACATAATGCTAGTACCACTACTATCACCACTAGTGTCACTACTACCACTACTAACACTACTATCACTATTCATCGCTACTAATACTACGTACACTACTTCTCACTACTTACGAATCTTTTAGTACTATAATTATTTACTAGTCTTCAACACTCGTTGCTAGTATATTTTTAATAAATCTATTTTTCATTGATCTTACTTCGATGTATCGTTTGTGTAGAAGGAGACCATGTTTACTTCAGGAATGTTCGAGGCTCAAGTTGAAGAACTCGTTACTCAACGAGTGATAGAAGCTCTTGTAGCTGCAGGTTTTGATTGCACGATTGAGAAATACTGTCCCAGACGAGAGCGAATAAGGTCGGAAAATGAACTTCTGAACTTAAGGGTCATTGGAACTGACATCCCTAGTTACACTAACCGGTTCCGGGAGCTATCGTTGCTTTGCCCACATTTAGTCCCATCAGCGGATAGAGCAATCGAGAGGTACATGTCGGGATTGCCGATGAAGGTGTTTAGTTTTGTCCTTTCCCATCAACCAAAGACAATACTCGGAGTTATCAACATGGCGATTAACAGGATGAAACAAGTTAGCCGAATGGAAGGAAAAGAGATACCTGCCAAGGGAAATGAAATCAATGGGAAAAGGAAACAGTGTGAGGATTATGTCAGAAATCTTACACAGGACCGAGGTGAGAAACAAGGGATGTTCCGTAACTTCGAGAAAGGATCTTCATCCAATACGAATTACAAAGGAAAACTACCATTGTGTGGAAATTGCCTAAAACACCATCGTGGGGGATGCAAAATGCTGAATTACATCAAGTGTCAAAAGAATGGTCACCTGGCCCTAGATTGTAAGGTCAATACCGAGAAGAATAAGTGTTTTAAGTGTGGTGAAGCAGGCCATTATATGAAGGACTGCCCGAGAAAGAGGAAGGATGGATCTACTCAGGGTACTGCAACCATCCATCACCCCAGTGGGACATGCAATGATCTTAACTCATTTAAAGGTACGTTTTCACTCGATGATCAACCTGTTTATGTTTTGTTTGATACCGACGCTGATAGAAGTTTTATATCTAAGGATATTTGTCACAATGTTAAGAATCCTGTTTCTCCCTTAGATAACGTGTATTCCATAGAACTAGGGAATGGTAACTTGATGAGAGCCGATAAGATTTATCACGGTTGTACTTTGACTTTAGAGGGTAAGCCTTTTAGCATTGATGTAATACCTATTAAACTGGGAAGTTTTGACCTTGTGGTTGGAATGGACTGGTTAGCCGATAACAAAGCTGAGGTGGTCTGTGACCTAAAGGCTATTCGTATTCCTATTGCTGACAGTGAGCCTATGATGATTTATGGTGAAAAGAATGGCTCACAATTACATCTCATTAACTGCTTGAAACTTCAGAAGTATGTGAGAAAGGGATGTATCACGTTTATGGCTCACGTAAGCCAGATTGTACCTGAAGAAAGGAGACCCGAAGACGTTCCTATAGTTAAGGAATTTCTTGAAGTTTTTCCGGAGGAATTACCTGGTCTTCCACTGCATCGAGAAGTTGAGTTTCAGATAGACTTAGTGACAGGAGCGGCACCGGTGGCTCGCGTACCATACAGACTTGCACCCCCAGAGCTTCAAGAGTTGTCTAGTCAATTGTAAGAGTTGTTAGACAAGAGATTTATTCGACCGAGTTCTTCACCTTGGGGAGCTCCAGTCTTATTTGTTAAAAAGAAAGATGGGTCGATGAGGTTATCTATCGATTACAGAGAATTGAACAAGTTGACAATCAAGAATCGGTATCCGCTACCGAGGATTGATGACTTATTTGATCAACTACATTGAGATCCGGGTATCACCAATTGAGAGTCAAAGAAGCTGATGTTCCGAAGACAGCGTTTAGAACACGTTATGGACATTATGAGTTTACAGTGATGCCGTTTGGTTTGACGAAAGCACCAGCAGTATTCATAGACCTCATGAACTGTGTGTGTGAGCCATACCTAGATAAATTTTTCATTATGTTTATTGATGATGTATTGGTGTACTCCAAGAACAAGGAAGAGCACGAACAGCATCTACGTTCGATATTGACTATGCTTAGAAAAGAGCAGTTGTATGCAAAATTCTCTAAGTGTGACTTTTGGTTACCAGAGGTACAATTTCTTGGCCATGTTGTAGGGGCCAATGGAATACAGGTCGATTCAGCAAAGTTTGAGTCGGTTAAGAATTGGGAAACTCCAAAGACGCCAACTCAGATCCGGCAATTTTTGGGTCTAGTTGGTTACTACCGGAGATTCATCGAAGGATTCTCTAAGATCGCCCGACCATTGACCGCGTTGACTCATAAGGATGAGAAGTATGAGTGGTCAGAACCGCAAGAGTCTGCATTTCAGTTGTTAAAAGAGAAGTTAACAACTGCACCAGTATTGTCTCTACCCGAGGTAAGTGAAGATTTTGTTGTTTATTGTGATGCCTCACGTCAAGGAATGGGTTGCGCGCTTATGCAACAAAATAAGGTTATTGCTTATGGATCGCGTCAGTTAAAGATTCATGAGCATAACTACACTACGCACGACCTTGAACTAGGAGTTGTTGTCTTTGCACTTAAAATGTGGAGGCACTACCTGTATGGAACCAAGTTTACTATCTTCACTGACCATAAGAGTTTACAGCACATATTCGACCAGAAACAGCTCAACATGAGACAACGACATTGGATGGAACTACTTAACGATTATAACTGCGAACTTCAATACCATCCGGGCAAGGAGAATGTTGTGGCGGATGCTTTAAGCAGAAAAGAGCCAGAGAGACCTCTTCGGGTTAAAGCTCTTAACATATTTGTCCGTACGAATCTCACATCACAAATCCGTGAAGCACAACAAGAAGCCGTGAAATAAGAAAATGTCGATGTTGAATTTCTCAGAGGAATGGATAAGAAATTTGACATCAAAGAGGACGGAACACGATACTTTGCTAATCGAATCTGGGTACCAAAGTTTGGTGGATTGAGAGAAATAGTGTTGGAGAAGCATACAAGTCAAGGTACTCAATTCATCCGGGATCAGATAAAATGTACTAGGATTTGAAGGCATTCTATTGGTGGCCAAATTTGAAAGCTGACATTGCTACCTATGTTGGAAGGTGCTTGACTTGCGCTAAAGTCAAGGCTGAGCATCAGAAGCCATCAGGATTATTAACTCAACCATAGATTCCCCAGTGGAAGTGGGAAGGTATTACCATGGACTTCATCACAAAACTGCCGAGAATGGCGGGAGGTCACAATACTATTTGGGTTATTGTGGATCGTCTCACTAAGTCTGCACACTTCTTACCGATAAGAGAAACTGATAAAATGGAGAAGTTGGCTCAGATATACATTAAAGAAGTCGTCTCTAGGCATGGAGTGCCTATATCCATTATATCTGATCGCGACAGTAGATTTACTTCCAAGTTTTGGCAATCATTACATAAAGCAATTGGGACCCATTTAGATATGAGTACATCATATCAACCCCAGTCAGATGGCCAGAGCGAACTAACTATTCAGAATTTTGAGGACATGTTGCGAGCATGTGTCATTGATTTTGGAAACGGATGGGATAAGTACTTACCACTTGCTGAGTTCTCATACTATAACAGCTACCATGCGAGCATTAAAGCTGCACCTTTCGAGGCGTTGTACGAAAGGAAGTGTAGATCTCCCGTTTATTGGAGCGAATTGGGAGATAGTCAGTTGACAGGCCCTGAGATTATCCAGGAGAAAACGGAGAAAGTTCTACAGATTCAGGAACGACTGAGAACGGCTCGGAGTCATCAAAAGAGTTACGTCGATGTTAGACAGAAGGACATAGAATTCCAAGTTGGTGATAAAGTCATGCTTAAGGTATCACCTTGGAAGGGTGTCGTACGGTTTGGAAAACGAGGTAAATTGAGCCCTAGATATGTTGGACCATTCGAGATAACCGAAAGAGTTGGACCGGTAGCTTACAGGTTGGAACTGCCACAAGCACTCAGTGGTATACAAGACATTTTTCACGTATCCAACTTGAAGAAGTGCTTAGCCGACGAGAATTTGATTATTCCATTAGAGGAATTGCGTATCAATGACAAACTTCATTTCATTGAAGAGCTTGTCGAAATCTTGGGCCGTGAGGTCAAACAGTTGAAGCAAAGAAGAATTCCTATCGTTAAAGTTCGGTGGAACGCGAGAAGAGGACCAGAGTTCACGTGGGAGCGTGAAGACCAGATGAGACTGAAATACCCGCAACTGTTCCCCCAGGAAACTACTTCAGCGGATGTTCACTAAAATTTCGGGACGAAATTTTCAATAACATGTGGGTAATGTAACAACCCTGCTTTTTCCGTTACTTCTGTTAACCTTCTGTTAGTTTATTTAACGGAGATTATTTGACTTTTATGTGTTTATGTGTAATAAATGCATACTTGATCATTGGAGGATTACAATAATTAATATGGGTTGATATTAATTCAAATAAATATTTCGAATAATGAAATACGATAAAAAAAATACGATTTTGATAACTGCTTTTTGAGCAATGAAACGCTCGGGTTTATTTTAATAATTAATTTATTAATTGATAACTTTTTAAAAATAATTAATTTATTGGGTTTTTAATAAATTAACGTTCGGTTGCGTTTAACGATCGGTTTAGCGTTCCGGGCCCTCGGTACGACTAAACGGCACTTGAAACGGACCACGATTATACGGAATTTCAAAGCACGAGCCCGGGAGTACCCCATGGGGCCCATTCGGCCGAACACCCCCCTCCTCACCCTTTTATGTTTAATTTTTGCAACTTGGAGGACTTAGGTGCAATTTAAGAGAACTAGGGCTAGTATAAAGGCTTAAGTGATAACCTAAACACTGTAAACCCTCACAATTACACATATCAGTCGATTTTTTTGTTCCCTCCCTCCCTTTGGCTACCGTCGATCACCATCACCAATACCACCATCAATTTTCAATTTTTGCTCAAGCCTTGAACACGAAAAGTGTAATTCTCGATCTCCTCTACGTATTGTTGTGCTTTAATTGTTGATCTAAGGTATAAACACATGAACCCTAATATTAAAAATCTGATTTTTATTAAAGTTTCATAGTTATGTTGTCAATTGCTCAAGTCTATACGCGTACGTGTTAATTGTAATCGTTATATTGATTGTTTGATGTGTTAAGGTTTAAAACCGAATTTGTTTATGCATGATCAGAAAAATTAAGTTTTTCAAATGTTAATTATTATGTTATATTCAGATTTCTTGCGAAAAACTATTGAGTTTAGGCTTTGGATTCGCTTGATTTCATTTCCGGATGATCAAGTTATGCTTAATTGAAATTAACGTTGTGTTTTTGTGATTGATTAGAAATCTGGATTTGATAGACCACGAATTGGAATGTGAAACTTATACCACTGGAAATATAATTTAAAAACACACAATTTAGGCTAGGATATCATGTCGTTTTCTTATGTAAAACCTGAGATATGCTTGAATTAGTGTAAAAGTAGTTTTATACAGCACTTGCATTAAAATAACCTTGTATAATAAAATGTGTTAACTTCTGTGATTAAAGTTTTGCATATTTGAAATTTACACAAAAATTACTTCACCTTTCATGTAGATATCATAGGCTAATTGTATCTAGATCTTCGGATAATCGCGTGCGAATGTGACTAGCTAAACTAGAATCGAATCTGTAAATTGCTCTCTGTTTTATACTCTGTGGATTGTGTTTATTGAATGAGCATGTAAGCTTCTGGAATATAAATTTTAACATTATATGTGACTTATTGTTAGTTTATGTCAATCTCTGAAACTTTATGAATTGGGCACACTAGTGTCATACTTTGTGTGACTTCTGAATTGAGCTGAAAAACTAAACATTTAGCTTGCATGAATAAACTGTACAAATTGGCTAAACAAAAATTGCTCAATTTTTGATATGTGTTATTTTGACTTGTCCTTGAACTATGGCCACTGGTCTTGTATCAATTGCATGTTCCTAACTCTGGTTATAGCCAAAACGAAATCAGTGCGCGGTCAGAAACTGACTTGGCAAACCCCAAATGTACCCCTTCTGATTCCTAACTTTTAATTATCGTATGAGACCCTGGATGGACTTTTTGGAATCTATTTTAAGTATATTTATGATCTGGAGTTTTCCATGTTTACGTGAATTTTGTACTATGAGATAATGTGCTAAGTATGCTACGTGTTCATGAACTTTGTGCACAACGATAAACTGAAATTGTGAAAATGATCATTCACGACCTGAAACGTATTGTTTGACTTAGGTTTGACATGTTGACCAAAATTTGACATGAACCTACTGATGTTGACTTTAGTTGACCACATTGACCAAGTTTTACTTTCGGTTTGACTTCGGTTGACTTTGTTTGACTTGCATGAATTACTTGACTATATGTTGACTTTTACTTTGAAACGCGTCGAGTCGAGCAATAAGATAACTTATACTATGAAACCATACTTATTTAAGATACACATATATTGACCAACCTAAATACGTATACTTAGGTTGCATTACCCGGTTATAATCCGTACAAGTCGTTTGTCTTTCAATCCGAGCTTTATTCAAAGGTGAGTCTACAGTCCCGCTTTTTACATATTTTCAGGGATGAGAATACACACTGTTATACTTACATTATCAAATGCTTTTGTATTGACACGAGTACTATATATGCATATTGAGTTTTGTTCACAAAGCCTCTAGCTTGAATACTTTTAATACCATCGGTGTAAGCCCAATTTAGATGGATGGATCCGTTAGGTTGACAACCTCAACCTGCAATTTTAACTGTGGTGCATTTATTTTGAATATTAGATACACTCGAACAAGTGTATATCATTTTAGGAGGTAAAGGCGGGTATAGTGGTTTCAATACTCGGGTCATTGCTAGTATTCAGGTACTCATATATTATGCAAACGTTTTGCAACTTGGTGTTGTACTTGTAAAATCTCGTGGTCAAGGAAACTAAACTATTTTTCTGATAACTGTTTTTCAGATACTGTTACTTAACTTTAAACCTGTAGATTCACCAACATTATTTATTGACATGTTTTTGCGTGTTTTTATTCTCAGGTCCTTTAGAGGTAGACTTCCGCTGTGTTTGTTGCATGTCTGGCCGTGGAGTCAGCATTTGATTTAATGAACATTATTTACTTTCGCATTTAAAACTTTTATAACTGTTTAAATACTGTTGGCTTGTGGTTACGATCACAACAGTGTTTCTATTTTGGAATTATTGACTTATGTTTTTGAAAGTCAACTTTTAATAAAATTAAATGCGATTACTTTAAACGTCTCATATAGAGGGCATAACTGTTAACTGTGGGACCTGGATTAACGCGCCGTCAGATGAAAGTTTGGCGGGGTGTTAAATTATATTTTACCCAGGATCGGGAGTGGACAGTGAGTTAATTCTTGTTTAATAATTTATGAACAAATTTTATACCATAATGACCAAAATAAATAAATATAGTTAATTTAAAAATATGGGATTTTTCTGAACACTTTTATTCGCCACTGATTATCAACAGAGCACGAATTTCAGTCCGTGAATGAAATAGTAGACGACGGCTAACAATTTAACACGTTTAAATCCTAAATTATATTATAATCATTATTATATTAATATAATTATTCGATTAAGTGATGTGTTCCAACTACCTATCTATTTCTATATATAATATATGCATACATTCATTGTAGGCTTAAAAACATCACTAAACCCACTAACAATTGCCACTAGTCCTCCTTTCTAAGTTAATTATTAACTATCAATTTGTGTTTCTATTTCGTGTACCAGCATAGGATAGATATATGCATACAACAACCACTTCATCAAGATAAACCAAACCCCAATCCCATTTAATTCATGTTCCTGTCTTCGGTAATGAACAACACCAGTCACCATTTGTGATCTTCTTTTGCGATCAATCACCACCGGGACCATCTTCAAACTATCATCACCATCGACGGGTAACACTACAACAACCATCTTCACCCTCACCATGTCGACATCCACAAACCACCATCACGTTTTTTATTTATTTCTTGATTAACTATTTTCACCAAGCCACCGTCGACCGCTGCTATGGCCACATCACCAAACCATCGTTCAAACCAACTAGTCGATGAGGTATTCTGCTATTGCTACTACATACTTATCTTTTTCTGTTTACATCCCAAACAACCATCAACCACCACTCAACCGTCACTTGGAAAACACCTTTGAACCACCTCTTTAACCACCCAACACCATCATCACTTACGGCTAATCGGAGCTACTGCTATGCCTGCTATTTCCTGTTTCAATCAAGGACAAAAATCCATTCGTTTCTTGTTTTTAAAGTCTCGTGAACAAGACCACACCCCACACCAAAACTCCTAATCATCAACTCAAAAGCTCAACAAAAACATAAACAATGTTGCTACTGTTCTGTTAGTTTTCTACTAATCATACAGCTACCATAATTCGACAACCCTTATAACCTGTGATGTTACTATTTCTGTGCTACGTATTTGTTCGGAAAACACAAACACCTTGATGAATTTTTTTACTGCTGTTGTGTAGTCTCCACTCGTCACCATCTTCAACACTCTTCTTCTTAAACACCACCATCGTTACCGGTATCAAACCGCCATCATTAACCACCTCTCAAACCTACTTTACCTTCGTGAAACCACCATCAAGACGACATCACCACCGAAACCTTTTGTCACTGGTTGCTTCTTCTACATGATCACCATCTCCATGGACACCATCACCACATCTTGAACCCCTCGGTGACTGTTACAACAAATCACAATATTCGTAACTGCTAGTTGTCTGCTACAAATAAACGAACAAGGCTACTGTCGAAAAAAAACCATCACTATACTTTTGTTACGCATACTTCAACCACCACCTAAACTCAACTGCTACAATCACTACTGCAGCTGCGTTTCCCTTTTCCTTCCTTTCTGTTTTTACGAACCTCAAACAACACCTTTATCGAAACCCATTTGATAGATATTAAAGATGATAACATTGTTGCTGTTACTGTTGGCTAAAAATAAAAGGATACAAATCACATGCCTAGGATCCTTTTTAAAGTATAATTATTTATATTATTATTGTTATAATCGAAGGGAATGTCGACAGGAAACTATAAGTTTAATTGCTATTGGGTTAGAGTGTTAATAGGCTAGCTATGTGGGCTTAGATAATTAACTTTTTGGGCCGTGATCCAGCTTCCTCACTTCTGTGAACTGAACGAATGATGAAGATACGTGATATGAATAAAATGAATGATGATTGTGAGATTAACCAACAAAACAATGGTGATACATGCACGTGAAAAATGGATTACGATTATGGTAACAGTTATGATGATACTAATGATAATGGGTATGATGATGATGAAACTGTGAGGTGATGATGTTATGTGCATGATCGTGAGCGATTATGATGAACAATGTATGACAACGATTAGGAGGGTATAATTCCTATTATCATTAGTAATATAATAATTATTATTATTAGTATTATTATTATTATTATCATTATTATTATTATTATTATCATTATTATTATTTTCAAATCAAATTATTTTTATTATTATTATCACTATTTTATTATTATAATTATTATTTTTATAAACAAAAGATATTTATATAAAATATATATTTATTACGTATATCATAAGTATACTAATATTAGATTTTTAATATATTAACTAAGATAATATTATTTATATAACATTTATTAAAATGTATATATCCTATAAGTATTATAACAAATTATAAGGATTAATACAATTATATATAAGGATATTCATCTATATATATTATAAAATATATATAAACTTAGTTGATTAATATTACAATGTGTTAATATATATATATATATATACTTGATATAGGTTGGTGAATCTGAGGCCAATCTTGCATTGTTCAGTTCCGTCGTATGCATATTTTTACTACAAAATGTCGTATTGTGAGTTCATTTGATTCCCTTTTACACTTTACATTTTTGGGACTGAGAATACATGATAATGCTAAAAACGAACATATATTTCATAGCATTATTCCTCAAGAAAGACAAGCTTTTAGTTGCAATTGTTCTATTTACAAGTGATATTCGTTTAAATAATAAAAGGTGAAGACAAAAGACAGATTCGACGAATTGAAGACGCAAATGACCAAAAAGCTCAAAAGTACAAAAGACAATCAAAGAGGTTCCAATTATTGATGAGAAACGTCTCAAAATTACAAGAGTACAAGATTCAAAACGCAAAGTACAAGATATTAAATTGTACGCAAGGACGTTCGAAAATCCGGAACCAGGACCAGAGTCAACTCTCAACGCTCGACGCAACGGACTAAAAATTACAAGTCAACTATGCACATGAATATAATATAATATATAAATAATTCTTAAAAATTATATATATATTATATTATTATTTAAAATCGTCGGCAAACAAAGAGCCAAGGCTGAATGAGCTGTAAAAACGAACTCCGCGACTTGCGGAGTTCGAAGGCTAAAAGAACCGCGACTCGCGGAGCCCCAAAAAAATGAAAATGCCTATAAAAGCCAACGCAATTCGATGAATTTTAATATCAATATATATCCATCCATCTATCTATACGTAATATTTATATTTATAATTTATATTTTAATTTTAATTTTAATTTTAATTTTAATCCTAATAATAAGGGTATGTTAGCGAATGTTGTAAGGGTGTAAGTCGAAATTCTGTCCGCGTAACGTGTAACATCC
Source organism: Rutidosis leptorrhynchoides (assembly GCF_046630445.1). Taxonomy (NCBI): domain Eukaryota; kingdom Viridiplantae; phylum Streptophyta; class Magnoliopsida; order Asterales; family Asteraceae; genus Rutidosis; species Rutidosis leptorrhynchoides. Next base: position 612,771,648 of record NC_092336.1, on the reverse strand, counting down.
TCAAGTGGGCCTAGATGTAAAATTACTATTTTACCCTTAAGATAGTATGGTGTTATTATATGCTTTTATTTTTATTTATTGTTTATTATTATTTAATGTTGAGGTTAGGACCAGTTTGTGACAAGGGTCACAGAACAGGTTTGTTTATTTAATTTGGACTTCGTTTGGGTTACCAAATGATGTACGAAAGATATCAGATAACTGGTAAATACCCGTGTGTCACACAGTGTGGGATTTTAACCCACTTTTGATGACTTGTGCAGTGCATTTCTTGCACTTTCCAGATCCTTCCCAAAATAATACCCCGTACCTAATTCTTTCTCCTTTGAAACCCTAATCATCAAAACTTGTTCTTGAGCTCAAATTGATCTTGGAATCTTGTTCCTTGTTGTCTACTGATTCTAACAAGGTAAGAAACATGTGTTTTTGTGTTCAATTCATGGTTAAATTCATAGTTTTGTGTAAGTTTTGTAAAAAGCTTGATTTTGTGTCAAAATCCATGGATTTGATGTTGTTATGGTCAAAACTTTGTGGGTTTATAGCCTATATAACATGTAGTAATTGAGTTGTGGCAAGTTTTGGTGTCGAAAACGAGCACTAGTTCAAGATTTGGTGAATTTAGCTTGAAGTCCGTAGCCTTTGTTCAGTTTCTGATGAAGATGAACACAGTCGGCCGACTGTCGGTCGACAGTCGACCGACTGAGGGTTGAACCGGCCGATTAACGAAGACAACCGACCGACTGAGATTTACATTCGGCCGATTGATGTAATACCAAGTGAGTCGACCGACTGAGAAGGTCAGTCGACCGATTGTGTAGACAGTCGACCGACTGTCAGTGTCAGTCGACCGACTGAATGTCCAGGGCAGAATATTTTACCTAAGTGTTGATTTTTAGCCGTTATGCTGCCCGTTTGTATTTTGATGTTTATGATGTAAATTTTGAAAGTGCATAAGTGTTAAGGAGAAAATTTTTAGCGGACAGTTTTCTGACAAAATTTTCTGTATTGTGTTATTTGGTGTTTATGGACATAAACTAACTCGTGTATTTGTATTTCTCAGGAGAAAAGGAGAAAGAGAAGGTTCAGTGATTAGATAGCTGAACACCTTCTCGTTTGCTGGTAATCGGTGAGTGGGACTAACTGGAGAATATAGTATATTGTAGCATGTTATATTATGATTTTCATGCTTGTTAGATATACTTATTGTTGTGATTAGTTAGTACCTTGTGATGACTGCATGTTAGTTGATGCTTGTCTGCTGGAGTCCAGTGCGTCCCTATCTTGTGGTAGCCTAATTCGATAGGAGAGATCAACCTGCGGGTTGGGTTCCTCATGTGGTAGCCTATTTGCATCCGTGTAGTATATGTTTGAATGACGCGTACGTCGCGTGTGGATGATTTATGCAGCACGGTATGTAGGAGGAACTTCCGGTAAACCCCAGCCCGATCAACTGGTGGTTAATGGTTTGGCCGAACCGCCGGAGTCTCTGTAGACTGCACTACTGGGTAATGTTTGTGTGTTAGACTATGTGACATGATTAGTATAACACTTATGTATGCTATGGCATGTAGTTAGTCGTACTCACTTAGCTTCGTGCTAATTCCCCTCCCTCTCCTCCCTGCAGGTTATTAGCTTTTGTAGTTTATGCTTTTGGGGAGAAGATGGGCATGAAGATGTTATGTTTGACAGGAGTCAACTCTGATGTTGTCTTGCTTTATGAAAACAATAATCTTTTTGTAAATATGTCTTCTCTGTATAAACAAGTATTTTGTAATGACACGTGACACAGGTTGTATTAACAATAGTTAATGTGGATATCGTATTAAATTAATATTATGCTTCCGCCACGTATTAAAAAAAAAATCAGCGGTGTCACATAACGCTATGCTATTTTTAATCATTGTAAGTTATGTTCAACCTTTTTAATTTAATGTCTCGTAGCTAAGTTATTATTATGCTTATTTAATCCGAAGTAATCATGATGTTGGGCTAATTACTAAAATTGGGTAATTGAGATTTGTACCATAATTGGGGTTTGGACAAAAGAACGACACTTGTGGAAATTAGACTATGGATTATTAATGGGCTTTATATTTGTTTAACTAAATGATAGTTTGTTAATTTTAATATAAAGATTTACAATTGGACGTCCCTATAAATAACCATATACACTCGATCGGACACGATGGGCGGGGTATTTATATGTATGAATAATCGTTCATTTAACCGGACACGGGAATGGATTAATAGTCACTAGAATTATTAAAACAGGGGTGAAATTATGTACAAGGACACTTGGCATAATTGATAACAAAGTATTAAAACCTTGGGTTACACTCAGTCGACATCCTGGTGTAATTATTAAACAAAGTATTAAAATCTTGTTACAGTTTAAGTCCCCAATTAGTTGGAATATTTGACTTCGGGTATAAGAATAATTTGACGAGGACACTCGCACTTTATATTTATGACTGATGGACTGTTATGGACAAAAACCAGACGGATATATTAAATAATCCAGGACAAAGGACAATTAACCCATGGGCATAAAACTAAAATCAACACGTCAAACATCATGATTACGGAAGTTTAAATAAGCATAATTCTTTTATTTCATATTTAATTTCCTTTATTTTATATTTAATTGCACTTCTAATTATCGCATTTTATTTTATTGTTATTATATTTAATTGCACTTTTAATTATCGTACTTTTTAATTATCGCAAGTTTATTTTATCGCACTTTTATTATTCGCAATTTCATTATCGTTATTTAATTTATGCTTTAAATTAAGTCTTTTATTTATTTAATATTTTACATTTTGTTTTAACTGCAACTAAAGTTTTAAAATCGACAAACCAGTCATTAAACGGTAAAAACCCCCTTTATAATAATAATATTACTTATATATATATTTGTATTTTTATAAAATTAAACTAATATAGTGTTAAGCTTTGATTAAAAGATTTTTCCTGTGGAACGAACCGGACTTACTAAAAACTACACTACTGTACGATTAGGTACACTGCCTATAAGTGTTGTAGCAAGGTTTAAGTATATCCATTCTCTAAATAAATAAATATCTTGTGTAAAATTGTATCGTATTTAATAGTATTTCCTTGTAAAATTTAATAGCTATTTTATATATACACCTCGCATAACATCAAGTTATTTTTGGCGCCGCTGCCGAGGAACATCTAGCTTAAAAGCCGGAAGCGCAAGGCTAATATATAAAAAAAAAAATTCTTATTAAGTTTTAATTAGTTTTTGTAAAATATATACTTTTTAAAATTTAAAAAATTAAAAAAATTAAAAACCGAAAAAATATATATATATAAATCTATTTTTAAGATTTTTTTAAAATTATAAAGTATTTCTATTTTTATTTTAGTTTTTAAATCATAAGTTTTTATTTAATTTATATAAATATTTTATATATTTATTAAAACAGAAAATTTAAACAGAAAAATAAAAAAAAAATAAAATAAAATATAAACCTGTCAAACGAAAGCTCCTGATCTGAAATTTGATACCCCGCGACTCGCGGAGTTTCCAGCTTCGAGCACCGCAACTCGCGGAGCCGTCTGACAGGGCCACACAGAAACCCTAACAGCATTTATTACGGTGTAATTATTATTTATTATTATTATTAACCCTAATTACTTAATTATTATTATAATTAGTTTTAAATTTTTAAAATAAATTGTATTTTAAATTTTAATTAGTTTAATTAGTTTATAAAATTAATAGTTTTATAAATTAAATAATATAAAAATAATATTTTTATAAAAATTGTAATTTTTACAACTTTTTGTATATTTTTATATTTTCTCTCTTTTTAATTGTTTTAGCGTAATATTTGTATTTTTCGCTAGTTTTTAGTTTTAAACTTAGTTTTTGCCATAGTTATATTTTTATTTCTAGATTTTTAGGCTTTGCCGTAAAATCCCTTAAGTGCTTTTTCTTTAGACTAAGATTTAGGTGCTTTAGAATTTTGCGACGCCTTTTTAAGTTTTAGTTTTTTTTTTTTTTAGTTATTGCCATTTGGGATATAGTTTTTCTTGTAAGTTTTAATATTTTTAGACGCCTTTTACCTATGTATCAATTATCATTCCAATTAGTAATCTCAATTTGCGATTATAATTTTAAGTTAGTGATAGTAATAAGGTTGGGTTAGTCGAGTGTTTTTAAGTTCTATAAGTTACTCTTTTTCTTTCTTATTTTTATTTTTCGATTTTTTTTCCGGCACGCTCTTTTTCTTTCTTATTTCTCGCTATTCTAGTTTTAGGACATAGATTTTTATTCTACTTCTTATCTAAATTTCTTAAAACTACGAAAATTTATTTTAAGTGGTTAAATTGATAGACATCAAAATTTTCTGGTTCGTAGTAATAGTTGGATTTGTACGTGGACCGGGTTATTGGAGCCAAACAGTCCTCAATTATATTGAGACCAAACGAATCCTGCCCCTCTGCTGCATCTTTTGGCTATTCGAAACGTGGGCAAAATCAGAAAAGTCTATTAATTGGATAACTTATATAATTTTTCTTTCCTTTTTAAAAACTAATAGGATATTCAGTGAATGCACCGAGCAAGACGTTCACCACCTTTTGTACGTTCACCACCTGTAACTCGATCAAGACATTTAGAAAATATTACCGCCGTTGATTTTTCTTTAGAATCGTCATCCAGTCGACCAAGTACTTCAGTTCAAATTTTCGATAATCCATTTTTTGAACCCGACCTCACAATTGAGAATCCGGAGAATATTCAGGGACGATTCATAGATCCTGAACCATTAAATTTTCCTCCGGAACCACCAATCATTCAAATAGAGATTGTTGAGGAACGAACCATTAAATCAGAATCCTCTAGTGATTCCGATTCAACAAATTCAATTATGGAGAATCTAGAACCTTTAAGTATGGAAGACCGAATGAGAGCTAAACGTACTGGCCAAGGTCACGCAATTACTCATCCAGACATTAATGCGCCAGATTATGAAATCAAAGGACAAATTCTACATATGGTGACTAATCAATGCCAATTTAGTGGTGCGCCGAAGGAAGATCCAAATGAACATCTACGTACCTTTAATAGGATCTGCACTCTATTTAAAATAAGAGAAGTTGAAGATGAACAGATATATCTCATGTTATTTCCCTGGACTTTAAAGGGAGAAGCCAAAGATTGGTTGGAATCGTTACCTAAAGGGGCGATTGATACATGGGACGTTTTAGTTAAAAAATTTCTTAAACAATTCTTTCCGGCATCTAAAGCCGTAAGACTTCAAGGAGAAATTGTTACGTTCACACAGAAACCGAATGAAACTCTATATGAGGCGTGGACAAGATTTGGAAAGTTATTAAGAGGATGTCCGCAACATGGTTTAGACACCTGTCAAATAGTACAAATATTCTACCAAGGATGCGACATCACTACAAGGAAAGACATAGATATAGCAGCTGGTGGTTCTATTATGAAGAAAACCGAAACTGATGCTTATAAAATTATTGATAACACTGCTTCCCACTCACATGAGTGGCACCAAGAAAAAGATATCGTTAGATCATCTAAAGCAGCTAGAGCCAATTCTAGCCATGACTTAGATTCCATTTTCGCAAAGATAGATGCTGTGGAGAGACGAATGGAAAAGATGACTAAGGATATTCACTCAATACGAATTAATTGTGAGCAGTGTGGAGGACCACATTTGACAAAAGATTGTCTCAGTATTGAATTAACAATGGAACAAACAGAGAATATTTCATACATAAACTAAAGGCCTGAAAATAATTATCAGAATAATTATCAACCGCCAAGACCTATTTACAATCAAAACCAGAATTATAACCGAAATATTCCATACAACAACCAACAAGGTCCTAGCAATCAATAAGTATCTAACAATACTTACAATTAGCAAAGACCTAATTTTCAAAACAAACCACAAACCGATGATAAAAAGCCGAATTTAGAAGATATGATGACAAAGCTAGTTGAAACTCAAACGCAGTTTTTCACATCTCAAAAACAAACAAATGAACAAAATGCTCAAGCATTTAGAAATCAACAAGCTTCTATTCAAAACTTGGAACAAGAAGTAAGTAACCTAGCAAGGTTAATAGGTGAAAGAAAACCGGGAAGTTTACCTAGTGATACAAATGCTAACCCCCGGAATGAAACAGCTAAAGCCATTACCACAAGAAGTGGTACAACACTTAAACCACCTAAAATACCTGTAACTTCTGATGAAGCTATTCCTACTCCACAAGAACCACAACCTGAACAAGATAAGGAAAAAGAACCGGTAGTTGAAAAGGTTAATAAAGATAACATAGTTAAGGCTAAACCTTATGTTAAACCATACCAACCACCACTTCCTTACCCGAGCAAAATAAAGAAAGAGAAACTTGAAGCCGAGCAATCCAAATTCTTGGATATGTTTAAACAGATAAATGTAAATCTTCCTTTCATTGATGTGATTTCAGGAATGCCTAGATATGCTAAATTCTTGAAAGATCTAATCTCAAATAGAAAGAAAATGGAAGAACTCTCGGCTGTTACTATGAATGCTAATTGTTCAGCAGTGCTGTTGAATAAAATACCAGAAAAACTATCTGATCCAGGAAGTTTCACAATTCCATGTTTTCTGGGTAGTCTTAGTTCAATAGAAGCATTAGCAGACTTAGGTGCTAGTATAAATCTAATGCCGTATTCACTATACGCTAAACTAGACCTTGGAGAATTGAAACCAACAAGAATAAGCATACAACTAGCCGATAGATCAATAAAATATCCTAGAGGGATAATGGAGAACATGCTAGTTAAAGTTGGTACTTTAGTATTTCCAGTAGATTTTGTTGTTCTGGACATGGAAGAAGATTCTCAAGTTCCTCTCATATTAGGAAGACCATTCTTAAACACGGCTAAAGCAATGATAGACGTGTTTGGTAAGAAATTGACCCTAAGTATAGAGGACGAAAGTGTTACCTTTTCAGTTGATAGAGCAATGCAACAACCGCAATCTGCAGATGATACATGTTATTATATTCAAACTATAGATTCACATGCAGAATTGTTAGAAGAATTTCCAGAATTACAAGGAACAGGGGAATGTTCTTTAGGAGAAGGTACTGAACAAATTGATGAAGCTGAAATGTTAGCTACACTAATAGCTAATGGATATGAACCAACAACAGAAGAAATTCAAATGCTAAAAGAAGAAGACAGATATCGATATAAATCATCGATAGAAGAACCACCGAAATAAGAGTTAAAGCCACTTCCAAACCATTTGGAATACGCTTATTTACATGGTGAATCTGAATTACCTGTAATAATATCGTCTTCTCTTACTGAAAATGAAAAATCTCAACTCATTTCTGTGTTGAAAGCTCATAAACCAGCCATTGCATGGAAGATTCATGATATTAAAGGAATAAGTCCTTCGTATTGCACATATAAAATCCTTATGGAAGAAGGTCATAAAACGTATGTGCAACGCCAACGAAGACTAAATCCTAATATGCAAGATGTAGTTAAGAAAGAAATTATTAAACTGCTAGATGCAGGTTTAATATATCCAATTTCTGATAGTCCATGGGTAAGCCCAGTTCAATGCGTGCCTAAGAAGGGTGGCATGACTGTCATTACAAATGAGAAAAATGAGCTTATTCCTACTAGGACTGTAACATGATGGCATGTATGTATTGATTATAGAAAATTAAATGACGCCACCAGAAAAGATCACTTTCCCTTACCTTTCATTGATCAAATGTTGGAAAGATTAGCCCAAAATAGTTACTATTGTTTTCTAGATGGATTTTCCGGATATTTTCAAATTCCAATAGCACCCGAGGACCAAGAGAAAACCACGTTCACGTGCCCTTATGGTACTTTTGCTTACAAACGCATGCTATTTGGACTTTGCAACGCCCCTGCAACCTTTCAAAGGTGTATGATGGCGATTTTTCGTGACATGATAGAAGAATGCATGGAAGTTTTCATGGATGACTTTTCAGTCTTCGGTGATACATTTGAAATATGTCTAGCTAATCTTGAACGAATGCTGATTAGATGCGAACAATCAAATCTAGTTCTTAATTGGGAGAAATGTCATTTCATGGTTAAAGAAGGCATCGTTCTTGGTCATAAAATTTCGAAGGAAGGAATTGAAGTGGATAGAGCTAAAGTAGATGTAATTGCTAAACTTCCACATCCCACCAATGTTAGAGGAGTTGGGAGTTTTCTAGGGCATGCCGGTTTTTACCGACGTTTCATAAAAGATTTTTCTAAAATTGCCACTCCTATGAATAAACTCCTAGAAAAAGATGCTCCATTCATCTTTTCAGATGAATGCATTAAATCTTTTAATATTCTTAAAGAGAAACTCACTAATGCGCCAATCATGGTAACACCAAATTGGAATCTACCATTTGAACTAATGTGCGATGCAAGTGATTTTGCAATGAGAGCCATTTTAGGACAAAGGATTGAAAAAAGATTTCAACCTATATATTATGCTAGTAAGACGTTACAAGGAGCACAAACAAATTATACAACTACTGAAAAAGAACTCCTTGCTATTGTCTTTGCTTTTGACAAATTTCGATCATATCTCGTTCTAGCTAAAACGGTGGTCTATACCGACCATTCTACTCTTAGATACCTATTTTCGAAACAAGATGCTAAACCAAGATTAATCCGTTGGATCTTACTCTTACAAGAATTCGATATTGAAATCCGAGATAAAAGAGGAGCAGAAAATCTCGCCGCTGATCATCTTTCTCGTCTTGAAAATCCTGAGTTAGAAGTTCTAAATGAATCGGCCATACAAGACAACTTTCCTGATGAATATCTATTGAAGATAGATTATAATGAAATCTCATGGTTTGCAGACTATGCAAACTACTTAGTTTGTGGATACCTTGAAAAAGGATTATCATACCAAAAACGAAAGAAATTCTTCAGTGATATAAAACACTATTTCTGGGAAGATCCACATTTGTTTAAAAGTTGTCCCGATGGAATAATACGCCGATGTGTATTTGGAAATGAAGCTAGTAAAATCTTAAACCATTGTCACACAGGACCAACAGGAGGGCATTATGGGCCTCAATTAACAGCAAGAAAAGTTTATGAAGCTGGATTCTATTGGCCTACAATTTACAAAGACGCACACCTTCTTTGCAAATCCTGTGATGCTTGTCAAAGGGCTGGAAAAATAAGTCAACGTGATGAAATGCCACAAAATGTCATTCAAGTATGTGAAGTATTTGACATTTGGGGTATTGACTTTATGGGTCCATTTCCAAAATCTCATAATAATCTCTACATTCTCGTTGCCATTGATTATGTATCTAAATGGGCAGAAGCACAAGCTCTCCCAACTAATGATGCACGAGTTGTAGTCAACTTTTTAAAACGTCTTTTTGCAAGGTTTGGAACACCGAAAGCTTTAATAAGTGATCGGGGTACTCATTTCTGTAATAATCAACTTGAGAAAGTTCTTAAAAGATATGGAGTAACTCATAAAATCTCCACTGCTTATCATCCACAAACAAGTGGACAAGTTGAAAATACCAACCGAGCTTTAAAACGTATTCTAGAGAAAACCGTAGGATCAAATCCGAAGGAATGGTCCATTAAATTGGAGGATGCACTCTGGGCTTTTAGAACAGCCTACAAAACTCCAATTGGAACCACACCTTTCAGACTCAACTACGGAAAAGCATGTCATCTTCCAGTAGAAATTGAACACAAAGCATTTTGGGCTTTGAAGACATGTAATCTTGATTTACATGAAGCTGGACGTCTACGATTAAGTCAACTAAACGAATTAGAAGAATTAAGACATGAAGCATACGAAAATTCGTTAATCTATAAAGAAAGAACGAAGAAATGGCATGATAAAAGAATCAGAAGTTTAAAAGAATTTAAAGAAGGAGACAGAGTTCTTCTTTTCAATTCACGATTCAAGCTATTTCCTGGAAAATTGAAATCAAGATGGTCTGGACCATTCATAGTCAAAAGAGTTTTCCCATACGGAACGATATAATTAATAAATTCAAATGGGATTGAATTTAAAGTTAATGGTCACAGAGTTAAACACTACATAAATAGTCCGATGGAATTCGACAATGAAGTTAATCACAATTTCGATACCACAGCTAACTAAGTGTGGGGAGAATCAAGTCTTTAAAGGATTTTATGTATTTTTGTTAGAGTTAGATTGTCTGTGTTCGTGTAGTTCTTGAAAATGGAACCCGAATGGTCTTTCCCTAGCAGACCCTAAAGAACTAGTCTTCTCCCCCCATTCTGAATTTTTATTTTTTTTAGGAAATGAAGACTGCCTGTGAACTAAACCATGGTCTAATGCTACACGCTTTGATCACTAAACGTAATAATGACACACTTCCGAGTGAAATAGTATCAGTAATCAGAGAAAGATTAGACGGAGTAAGAAAAGAATCCAGATGCGAAGATAATAAGTTACAATTTGGTAAAGGAAAATCAAAATCCGCAGCGAAAAGAAGAGCACGACACCTTGAAAGATGTCACAAATGCGGAAAATGGTCACATGGAGGTAAATGTTCAAATAATCAAACCTATTCAAATACCGAATTTGTTACTTTATGCAGAGACGGACCGTTCATATGTTTAGAAGAAAAAACACTGAATGCTCGAGGTTACGCCTATGTAGCTATGGAAAACCAATTAAACCGACTATCTTATGAATAGGATAGATCATATAACTAAGAATACTATCTCATAGGTAAGTCTGTACATTTTTTTGTTTTTGTTTTTATTTTTATTTTTAACCTTTTGATAATAAACGCTAATTTGTTCGCTATAAAGTATTAAATTGGTATTGAATAAAATTAGGTTTGACGACCGAAATTATTGATATCATACAAAAATTTATTACATCACTGCGAAATTTAACGTTTATTCTTAAGGTATAAATATCTTTAATCAATCAACTTAAAATATTTCAAAAATTCGTCATGAGTTAAATTAGGTCATGGAACCGAAATTACTTTACCGAAAAGAGGGGCGCATGTTTTTGATAATATTTGATTGATTAAAGTGGGATAAAAGCCAAAAAGATTTTTAATTTTATTTTTACAATGTTTTAAAATTAATATATAAAAATTAAAATAATATTGTAAACTTTTTAAAATTAATATATTTAAAATTGTAAATATTTGAAAAATTAATCTTTTCAATATAAGTTTGTATGTTTAAAAACAAAAATATAATATAAGTTTGGTGTGAATTTTTAATTTTTATTATATGAATTTTGAATTTTATGCATTTTAAATTTAAGTTTGGTGTGAATTTAAAAACAAAAATTTACTTTATTTCGCTAAGTTAAAAATATGATTTTTAAAATTCGTCGTAAGTTGAAGACTAGGTCTTTGAACCGAAATTGCTTTACCCGAGGAAAAGACGAGAACTTTTATTACTATTATTTTTAATCTTATTGAATTAAAGTATGCCAAAAACATTAAAAAATCCAAAAATCTAAGCTTTTAAAATAATCGCTACAAAAAGACAAATTTTAAAATTTTGTCGAAGGACGGACTAGGACATCGATCCGAAACGACCTCGTCCTAAATAACAAAGGAAAACAAAATTTTAAATTTATTTTATATTTGTTTTATAAGTTAAGATTTTATTTAAAAAAAAAATATCAAACCCCGCGACTCGCGGAGTTTGAAAGGTCAAACACCGCGACTCGCGGAGGGACCAAAACTCAGAAAAAAATAAAAACGTAAAGTGATCAGTCCACACACCACACCACACAAAAAACTGCGAAATAAAACCCGAAAAAACCCGAAAAAGACCTCCCAAATTCACAATTTTTCACCGTTAATCATCAAATCTTTTACTAAAATCATGTTAAGAAGGATGCTATCAAGGAATTACTCAAGAAAAACGGTAAATTTCTACATCTAAACACCATTTAATCCGAAAATTGGTGTTCTTGAGCAATTTTATACTCAATTCGATTTTGATGCTTTTTAGTGTAATTATGCTTAAATTGCTTATGTATTATGCTTGTATAACCTAGATTGATGCTATTTAACATGATTAGAAGCCTTAAACTTCAAATTTTGAGTAATCTAGGGTTTGTGTTCTTGAGCAATTTGGGGCTTTTTGATATAAACAGGTTATGGCCGATTTTTGTCATGAATTGTTGCTAAAATAAGTAGTGTAACATGTTTAGGTAGTTAAATGATCCAAACTTTGAGCCTAAACATGATTTTGAGAATTAAAGTGGACTTTTTCAAGTCTAAAATTCATGAACTTGATTTTTGAAAGATAATGCCATTTGAAACTTGTTTAATTGCTAGTAATGATTATTTTGACATGTTATTTGAGTTGAATGCTTATGAACTTGGCGAACATTTTCGTATATGCTTATTTGAAAAAGTGTAGATTTGATAAAAATATGAAAATGAGCATAAGTTTGATATAAATTGGACATGTTATTGTAATTATTTTGATTTAAGCAAACACAAATATGTTTGGAAACTTTGGTAAAATTTAATCATTTTCACACAAATCACCCTCAATAATTTAAATTGTTACTGATTTCTTGCAAATGAGGGCATTGCAAGATCTTAAGTGTGGGAAGGGGTTAAATTCTTTCGGATTTTAAAATTTTTACTTTATACACTTGGTTACCATTAGAAATACTAGTAAAGTAGTAGTTGTATTAGAATCTAGTGCTCTCTGATAATAAAGAACAGCCCTAGTCTTATATACTGACTACCCAATTCTAGTAAAATTTTTCAAAATTTTCAATTAAATGAACTCAAAATCATGTTTATACATATTTATGAACGATAAAACTAGGTGTTAACACCGAAATTATTGTTACCTCGGAAATGACATAAATTGAAAAACAAACCAAAATGTTAGAATTCATTTAAGAATGGAATAGAGGAGAACAAAAAGGCAATAAAAAGGAAAATAAAAGCCAAGTGTGGGAAATTTTACTAAGTTTTTCAAAACATATATCACATATTTTTGTACAAATAACTGAAAATACTTTTGCTTTGGACTAATCTAAAAAGTTTTGCCCGATGAAAGAAAAGAAGAGATGGATCTATACGATGAATCAATTCCATCATTAAAAGGAAGTAAAGTCTTTCGAAAAAGAAACGCGCTTCTTGATTTAGGTCATGAAGTTGTCATCCAGACCAGCTGTAGGTTGACGAAAAACCTAGAAAAGTCATCACTAAAATCAGCAAGAAATCCACGGACCTCAGCATTAAACAGGGTCGCCAAGTGGTCAGATTTATCCTAACCATGAGAAGGATTTATCTCGTACAATGGGGGGCACCGTGCAAATTAGCTTGATAAGACTAATGAATCAGATCCCCAGAAAGGATAATCTCCTTAAAGATCAAAAATCAGCTTTTAAGACTGATATTACTCAATCCTAGAGATTGACCTTAAAGATTGAGAATTACAAACTCATGGAATTCGATGATATCTAAACTCGAGCTTGAACGAGAAAATATTTTGATCAAATTATAAACCGATTTGTTTTCTGAAAACTCATTTTCAATGCGTTCATTACCATTGAACGTAAAATCCTAGGAATTCACCTGAAATTCATTAGGTCACCTGAACTAAATCGGGTGTCAACCGTAAGAACGGTGGTTGCATAGCATGGTCAAAGACAGGACCTTGTGCCAGACCGAAAAAATTATAAGGGTGAGCTTTACTATTGCTCCTACAAAGGATAGTAATTGCGTCCGACACGTTAAAAGACCATAATTAAAAGCATGTCAGAGGACATTGCCTTAACAGTTGCTTGTTCAACGCTTTCCTTTACAACCGGACGGTAGTTTATCGAAAGGTAATATACGGAGCAAGTAAACTGGACGTGTTGCTTTCCTAATACAAGGTTAGCAAGTGGGTGACACAAAACCGCAAGTTTTGAGCTAAAATTTTCAAATCTGAAACCCACCAAACCCACAAAAAGAACTTGCAAACACCGGTGAAGGGTTATTCCGAAAAACTTATCTAGGGTAAAAGCTAGATTTAATTTTCAAAAGATCAAATGTTTTCATAAAGATCCAATTTCCTTAAAGGATCTAAATTTTTATAGTCATATGGGACTGTAAACCACAACGTTACTACCATTGTTTATACCGCCGTAAAGAAATCACTGATGTACAAAGTGTGAAGAATAAAGAAGTGATTCTTGTATTTCAAGACTATATTGCTTGAGGACAAGCAACGCTCAAGTGTGGGAATATTTGATAATGCTAAAAACGAACATATATTTCATAGCATTATTCCTCAAGAAAGACAAGCTTTTAGTTGCAATTGTTCTATTTACAAGTGATATTCGTTTAAATAATAAAAGGTGAAGACAAAAGACAGATTAGACGAATTGAAGACGCAAACGACCAAAAAGCTCAAAAGTACAAAAGACAATCAAAGAGGTTCCAATTATTGATGAGAAACGTCTCAAAATTACAAGAGTACAAGATTCAAAACGCAAAGTACAAGATATTAAATTGTACGCAAGGACGTTCGAAAATTCGGAACCAGGACCAGAGTCAACTCTCAACGCTCGACGCAATGGACTAAAAATTACAAGTCAACTATGCACATGAATATAATATAATATATAAATAATTCTTAAAAATTATATATATATTATATTATTATTTAAAATCGTCGGCAAACAAAGAGCCAAGGCTGAATGAGCTGTAAAAACGAACTCCGCGACTTGCGGAGTTCGAAGGCTAAAAGAACCGCGACTCGCGGAGCCCCAAAAAAATGAAAATGCCTATAAAAGCCAACGCAGTTCGACGAATTTTAATATCAATATATATCCATCCATCTATCTATACGTAATATTTATATTTATAATTTATATTTTAATTTTAATTTTAATTTTAATTTTAATCCTAATAATAAGGGTATGTTAGCGAATGTTGTAAGGGTGTAAGTCAAAATTCTGTCCGTGTAACGCTACCCTATTTTTAATCATTGTAAGTTATGTTCAACCTTTTTAATTTAATGTCTCGTAGCTAAGTTATTATTATGCTTATTTAATCCGAAGTAATCATGATGTTGGGCTAATTACTAAAATTGGGTAATTGGGATTTGTACCATAATTGGGGTTTGGACAAAAGAACGACACTTGTGGAAATTAGACTATGGATTATTAATGGGCTTTATATTTGTTTAACTAAATGATAGTTTGTTAATTTTAATATAAAGATTTACAATTGGACGTCCCTATAAATAACCATATACACTCGATCGGACACGATGGGCGGGGTATTTATATGTATGAATAATCGTTCATTTAACCGGACACGGGAATGGATTAATAGTCACTAGAATTATTAAAACAGGGGTGAAATTATGTACAAGGACACTTGGCATAATTGATAACAAAGTATTAAAACCTTGGGTTACACTCAGTCGACATCCTGGTGTAATTATTAAACAAAGTATTAAAATCTTGTTACAGTTTAAGTCCCCAATTAGTTGGAATATTTGACTTCGGGTATAAGAATAATTTGACGAGGACACTCGCACTTTATATTTATGACTGATGGACTGTTATGGACAAAAACTAGACGGACATATTAAATAATCCAGGACAAAGGACAATTAACCCATGGGCATAAAACTAAAATCAACACGTCAAACATCATGATTACGGAAGTTTAAATAAGCATAATTCTTTTATTTCATATTTAATTTCCTTTATTTTATATTTAATTGCACTTCTAATTATCGCATTTTATTTTATTGTTATTATATTTAATTGCACTTTTAATTATCGTACTTTTTAATTATCGCAAGTTTATTTTATCGCACTTTTATTATTCGCAATTTCATTATTGTTATTTACTTTATGCTTTAAATTAAGTCTTTTATTTATTTAATATTTTACATTTTGTTTTAACTGCGACTAAAGTTTTAAAATCGACAAACCGGTCATTAAACGGTAAAAACCCCCTTTATAATAATAATATTACTTATATATATATTTGTATTTTTATAAAATTAAATTAATATAGCGTTAAGCTTTGATTAAAAGATTTTCCCTGTGGAACGAACCGGACTTACTAAAAACTACACTACTGTACGATTAGGTACACTGCCTATAAGTGTTGTAGCAAGGTTTAAGTATATCCATTCTCTAAATAAATAAATATCCTGTGTAAAATTGTATCGTATTTAATAGTATTTCCTTGTGAAATTTAATAGCTATTTTATATACACCTCGCATAACATCAATACATGTGCTGCTTTATAACTGATTTACAACTGTTTTATTCAATGCTTTTACAATCTATATTTTTGAAATACATGAGATGCTTTTATAAATGTTTGACGAGATAGACACAAGCAAAACATTCCTCGAATGAATTATTATGCAGACAGAAGTTCTGTGAATTATTATTGAATTAGTTGGACGTTATAATTGTCACTAATTGTTGTGAATATTTTCCCATGATTATTATTGCTTGGTAACCTAAGAATTAGAAACGGGTATGACCCTAATTCACGCGAATCCTAAAGGTAGCTACCGGGTTTAACATCCCCACCCAGAATGTTCACTAGACGGAAGGACTAGTGGGCGTGGTGTTTAATACTTCGAAGTTTATATATTATACAGACGAGATGTTCTGTTTTGGGGATATTATTGATGCGCATTATATGTTAAGGTCGGTTACCAGGTTGAGCAATGAAATCAAATTGAATGTTATGTATCGAGAGAATGATTTTTATACACAGGTTATGTGTATTATTTTTGTGCACGAGATATGTGTACGGTTATTTAAAAATCGCGAGGCAACCTACGGGGGAGAAAAGGATACGAACCTACTCTGCTAAGCATTATGAAAAATGGTTTTGTACACGAGATAGGTGTACTGTATTTAAATCTTGTGGTCTATTAAAATGATGAATTTTATTGTTTATGATAAACCTATGAACTCGCCAACCTTTTGGTTGACACTTGAAAGCATGTTTATTCTCAGGTATGAAAGAAATCTTCCGCTGTGCATTTGCTCATTTTAAGGATATTACTTGGAGTCATTCATGACATATTTCAAAAGACGTTGCATTCGAGTCATTGAGTTCATCAAGATTATTATTAAGTCAATTATAGTTGGATATATTATGAAATGGTATGCATGCCGTCAACTTTCGATGAAATGAAAGTTTGTTTTTTTAAAACGAATGCAATGTTTGTAAAATGTATCATATAGAGGTCAAGTACCTCGCGATGTAATCAACTATTGTGAATCGTTTATAATCGATATGAACGGGTCCTTTCATTCACATCGACAAATTTGACGGGTTTACAAATCGTCTGGACGAAAGGAACGAGAAAGGTCCTACTTAAATATGTTTTTTTGTCTCACGACTTGTTGATCGGTAGGTTGTTTTGCTTGTTTTGTTGATTATTTAGTTTTTGTTTCCTCATTGTTAGGTTTCCATAGTTTAGTTTCTATGGTTTTGCTTCGCTTTAGATTTTGTTTCGTCCTAGTTTCGTCAGGTTCTAGCCATTTTGGTTGTGATTAGGTTCGGTTGAAGTAGGCGTCGTTTTGTGACATTTACTTCTTTTGAGCCTTTTCAGGTTTTTTCACCAAAGTTAGTCATTGTTAAATTCTAATCAAGGTATTGACCATGATAGTATCGTACCCACGTCTATCATGGTCAATACCTTGATTAGAATTTAACAATGAATCTGAATCAGATTTTTAACAATAATAATACATCCATCAGATTTTTTATTTCTATTAAAAGTGTAAATATGATTAGCGGTAGCAGTTGATTTGATACAGTTGGTTTCAGTTTCGCTTTAGGAATAAAAGTAATGGAACATCATTGTCCAAATACAGGGAAGGATTAAAGTGGCTTATGAGCTCCAATCAACTATCTCCATACATCAAAGTGAAATATGACAAATCTATAATACATACATTAAGGCAATGAGATGTCGTATCGAAGACTTATAACTTAACAATCAAATTTATTCAAATGGTCATAATAAATGAAGAGAATCGTGTTCTCCATTCATGTATACCTAAAATCATATCCATTTCATAATGATATAATGAAAAAATTAAAGTATACCTATAAGAAATAGGCTCCTTAAATATACAGATGCTGCAACAAAACAGGCTCTTTAAATATCGAAGACCATTTGAAACATAAATGAAACGACCATTTTAGAACTTTTTAACACATGTGCGTCTGCATCTAAGGGGGGAAAAGGGAAAGAAGAAAGGTACTTTGGGTATCAATGGAATGACCAGGTTTGTGCTCGTCTTCTCCAGGTACAAAAACATTGGGGCAGGTCTGCAGAGGATCCGATAATGCCTTTGATATTTTAGTTGCTTTACATGTCAATAATTTTCGATAATCTCCCATGGCTTCTTCAGCTTCTAAAATATCTATACCGATTGATAGCCCAAGGGCATCTATGATCATAAACAAAGTACACAAAGAAAGACTATGTTGCTTTTCTCAATGAAGAGATTCTGAATGGATAATAGACCATACCTCAATTCTAATACCACATCCTCGTAAAAGGACCGCAATGGCAATGGTCTCTTCCTTCAGATGCACGTTTCGCATTAAAAGGATGACAAACCAAACTTTTAGAGATTTCCTTGGATAACTCATTAACAATTGTTGCAGTAAGCTTTGCCTCTACAGCATTATTCAAGAGGTTGTGCTTGTAAAAGTAACATGTTATACTTTAATGGGTCTGTTCCTGGAGTATATCCACTTAGTTTAGGCCCTTTCACAACAACCCCACATTTGTGCTCCGTTGAATACCTAAAAGAATCTAAGAAAGAATAAGAAATTTATAAATCGACATCATCATCAACACTGCGTATTTTAGAATCTGTCTAAGGATAATTTCAACATATTATATATTTTTTAAAGCTTATAAGTTTAGAGGTATCTTCATTAACATGTTGTTTACATCATATCCGACTCTTACTTCATACTCATAAAAGATGGTACCTTCATTTTATCAAGTATTGCATATAAGATGCATGGGCCATTCTTCTTCAAAATGCTGATTGGCTCTTCTGCTGGTAACTGCTCTGTATAATCATCCAGGGTTGCAAAATTCGACTGATAAGCTAACCAAATTGGAAAATATTACATGTTCTTCATATTCTGCTGGTATCAAATGATACTCAATTTTCAGAAGCAGACATCATATTCATTAATAAATTATAAGTAACATTCTTATACTATAGCATTGTAATTGTAATTGTAATTGTATGACAAAGTTAAGAGTAGAAAATAGAAAAGTATATTATAAACCAAAATCAAGAGAGGATTGTTGAATGTACATACTTTGAAAGTAATATCCCCTGGTGCCATATCCGATCAGCGCCCATCGATTCAAAAGTGTCTCGACCATTGTAATACACTCGAGGGTTATAACCCAATAGAGAAAGATGAGAGGTGTCACTTCCGCAGCCCAACGTAAACTTTAGTAACTATAGTCACCAAAATATAAATATAAATAAAATTAAATAAAAACATCGTTGCTTTTTTTTTTTTTTATCACAATCTACTCAAAATGATAGCTAAGCTTATATTTCATTCTGACCTCCCCCAATGGTTTTGCAGGGGCTTATTGAAAACTAAATATTTATTTACTCGTTCCACATATGGTACAATAACTAAGCTTATTAACAAAGATTTTAACCTTAATATATACCAAAAATAAAATTAATAAAAACCTCCAGTACCTTTTCTTTGTATACCAGTTGGAAACATGTTTGTGACTGTGCTATCAACCTCCAGAAACATAGGCAAAGCACCTTCCAAACTCAGATGCTTTCAGACGGTAACAAAATCAGTTGACGGTTACATATAAATAATATCTTGTAAAAGCTACTAAGCAATTAAACCATAAGCTTGTAAATTTGGCCCTAATTTCATGTATCAATTACTGTAAACAAATAAAATATGTAGCATAAACCCTAATAATAATGACGTACCACTATGAAGTGGTTGATAATCGTCGCTTGCTTTTGCTCAAGAAAGATGAATTCGATAGAAAAATGCATATCCCTTGCAACAAATATTCAATGTTAATGAAGTTACATCATCACAATCTTGTAAACAACATAATCAATTTACATAGTATAGCAATTATATTTAATTATTTAAGGATCAAATAAAAAAGAAGAAATTTGTTGCATCCATCTGCAATTAAAACCCTAATATTTAAAATACAACAAAACATAAATTGATTCATCAATACGTTTGTGAAGAACTGATATTAAAAATGTATGTTTACTTACATATTTGTTTTGACAGTAAGGATGATTGAATTGTCTGATCGAAGAGAGATAATCTTCTAACAGGGCTTGGTTTTTTGGTTATATCAATCGCATCTGATTTACCACAATTCATATAACCATATATTAAAACGTTGAATCAATTAATATATTAGGGTTTGGTAGTAGATGGATCGCAGATGCGCTGAAGAAGATGAAAGTCTTGGGAATACTTCTGCGTGATTTTGGCTACACGATCTGAGATGTCTACGTAGATTATTTGTTGATCAATTGGGGATAACTGTGATTAAACTTGTGTGAATTTAGTTTGAGAAGAGAGGCTGGTTTTGGGTATGAACGTAAGGTTTGTGACAGCTTGGACTGATTAAGCGCTAATTGTGATTAACACGGAGATTAACACGGGATTAAGATTCACTAATGGCATGACACGTCATCAAATCCTTCATGATTTATAACATGTTACTGGCCTTTAAGAGCCCGTGCGTTGCATGGTGACTCTTAATCAAACAAACTGGAAACGAAATTGTGTATGAAAATAAAACTAAATCAGTACAATTTCTTGTTATGCATACAAAAAGAAATATGACTATAAACCCTAGCCCATATTACAAAATACTATAAGGGAATATTAATGACACACAATAAAAGTAGGTTTTGCGTTAGTGAGCACTACAGTTCTCGTTTGAACACCAAGTACCTGTTTATCCGCCAAATATGCCAACTTTAATTGTGAATTAGCATAGACTCAAAGTGAAATTAAAGTTACAATCCCAAACTTCATTCATACCTTAATGAACCTATTCTTATGATAAACATTGAATACATAAACATGAATATAAAAGCTAATAATGACCGCTCAATATATACATAAACCAAAAATAAGTACACATAATTGAGGCAATTTTCTTAATATGTTACTGTACTTTACAAAAACTGTTACGATACAAAAAAGAACTATACATTTCAACTACTATTACTACTAATTATATATGAGTAAATATCCTAATACTGTTACTAAAATGTGAGTACCCACTCATGAACCAACACAAACATCCATCCATGTTATCCTACTACTGAAACTTTGACTCTCAATCTAGTACATCCCATTTTAACTTCTCTTTAAAATATGGTACACACTCATGTAAGCATTTTGTATACGTTATAAAAGTTATGAGGATGAGGATATTAGAATTTTGGTTTAGAATGGGGCCATAAGAAACCATACATTTTCATTTTAAAAAAAAAAAAAAAAAAGCCATAAGAATCAGTTTTACCGGTACCGAACCGATAAGTACCGAAACCGGAAAAGCCTCAAACTAAGAGCAGGTACCGATACCGAATCCTTATCGGTACCAATTTTCGGTATAGAAACGGTACTGGTTCGGGATCGGTATTTCGGTATTCAAGCTCATCTTATTTTTTACTATTTCATTATTGTCAATCATCATTCTGATATATTATTTTTTGAACTTTTTTTTTTTTTTTTTAGAACGGCTCGTTAGTTGTTAGACACACTCACACATCCACACAGGAGGAAACCGCGGACCCTTAACTGGCATCAATTGGCAGACAGCCAGGAATTCCACAGAAAACCCCCTGGTGAGGCTCAAACCTGAGACCTCCCACTGAGGCTCAGGTCTTGAACTCATTTGATAAACAAAACTGGTGGTTGGGCACTCATAGATTCAAAATTTTCACCTTCCTAACCATCCCACCCACTCCTCGATATGTACTCGTAAAGCCTGTAGTTTCAAAAACATCTACGGTGGGAAACATTCATAAAATAAAATAAGTTAAAATGAGGCCATACCTGGCGGGGGATCCTTGCTGTAAATATCCTGATAAATTTGCAGGGCAGTGAAAATAATACAGGTTTAAGAAAGGCTGGTGCACCCTTATTAATCATTTTCACGCCTCCAGAAACTAAAAAAACACAAATTATAGTAAAAAACAAACATTAGTTGCAATTGCACTCAATAATAATGCAGTCAAGAATGTACACAATCCACACAAGGAGAGGACCCACCTATGTCTGCCATGCCAACAATCATGAATTTCAATTCTTAGTATAGTAAGAAGTTCTTAAAACATAAGCTACAAAGATCATTGGATAAAAATCAACTCATATGATAACAATTAGACTCGAGCATATTAAAACATAATTATTGCACGATTGAGGAAGTACAAAGAAGAAGTATTGTATATTACAAACCTATGCATATTAATCTGCCCTTGAACTCACAACAGCAAGTAATTTAACCCCCTCAATATCTACCTGTTGTATGCATACAGCAGCAACAAACAATTTAAAATGGCAGCAAACAGAAGCATCATCCCAATTTGACAACAGTTTTTACCTCAATTTTTTGGTATGTAGACTTTTTTTTATTAATAGCTACAAACAGTAGCAACAATTTAAAACTACAAACCCATCTTTTTGGTATGTACAGTTGGGTTTATATATACTTTTTACCTATCTTTTGGGTATGTACAGTTTTTTATTACCAGCTACAAAGAGCAGCAACTTCCTGTTTTTGACAGTTTAAAACCCATTTAGACTCTTCAAACCCAAACATGAATTATACCATTTTGAAGCATGTTGGGTCTACTTTGTATTAAAATTATTATTTTCATCAAAACCTATCAATTTTCAACTTATGATCCCGCAAATTAGGTCCGAGAGTCATTTTGACACTTTTTACCCAACATGACACAAAGATTGATTGATGACCCAAATCATTTTGCAACATTTTAAGTATAACTATCACTACCTCAATCCGAATAATGCTATGAGTTTGACATGAACAAATTCATATTGGCCACACCATACAAAACTGTAATTTCGTCTACAACTTCATAAGGTTATGCAGGCTGTTATTGAAACTACAATAAATATATGCTAATTATAATAATCATAATCCCTCGTACATCGACCAAAAATATACTTTTGGTAATATTGTATTGAACTTCAAAATGGTATAATAAAGCCACTGAAAGATGGTCAACCTCACCCGCCCACTTTGACATGTTCTTTAGTAAACCAATTATGACCCGTTTCCTCGGCCCACCCATTTTCCCAAATCCAGGTACAACTGTTGGATAATACATTAACAACAGTAATTAGCTTTATTACCAGACTATACCTAGTAACAGGAAGTGATGTCATAAAAAACAGTTATGTCTTTTTTATTAGATGAAATATATAAATTAAGATTGCTCAGATTCAACCAAAAAACTTTAGGTTTCAAAATTTACACCAGTCAATCAAATAACATTTAAAGAGGATGGTTATCCAAAAGTTGTGACAGTAAATAAAAAGACATCAAGATTGTATTAGTTGCACAATATGATTCAGCACGAAGTTGTTACTATATAAGCATAAGCATATATAACATAAATGTAACATGAATAAATCTTGAATATACCTCGAACCATGATTGCCAAGATCATGCAACCAAACAATGATTGATTGATGTTTCGCTTTTGGCCTTACAACATATGTCCTTTGCATCTTCAAATGTTCGTTGATCCATTCTACTACCTGGAATTCATTGAAAACTTTTATCAAACACTTGGTATGCAACAACCAACAATATAATTTGTGAATTAGTGTGAGTTTAACATGGTTTTTTCCTTCACATAATATGCAGAGCTAACAATACAGTAACGTAGTAACTACATAAAACAAAAATACAAGTAAAATTAATTACATCTCATGTGTAATGTGTTATACCAGTAAGAATTTTTTTTTAATTATTAACATTCTCGATACCTTCCGAGACATACTATACACATAATCTATATCCATAATAACGATGTAGAATGATTTCAACCTGCAAGTAAATTATCGTTGTGAGTAACTATTATCAAATTGATTATGTTTAAACATCTAATTTTGTTAATTAGATACTTAATTAGGTTTTATTAGTAAACATAAAGTGGAAATCCGATAGAAAATAGAAAACGATAACGCAAACCTGTATACAAATCGCTATTCTTGTGATTTGATTCCGTCGGATACGATTCCTTATCTTGATTCAGTCGAAAATTGAGAAACTTGTAGTCATATCGAAACAACAAACATGATAGTAACAATCTCATTCAATGATCATCTGCAATATTAATTACATCATCGCAAGATCATAGATATAGAAAGATGATTCATACCTACAGTTAGAGTTAGGGTTTGAAGTCGCAAGTAGAAGAAAGAAATAGGAAAATAGCGATTTGGTGATTTACCGTCATCGTCGCTCATTGGGTATATTTGACGTTAAAAAATGTTTAATGTAGAAGGTTGTATGGATTTCAGTCCTATTGCAGGTGAGTATCGATGCAAAAGTGTAGAGGGTGACAGAGAAAAGATGGGAGGTTTTGAAAACCCAAAATTATAACTGATGAAAATGTGGTTTTCAGATCCGACAATTTAGAGGGCACGTATATGCGGTATGTTGATGTCCACGTGGCAATTAGGAGTAATTTGTAGCATTTGAGAGGCTTTTTAAAAAAAATCCACGTGGAAATTAAAATGATGGGACAATGTGAGTGTGACAAGTAGAATGTGACATTCATGCTTTGTAAAATGTAGAGATGTAGAGAAGATATATAGATTATAGATAGATAGATAGATAGATAGATAGATAGATAAGTTATAGATAGGTTATAGATTCGTTATTTTAGCAAAAAAAAAAAAAAAAAAAAAAAAAAGTTAAAGTAAAATTGAGATTTTAATGATTTAGTAAAATATATAATGTATGTATGTATTTAGTAGTTCTTTTGTGTAAGTGGATAGTTCTTTTAGAACATAAATAAAATTAAATAAATAAATGGTAACGTGAATAATTATTCTACGACATATGAATGAAATACAGTATTAATTTATAGATAATTAAAAAAAATTCAATTGATTATTTTTATTTTTTGTAAATAAATATCACCTCTTTATAACATCTCAGATTAATACTACGTTAGATGGTTTTTATTCATTTCAAGTGCAAGTCTATAACATAACTCCAAAAGTTTGTGAACTTTGAACTTGAAATCAAGGATAATATGTTATGTCTTCACAAGTATATAAACTAAACCAAAAATACATAACATTTCAAACAGAAAGTAGGAAAAAAAACTATACAAAACAACTTGGCATGTTTTAGAGACGAGTTCCCAAATTAACACCTTTTCAATAATCGATCTCCTTCATGACATTTCATACCAAACACCAAACATTTATTCTAAGTATATAAATATAAATATAAATTAAACCATGTTCAAACTTTTATGTGGATAAAGCCGAATAGGAAGACCCTTAGCTGGACTAGGCATCGGATTAACCACAATCTGCTCATCAGGAATTATTTTCTCCCATTTAAACTTTGTTACGAGATGATGCATAAATACAAGTATTTCTAGTCGAGCATACTCTTTTCCGGGACACATTCGTGGCCCACCACCAAATGGCACAAACGTGTACGGTGCTGGTCCTCTTCCTTCAAATCTTGACGGGTCAAATTTTTGAGGTTCTGGAAAGCACTCGGGGTTCTTATGGGTTGAGTTTGCACTCCAATATAACTACAAAAAATGAAGTTTTAAGTTTATCAGGAACACAGGTTCGATCATCGTACAAAATTTGT
This sequence comes from Rutidosis leptorrhynchoides, assembly GCF_046630445.1. NCBI lineage: Eukaryota > Viridiplantae > Streptophyta > Magnoliopsida > Asterales > Asteraceae > Rutidosis > Rutidosis leptorrhynchoides. Next base: position 612,745,684 of record NC_092336.1, on the reverse strand, counting down.
AACTTTTAACGTTAAAGTTGACTCGGATGGGAATAAAAAAACCAAAATATTTATCATTTTAAACATGTATCAACCATAAATGTACATTAAAAGGGTGTGCATTACCACTTGTTAATGTTCATTTATGATAGATTATTTATTATAAACAAGGGTTTTAATACATTACGCTTCTCTGCAGGTATTTTTAAGTAAAATTATGGGAAGTGATTCGTACAACACATATTTTTAGTCGTACACCACCAAATGTGTTTTACAGGGTTGTACAGTACAACATTGTAAAACATGTTTGGTGGTGTATGACTAAAAATAGGTGGTGTACGAATCATCACCCTAAAATTATCGGATTTTAAAAAATAAATATGGTGATTACAATATTTGTGTATCGGCCAACTAAATACTAACATTTAGGTCTGCATATACGTCCGGCTAGACTACGACAGCTTTGTTATTTGTTATTACTTTTTAAAACATTATTTCATTTCATATTCAACGAACTATACATGAAAATTAAAAAAGACCTATTTACCTTTAATGTAGAGTAAAAAATTATATTTTCCCAAAACACTAAACGGCTCGCCGGCGTTTCACTATAAACTATATACGAAATGATAGTGGACTTATCATTGTTCATAAAAAAAAAAAATCTGAATTTCAAATGTGTGAGTAAATTACCTTCCAGCCCTTGGGGATAGAATAGCCATTGTACATGAAATCAGTGATAGCTTCTCTAAAAGCACCTTGGAGTGGTGATGCTAATCTAAGAACTTCACAAGCAACATTCCATGAATATTTCATCTTTGATAAATCCTCCCAGTTCAACAGTTCTCCTTGTGCTTTAGATTCTAAGATTTCCATTTGCTCTGCAATTATTTTCTCATCATCATCAATAAATAATTCAATATCATATATAGATTAATATTTATATCTATTTATATATGTGTTAACATGAAACTTGATTATAAATTCTTACTAATTAAAGTTCTATACCTTTGTATACACCATCATAAATTTCAGGCAACTCGGCGAGATACTTAACGATAAAAGCACAAGCCGAGCTCGCAGTGTCATGACCACCAATCAACAGCCCTAAGATCTTATCCGCAATATCATTTTCCTCCATAAACTTGCCTTCTTCATCACTAAATAAAAGCATGTGTGATAATATGTCTTGTGTTGGTGATGCTTTCCCTTCAGACAAATCAATTTTTCTTTGTTTTACAATTCCTAAGAGTTCTTTTCTTATAAAGTTGGCAGCATTAATCCCTCTTCGAAATGGCGTCCCAGGAAGATCAATCGGGATTGAAAGGATGCCTGCCGCGATACTTTCAAACGGGATACATAAGTATTTTACTCTTTCAGGATCATCAATACTAATAAAGATCTTGCACGCAAGCCAAAAAGTGAAGTTTTTTGTAAGTTCATATGTAACTATTTTATCTTTCCCATTCCAACCATTGGCAAAATGTTGTTGGGTCACGACGTCCATAATAGGTAAATAACGATGTAAGGCTTCGGGCTTGAAAAAATTTGGAAGCATTTTTCGCATTTTAATGGCTTCTATTTTTGAGGTTTTATCGGATGATGGAAAGATTTTGTCGACCGAAGAAGGCCACCATCCTTGTACAAGTTTGTTTTCGTTTGAGAACAAGAACTTGTTACCTTGAGCACCACAAAACACTGAGGCGTCTTCTAGCATGAGAGACGTTCTAAATACGATAGGTGAAAACTTTTTCATGCGGTCGAATATGAACTTTTCAGGATGGCCTTTCCATCCGGTTGCAAGAAACTCGAAACTTTCTCCGATTATGGGCCACCCGGTTCCACCAGGTGGAAGTAGTTTATGATCTTGTGTTGGTTTGGACTTGTATAGAAAATAATGAAGTGAGAAAGAAACAACGATAACAAAAACAGACACAAGAGATGCATAAAAGATATCCATTCTTATTGTTTAACACTTTTACAAAAAGAACTTGCAATTTTTTTTGGATGTCATATAGAATGAAAACCAAAAGCATTATATAAAGTGAATGTGTATGATAGTGACCATGGTGAAGATCTCAAAATGCAAAATGTGCTTGGTTTGAACCTACTTGGTAGATAGGACAAAATGGTGGATCTTTAAAATAACCATTGACCACAAATTTGATGCTTCATATTAAATGTCTTGAACTCTTGAAGCATAATTCATTGCGACATAACCGTGATTTGTAGTATTATATTTAGCTTGGCCGATTATGTAGGAGTATTAAATTCCCACCATAGATAGATATATGTTTGACCAAAAACATAAAATATGAAATAAAACTAAATAATGTTCATCCAAACTAGCACCCCCATACAAAAAAATAAAACATTTTATTTTCTTGTATAGTGAAATCATATCTAAAAACGTGATTAATCAAATGGGTTCCTTCTCGTTAAAGTTACGAATGTGAAGATATTAAAAATACACCAAAAAAATAATCAACACAAAATTGCAAATACACCAAAAAAATAATCAACACAAAATTGCAAATTTAACTGACGGGTTGTTCGCACCGTATATAAAGTACAAAATTTAACAGAAGATTTTCAGATTACAAAGATGGTTGAAACTCGAATGTTTTCATTCTAGAGCAGTCACAAGCAATGTAACATAATGGGTACTTAATGATCCAAGCTCATATTTCAGATTGCAAATTTCATGAGCAAATTGTTCAGAATGTAATGTAATAAAAAGGATATGGTTACACAACAGCCATGGACATAATCTGACGAGCAAGACCTGGATCTTGTTGCAGAAGTTCCCTAAAGTTAGTCTCCACTTCAGCCAACTGTTTCTCTAGGTACTCCTTTGAAGTCTGTTCAGATTTCAATGTAGCTTACATGAAATATTTAACAAGGCAATAATTTATGGGTGGCAAAATAGGCGGATCAGGTGAGTTGGGTAACAGGTTGATGCAGGTAATGTTTGATACAGGTCTGATCAGGTTGGGTTACCGGTTAACCTAAAACACATGTCTAAAACTTCCTTATAAGTAACTAATGGATAAAATACAATTAACAAAATTTACTTTCAATAAAGGCCCCTATCATTTCGAATGAATGTATTGAGTGGTTTATTTGCTTAACTATAATCTTTGGAGACCATTTGACCTGTTCCTAGTAGACCTTGCACTAAACTAGAAAAAGATAATCATTATAAAAAGAGAATTAGTGAGCATCAGTTATAATGAACTTATCTCTTGAAGATGGGTGTTATTATGCTCGCCTAAATTATCTACTCCGTACTAGTTTGATCTACTTTTCAAATCATCATCAATATAATATAATATAATTCTGTCAGGGACCTATAAAAGGAGCCAACCTGTAAGGAGGCGATTGCAGTATCACTATCTTTAAGCTTCTGTTCTTGTTCAATCATCAAAAGTGGTTTTGACTCTAAAATGAACCTAATCACATACAAGATATTTGTTAGCAAATAACTAAATGTAATCATAGAACAATTGAACATATATAAACAAAACAAACCCAGTGAGACATCAGTAAATTTTCTTTTGCTCATAACTTAAAAAACTAAAACATTGTTTACCAATTCAAAGCACTTGTTACTCTCTATTTTACTATAGATAGATACTGATTGACGACTTAGATGCTTTTGTTTCTGTATAGCTCATTAACTAACATCATTTAATAGACTAGTCAATTGTATACTGAGATACACATTTTGCGCGAAGTTTCTAGTTTGTTGTAGTTTTTAACAATGAAGGACTGCCAAAAGAATGAAAACTGGTGATGCGGAATCATATTTTATTTGGTGCAGTTTTGAACAACATCGTTGCACTCTTGTTCACATATGAATCAATATTGTAGTAGATGTGTAAATTTATCCAGTACTCACGTTCTCCCTACAAAACAAAATAACATAAGATCAATGAATACGACAGTTAAGATGTATAAGACAATCAACAATTGTGTAAGACCCAAATTATTATTGTACAGCAGTGTAAATATGGTACATAGAAGTGTGGGTAACATTGTGCAGTTAAACAGAAGTCTCTCCCAGACACTTGTGCGCGCCGCGCAGGGTTATGTGTGCGCGCCACGCACTAGCCCTGTGAAGAGATTCCTGTTTTTAAATTAAAGTTTAATGAGGGGCATTATTGTCCTTCCACTTGAGGCAGGGTTTAGGTCACTTATGGCCAGTTTTGTGGCGGTTGAAACACATTCAACACAACCACCAACACCATCTTCAATTCCACTTCAATTTTAGAGAGAGAAACCCTTTGAGAGAGAGAAAGCTCAAATCAAGGAGGAAGAAGCTTGATTCGAAGCTCAAATCAAGGAGGAAGAAGCTTGATTCGGGTTAAAGCTCAAGTATTAAAGTTGTCCATCTAGCTTTTAGCTACGTTTTGGTTGTGGTGGTATGTTCTAACCTTGATTTCCTTACTTCGATTTATATAAGGGTTAGGGTTCGGGTAAATGGTGAACATAAAACCCATATTTGGTGATTTTGGGTGTTCTTGGGTAAGATTGAGTCATGAAGACTCAATGGTAACTAACCTAGGGTTTCAAGGTGTTAATTGGTGTTTATGAGTCTTAATTGGTTAGTTAATTACTAGCACACCTAGATATTAAGTAAATGGGTGTTATTTTGGTTAGGGGATAACCCGAAATGGGTGTGTTGACTTTAAAATGGTCAAATGGGTAACGATTGACCTAATTGGGAAAGATGGGTATGAAATACCCCAATTTTGTGTTAGTTAGTGTTGTTGGACCTTAATCACTAGCTTTTAGTGATTTATGATGGTCTTGACCTTAAATGGACGGTTTTGGTATAAATGGGTCATTTAATGCATTGAAGTCATTAAATGCACATGGGTGAATTGTTGGTATTTAGTCCAACTAGTTTGTGTGTTGATAGAGTACTTAATGTATTAGGTACTTTGCTTTGAAGCTTGCGGAAGTATAAAACCGTCACCGAATCGTCAAGGTGAGTGGAGTAATTATGCATGTATGTATATAGTGTATTTATTTGTATGCTATGGTATGAACCACGGAGCCGGTAGTACCATAGTATGTGCGAGTGTGCTATGATGTGAACCACGGAACCGGTAGCATCATGGTACGTGTGTTGTAGTGTGAACCACGGAGCTGGTAGCACTATAGCACAAGTCGTTAAAGTGTGAACCACGGAGCCGGTAGCACTATAAAATGAGGTGTGAACCACGGAGCCGGTATCACCAAAGTGTGAACCACGGAGCCGGTAGCACTATAAAAGAGTATGACTCAAATGCGTAGTGACGTGAACCACGGAGCCGGTAGCGTCATAGCATTACGTATGGTGTGCACCACGGAGCCGGTAGCACCATGACGCGTGTATGGTTAACCATATAGTTTGTGTATGAGTTGTCGTATAGCGTAATTTATTATTTTGGTGAATATGCTATTGGTTATGCTAGTTGCGGTATTTGGAGGTGATTAGCTTATACTTGAGTTTGTATGCTAATTGTTATTGCTAGCGATTATACGGTGTGTGTAAGTGTATGCAAGTAGGTATATTATATATGTATGTGTATAATTATTGCATTCACTAAGCGTTTTGCTTACCCTCTCGTTGTTTACCTTTTTATAGACTCCGGCGTGGACAAGGGTAAGGGCGTTCGTTTAGATTAGTGATCCCGCTTTGTTATGTTAGGAGAAGCTTTTGGACGTATGGCTTTTTGAAGTTTGACCGAGATTTGGGTAGTTTAACCCCCAAACACCATGCTCAAAGTGTAGTTTGGAATTTAAACTAATTTGGTCGGAACTTGTATTTTGTACGAAACTCGTAATTCGGCATATGTGGGCCCGGTTTCGTAAAACTTGTTTTATCATTGAAACGTGATAGTTTTAACTATTATAATATGATGTGAAAAGCGTTTCGTCTAAAAGTGTCGGGAAGTGGGAGATCTTTAAAAGGAAATTGGACATTTTGGACAGCGGGCTGCCAGCCCTTGTGCGCGCCGCGCACACAAGGGGCTGCGCGTCGTGCACCCTGCTGTGATATAAAAAAAATAAAAAATTATTACGCATATTCGATTGTATAACGGGTTGGGTTGTTACAAATTGACATGCATAAACTGTAAGGCATATTATGTTCCACAGGTGCACTATCCAATGATACAGCCTTAAAGATAAAACGATTACTTTCACGATAATAATAATATAAATGCACAATTACATCAAATTATGGCAACAAGTTATGAAATCGAATCTTTATGTAGTCAAAACTTATTACCTATAGATTTGTATGTGTTAGTGTCATCAGACATCTGTCGCAGTTCCTCCAAAGTCAGATAAGCACGTTTCTTTTCACTTTCCTTATTTCGCATCTGGTTTTGAACCTAAAAGACAAACATGTACAGAGTATTAGTTTATACTTATAAGAATATAAGTCTTCAAAGATGTATATCAACAATCCTACAGCAAAAACTCCACTTTAAATCATTTACTAGTTTAATCCTTTTCATTGTGATCGATTTTAAGTTAAAATTACAAGTTAAACAACACACATAATTTTCCCTCTATAAGACAGCTATTGTAATTTATAAAGAAAGAAAATTAATTACTCATCATCAAGCTATATTCCTAGCGAATGTGAAAATAAGATTTATTAGTATGATAAATTCAAATGTGCTTAAAGTTATTTCATTATTATTACATATCAGGGATATCATCCAAATTTCAATTTCACTCTAGAAATCAAAACAACTGGGTAAATACATACACACATTAAACATGTATGTAAGTATATAAATAAGTTAAAAATGAACCTGCTTTAAATTAGCGGTTAATTCAAACATGCGACCTTGAATCTCAACAAACGCCTAATAACACGAAATCGAAATCAACAATTAGTAAATGGAAGATATAAAACAATGCATGTATTGACATAAAAATTACTTATATAATAGATATAGAATAGAGATTACAGATTTGTTTGCTTCATCTGCCATTTTTGTAAGAAGAATTTGATAAACCCTAACGACGCAGCGACAGTGTTTGCTTGATTCGTTAAACTTGTTTGGTGAGTTCGCTCCCTGTATTCGGAGCCCTTGTAGTTTGCACCAACTTACAAAATTTACCCCTTATAATAATAGTAACCCTTATAATAATAAGTATTCTAAAATGTACGGTAGTTATTTGTTTGACAATATAATTGATAATTTTAAGGGAGTTGATTCGTACACCACCTTATTTTTGCCATACACCACCAAAACAATTATTTGGACATTTCTACCCTTTCTTTGAGAAGTTAAGGGGAGTTGGTGGTGAATAAAAGGAAGGGTAAAAATGTCCAAATAATTGTTTTGGTGGTGTATGGCCAAAATAAGGTGGTGTACGAATCACCTCCCTAATTTTAAAGATTTTACTAAGGGTGATGATATCTACACAACCAATTTTTACAAATACACAACCAAACATGCTTTACAGTATTGTACAGTACAACACTGTAAACATGTTTGGTTGTGTATTTGTAAAAATTGGTTGTGTAGATATCACTACCCTTTTACTAACCATAGGCTCAAAAGTCATTGTTAAAGTGCACAGAATAATTGTATCAGAATAATTTTACTTCCTGGTCTACGTAGTGGTAAAAAACTGTCGTGCTTCAATTTGGCTAAACGAAAGTACATATGGAAGTTGAAACAAGAGAAGTCGAAGAAAAAACAAATCTCTATGTGTCTTATGGATTTACCCGTTTCGAAAAGAAAATCGGCTAAAGTCTGGTACAAAATGTTTATTCCATTACCGTTATAATTAAGAGCGTACTTTTTATCTATTTCATGTTTTCAACAATCAATAACTTAAACTCGTGTTATGAATAACTTTATGAACAAATATTATCAACATTTTGGTGATGTGTATTCTTTATACTTTAAAAATTCAACTCACAACAGTACTTACGACAATGACCATATAATATCGTTATTTCATATACATTTGCAAAATACTATATAACGTTTTCGGATGAGTCCCCATGCAACGCACGAGTTCATAAATCTAGTAACCTTCATATATTACTCATTCATGCATGTTAATGACAATATTTAAAATTATCGTTTTAAAAATCCTTTTCTAAAATATATCTTCAATTTTTAATTATACATCACCAACTATATTTTAAAATATTAAATTATACCATATACTATTTTAAAACATATTTTAAGTGATGTACAATTTAAGATGCTAATATAATAACTAAAGTAAATTATCATTAAATAAAGGTCAAACAATTTATTATTATTATTGTTATTATTAATAATAATAATAATAATAATAATAATAATAATAATAATAATAATAATAATAATAATAATAATAATTATTATTATTATTATTATTATTATTATTATTAATAATAATAATAATAATAATAATAATAATAATAATAATAATAATAATAATAATAATAATAATAATAATAATAATAATAATAATAATAAATAGTAATAATAAAAAATAATGTGACGATTTACAAGACACTACTAGTAATCAAAGAACAAACATATGCGAGTAGAAAACGAGTAAAGAAAATGGGAGCACGACATATTTAACAGGAAGCTTCGCATTCTTCTGATATGTAGTTCTACTTTTATTTACTTTAATATTAATATTATTAAATTTAATGCTGTTAAAAAACATTAAAAAAAAAAAAAAAAAAAAACCTCTAGCTATTAATATTAATAATTAATAATTAATAATTTGACGTTAATTTATAATCAATAATCAATCAATTAATCAACGAGAGTATCCACGGTCAAACGGAACGGGCTAAGAAAATGACCTTTATTTCCATAACTGCCCTTCTTTGCTTCATAATTACCAAGAACCCCACAAAATAAATTTATCATTTATGTGCTTACTTTTTTATTGTTAATTTATTTTTTCTTATTAAGTCATGTTGTTCAAGTGAATATATAACTGTAGGAATTATGTAATGAATAAATATATATTAGTTATTTTATATACCGAATAACCTGTGGCTAATCAATGATCAAAATTCAAAAGGATCATGTTTCCCAAAAATAGTTGTATTTGAAGGGTTAACTAAAAAGTACAAATTCTAAACATATATGTGTTTCTACAGTTAAATTTGATGGTGTCCTATGCAATTTAAAAACTACTTTGTTAAAATAGAAAATTCTAAACTAGTGGGCAGTGGCGAAACCAATTTTTTCTCATCGGAGACAAAAAATTTAAAAGCGATCACTTTCAATGTAACTTTTGACAAAATATGGAAATTTTTGGGTAACATATAAAGACTTTTGAGCAAAATATGTAGACTTTTTGGTAAAATATAGATGCATTTGGGGGCGAAATATGGAGGTTTTGATAAAATAAAAAGTTAAAAAAATTTGAACTAAAAATTTCAAATTCACCGGGGGCGCCACTCACGATCCCTTTCTATTTCTGCCCCTGCTAGCGGGGTCATGGGATCACATCCCTTATACACTAGATGTGTCATTGCGAATAACGGTTTGAACAGTTATAATTATAATTATTATCAAATTAACATTATATGTGAATATTCTATAAATTTTATGTTTATTTTTTAAAGACAAACTTATTGATTTTTCATTAATCTAAGTTGAATGATCGATTTTTCTGTATTTTGTCTGGGTTTTTCTAGATTTTGTTTTCGTCCGGAAATCTAGTTGAATGATCAGTTCATCTGGACTATCTAGTTGAAAAAATAAAGTTTGGACTATCCGTGCAATATTTAACAAACCAGAAAGACTATCAGTGTAATTTTTTCTTTATTCAGTGACAATGTTACATAATATATTTATTTTGTTGCTCTTTTATATTAATTCTCACATGGAATATTTTAGTTTTGAATTGCGGATATTGCAATTTTTGAGTTGTGGAAACTGCAATATGGCATCGTTCATAACTAGAGGCATAATTGTAATTTTGTCTTTTTTCTTATTTACATATTACTATATTGACTATTAGACAAAATTCATGAATAGTATCGAGGGCGTTTTCGTCTTTTCACTTTTTGTCCCTTTTCCAAAAAACCCCCCACACTTCGTTCGAAATTTAAAATCGACATCTCCAAACAGGGGGTTAAAGTGTCAAATCAACATTTTCATAAAAAATCTTAACTAAACTCCAACCAAATATTCAACAGGTCATATCTTCACGCCTACAACGAGTTAAATTTTTTCGACACCATCGTTAAGCTCAAAATAATTTTACGTACACAATGTCACTAACTATACGCAAAACGGACGCTTTTTAAAAAACGCTAAATATTTGAGTCCAATTTTCATACACGTTGATTTTTTCCTCACGGGCTATGTACCTATTTTCATCTATTAACAACATATACATATGGGTCTTATTATTTTTTTAAAAAATTATTTAGTAATTTTTTTGATATTACTCAGTAAATATTCTATTCTTAAATCATATGGAGTGTTAATATAAGCTAACGAGTTAATTGCGTTAAATTTAAAAAGTCAACAACTCCATAGCGAAACGCGGAAATACACATATATTGTTAATTTAAGATAACATCTAAATCTTTGACGGGTTATGCATTTTCGTTCGACTCGAGTTGCGCTTCAACGACAGCATCGTTAGCCATGAAATAATTTTGCAAAATAAACATAATAAAATACATTGGAAATCGAACCCCGGCGCGAAGCGAGGGTTGAAAAACTAGTTATAATTATAAATTACTTAAATATCATTTAATTTATATAGCGAGAACTATGTATATAGTCTCCTGACAAAAGATACACACTTTTAAAAATATTATCAATAGCTTGTATTTTTTTGTTCACTTTCATGTTTTACCCCTTAGCTTTGACCTATTATTTTTGTTCTACGTGTATAAAGCAAGAGTATAAAATAAGTTTATCTTATTATTCTTATATAATTTTGAAAGTAGACTATTAAATTAAGTTATCTTAAAAAGAAAAACAAGCATATTAAATTGGTACAAAAGGAGTAAGTTATGTCGTGATAAAGTATGTGACAGTTGAGTAATCATTGTTAAAAGGGTATTGGTGGGAGCTGATCAATCCTATATCAAGTTATTACTTAATTAAGGATTGAGTGCAATGATAAAGATGGAGGATGAGATGTTTGATGATTATTTTGGGCCCTGATGATCGTCTTTCACTTTTCAACCAAGTGTTCAACCACCCTGACCTGGTCTTGATTGTCCATTAGCATAACTCACCTTAGCACAATGTAGAAATTCCTTGGGCAAAGTCACAAGTGGAAATCACAAAGGCTTGGGCAAATGGTCGAGAATCAACAACCTATAAATGAGAGGCCAAACTTTCATGACCCGTCCTAATCCATCTGGACAAATACATTACATTTGGTTACATCGCGAGGTACTTGACCTCTATATGATACATTTTACAAACATTGCATTCGTTTTTAAAAGATAAACTTTCATTTCAATGAAAGTTGACAGCATGTATACCATTTCATAATACATTCAACTATAATTGACTTAATAATAATCTTGATGAAATCAACGACTCGAATGCAACGTCTTTTGAAATATGTCATGAATGACTCCGAGTAATATCTCTAAAATGAGCAAATGCACAGCGGAAGACTTCTTTCATACCTGAGAATAAACATGCTTTCAAGTGTCAACCAAAAGGTTGATGAGTTCACAAGTTTATCATAAACAGTAAAAATTCATCATTTTGATAGACCACAAGATTTAAATGCTGCATGGTACAAATGGGCCCGAATCCTATACCCACCTGTAATGTACATGGGATATCTTTTAAATACAGTACACCTTTCTCGTGTACGAAATCATCTTTCATAAATCTTAGTAACCGTACACATATCTTGTGCACAAAAATAACATACACATAATCTGTGTATAAAATCATTTTCTCGATACATAACATTCACTTTTCATTGCTTTCATAGTTTGGCTTGGTAACCGACCTTAACATATAATGCGCATAATAATATCCCCAAAACAGAACATCTCGTCTGTATAATAATGTTCTGTATAATAATCATATAAACTTTGAAGTACTAAACACCACACCCACTAGCCCTTCCGTCTAGTGAACATTCTGGGTGGGGGTGTTAAACCCGGTAGCTACCTTTAGGATTCTCGTCAATTAGGCGTGCACTAATTCTTAAAATTAGTGATGTTCCCTAATTCTTAGCTTACCAAGCAATAATAATCAGGGGAAAAATATTCATATCAATTGTGGCAATTATCACGTCCACATAATTCAATGGTGGCAATTATCACGTCCACATAATTCATTCGAGGAATGTTTTGCTTGTGTCTATCTCGTCAAACATTTATAAAAAAACATTTCATGCATTCGCAGTTCAAAATATATTTCAAAAGCATTTAATAAAGCAGTTGTAAAAGCAGCGCATGTATTCTCAGTCCCAAAAATGTAAAGAGTAAAAGGGAGCAAATGAACTCACCCTACAATATTTTGTAGTAAAAATATTCATACGACGATACGGAACAATGTAGGGTTGGCCTCGGATTCACGAACCTATATCATATATATATATATATATATATATATATATATATATATATATATATATATATATATATATATATATATATATTAACACATATAATGATAATCGAACAAATTTATGTATTATTAGTGAATTAATTGTTATTTTAATTATGCGTTTCATTAATATCTTAATTAATTACATTTATTAATATTTATTACAAAAATATTAATATAATTATGTTATATGTAGTAAATATGATTTTATATAATTAATAGTTATTTGATAAAATAATATTGATAAAAAGTTGTTTCATCCTATAATAATAATAATAATAATAGTTATAAAAATAAAAAAATGATAATTTTTATAAAAATGATACTTTTAATAATAATAGACACTAATAATAATAATTACAAAAATAATGATTTTACTAATAATAATAACGATACTAATACTTATATTAATAACTCTAATGATAATAATACTAATGTTTATGATAAAAATAATTGTTAATAATAATACTTATGTCACTTAATGATAATAACAATAACAATAATATTAGTAATAATAATAATAATAATATTAATAATAATAATAATAATAATAATAATAATAATAATAATAATAATAATAATAATAATAATAATAATAATCTTTGGTAAAGAAAACTACCTTCAACAAGTTTTTCCAAAAAAAAAAGCCTTATACAAGACTCAAACCAAGACCTCCCGCTAATCCGAAACACACCCAAACCATCCTTCCAATTCAATTTTTCTGTTATATCTCCTAACCCAACTATATTTAACTCATTTATGTTTCGTTTCGGCCTAACAAACTAATTTGCATTCTTGGCCCAACCACACATTAGGAATACGGCTCAGCAAGTAGGAACTTATCAGCCTGTATGCACAATAATGATTTCGGCCCAGCAGCAGCAGAGCCCAACAGAAAACTTGATCCAACAGACCACACTCTTAAGGTAGCTTTTATAAAAAAATAAAAAATTATTATGCAGCTTCCAGGTTTCGAACCCATGACCCCTCGCTAACACCACAACACACTAGACCACTCTTCTAATCCTGTCTTTTTGATTTAAAAACCACCAATTTATTTTATAACTCGAGTTTTATTCTCTACCTTCTTCTTCTTACATTCGTTAAATTCTAAATCGACAAATTATACAAATCATCAAAACAGGGATTTAGATTCTTTAAAATAATAATAATCAAACAGTATCAAACGTTTTTTATTAATTAAGACGAAGAAAAAATAAAAAAAAATCAGAAAAATACTGCTACTGCAGTTACGGTTTTTTAAAAAATAATTCTTGATTTTTGTGTTTATGAACTTTTTAGATAAATATTATAACATAAGTTGTGTTTCAATTGATTCGTATAAACCTCTGCGATTATCAATTTAACTAGAATTACAACAGATACCTCTAATTTAGTCGATGAACATCTGTTTGGCTTTTAAAAGCAAAAACTTTGACTTCAAAATTGATGATCAATACGAAGAATCGAAACTTGTAAATTTGCAGTTAGTTTGAGTAAGGGATTTCATACTTACCTGCATTTTTATATTTCTGAAAATGATTCAAAATTGAGTTATTGTATAAAAGTTATGGCAAAAGAGATGAAGGAGCTGTGTTCTTGGGTTTTTGTTTTCTGTTTTTAGTTTTTGAATCGTGAATGAGTAGTTAGGTAATTATATAACGTACAAGTAATGTAGCTGGTGATATTCGAATGATTGAGGAGACAAACACGAATTTATCACGGTTATATTATAGCTAAAATAAAATCGATCGTACAGAAATTAAAAAAATTGAATAAAGTTGAAAGAGATTGATTAACAGATTCATGAATCTGTATATGTCGATCTGTTTTTATATATAACGCAGATTTTATGGACATGTATATATTTATTTATATGTATATGTATATTAATTAATCTTATTAATTAGCAATTATAACTATAATAATAATAATACTCCTAATCTCTCTTATACTTAAAGTAAATACACAATTGAGTGACAATTCCCATCAACTTTCAATCCTAGCCATCTAAATTGTTAAATTAATCTAATCTTAACCCTTAATTATGGATAAACCATTAATTCACGTGATTAAGCCCTTCCTCAGCACATTGTCAGACTAAATTAACCCTCAAAACTAAAAAAGAGCGGGGTTTAACCCTAAAAATAGGGATCCATCCATCTCAAATCATTTGAAGAACTTCAATCCTTCAAAACAATCTCATCTAGATCCAATCCTCTATACATCGGCAAACTAATCGACGACAAAACTGATTCTTCAGTCAAATCAGTAACAAATCCTCTCATCTTAAATCAGTAACGAACTCATCTAATCAACCAAAAACCCTAAATCGATTCTTCATCCAATCCTCTATCCATCGGCAAATAAATCGATTTTCAGTCAACGTTGCAGATTCGATAGGATCAGGAAAATTTTTGACGGCAAATGAAATCGTTGATAGAAGTCTGATAAAACATATATGTAAGTTTCAATTTTTTATAATGTTCGATTCAAATTCGAATTTGGTTTATTATAAATTAATCTGAAATTAGGGTTCCTAGGGTTGATTCTATTAATGATAATGGTTTTGATCGTGCATATGTTTATTTTTTATTTTTTTACTTCTGATTGTTGTTCATTGATTCATTTGATGTTTTAATGTCAATTTAACAATAGTATTTTGTTTCACATGGGTGACCTTGATGATGTTTGAGGTGGAAAAATATGCTATGGACAACTCTGGTTTCATTTACATTTGGGTTAGGACTTATTTGGGTTAACATATATTCCATCTTATATATTACTATTTATTTATTTATTTTTATGTTTTTGGGTCCAGTACCAGATTTAAAAGATATCGTGTTATCATTGTTCTATTAATGATGATGATTTGAGAAAGTAGGAGTCACGTATGTGTATATAGATGTGTTTTATGAATGATCTGAATCTGAATTTCATCTTACACGCTACCATTAGTTGAAGGGTTTAGTAAACTGATTGTATCTTTTTGTTTATAATACATTCAAGTATGAATTTTAATTGTAATTATAATCATTTGAGCTTCATTATCATCTCAGCCATTATTATGAATGTATTGTTTGTTCTTGAATTTATTATCCTTCTCGACCATTAACAGTCTTTTTGTGTAGAAAAAGATGGATGCTTTGTACGTGTTGAGAAGTACCTATAAAATGAAGTTTAACTCAGTTAGAAAATGAAGCTTAAATCAGCAAGAAAATGAAGCTCAAATAACTGTTAGTAACAATAAATCAACAATAAATATTGGCTATCAATTCTTTCATTGTATTCTGCATTAGATCAATAATAGTAGTTTCAGTTCAATTATGTTTCGTTTGATTTACTTAATTCATTCACCGATAACGTGCTTTATAGTCATTCATGAGTAAGAATAATTTTAGCGAACCGATTTTGATTATGAATATGAAGATGAAGACTAGAATTGGGAGTTGATAATGAAAAACTCAACGAATAATTTAATATCTGCTGTTGCTGAGCGTCTACATGACTACATTCTTTTGTTGTATTTAGCTTATATATTTATTTTGTTGATAACTTTTATTACTTTTCATACATGATATTGTATTTTTATCCGAAAGTGTTTATTTAACTTTTGACAAACTTGCAGGGGGTGGTTCAGGACCTATTCGTTTCTCCTAGTATCACACTTTCTCGGTGTCGGTCATTGTGCCAACCTTCTATTTGATATGAGTCTGAAGGTATTTAGTTATATTTTCACGTCTTTCGTGATGAATCTTCAATATTTGTTTATTGTTTCTTCTTTTGTTATATAAATTTTGCTTATACATTAGTTTCTACTTTCTATTTAAATTCTACTTATAGATAAGTCAAATAGTTCTTTTGGCTACTCAAAGGGGACTTATCTTTAATAATGCAGGTGTCTCTTATTTTTTAAGAGGACTAGGGGACTGCATGAATGTGTGTATTCATTGTAATGCCTTATATTGCTACGAAGAGCGTTTAAAAACTACTTATTGTTATATTGCTACGAAGAGCATTTGAAAACTACTTATTGTAACCCTCAATATATTCTGAAAGGTACTGTCGTTTTGGCAACTGAAAGGGAAGTACCACAATTAGTTAATTAACAAATTGATAGTTTTATCATTTGTCGCTACTTAGCTGCCGTTTATTTTTAACGAAAAAGGTTTGTAGTTTTGGTGAATTTTTAAAGTAGATTTAAAGCTAACATCTAATCTTCGGATATCAAGATCCCAGCTCATATCCATTTTAGTATCATTTGGGTTGTTTATCATTGTTATGTCCACCTTTCCAAATTAAATCTGCATGCTGATGTGTTATATTGTGTTACTGCCAGTTATTTGAACTTTGTATCTAAACATTGTAACATATTATATGTTGGATGGTCTTTCATTTGCATAGGCATTGTTCTGATAAGTTGCTTTGATGCTTTCCATAGTTAATCACTCATTATTATCTATTGGCAGGAACAATTTATTTTTGTACTTAAAGGCTTTGAACTTTGCAAGCTGACAAATTATTTTTCTAAAAGGTATTGGGTAAAGTTGTTATAAAGTTTTTTTTATTTTTTTTTTAAAAGTCATTGGTAATGGCTCAGTGTAATGGGTAAAGTTGTTATAAAGTTTTTATTTTTATTTTTATTTTTATTTTTTATTTTTGAAAGGCATTGGTAATGGGTGGTAAAGTTGATATACACCACGTGCTACCGCTACCTTAAATCGAGATAACGGGGGCGAGTTATCAGGTCATCTTTTTTTATATCTGCTGAAAATGGCTCATTTATATAGTTTTAAAGGTAAAGTTTTGGAGGAAATATGTTTGAAAAAATGGGGAGTTCACTTCAATTTCGCACTTATTAAGCGTGAGCTTGTGACAGACTTCACTTCAAGTTCACTTCACTTTCATTTTCATTTAATTTTTGATTGCTTCAGTGGCCTCCTGGTTGCTTTCTGGAAGGCTTGCTAAGTTACTTCTTCTCAACTGCGAGCATAATGATAGCTCCTGCCCTCTGTATCAGGCATGCTTTTCATTGCTCTTTTTTTTTAATTATCATATTTCATTGTTGTAAGTCGCTCAAGTTTAAATTAATTGTGTAATGTCATTAAAATCATTAAATTGAGTTATAGAGGTCATTGATGCGTTTGATTGAACTAAATTATATACAAGTGTTGAGAATGCTATAAAATGAAATTTAGGCATTTTTGACCCATTTGGTGATAAATAGTGTGAAGACAAGTCAAAATGGTGATTTGAAAATGTTAATATGATTAGAAATTGATGTTGGAAATGAAGTAGTAGCTAATTGATGACTAGATCTCTTTTTAAATTTTAGATGTGACGAAATGGGTGTGTTTTCTCACGGGTCAATATGGGTAAATCTGTAGAAGGCATTGGGTTGACCTGAAACAGTTTCTAGCTTCTTTTTTTTTTTTTTTTTAATTTTCATACAGAATTAGTGTGTCAAATATTGTAAGGAAATCTGTAATATTTCAATGATAATCTAGCATATCTTTATTTATATGTATACTATGTGTTATCAGGTCATGTTCAGTTTAAACTGTTAAGGTTATTGAACGAATTCGTTAATGTTAGAAAGTTGCCGAGTGTCTGAAGTTTGCTATTTGCTACTGTACGAGTATCTTAAGACTCAACGGTAAGTAATTTCCTCTTATTTGTTGTTTTTAATTAGTTTATATCAACACACTATTAAGTTGTCAATTTATGAACTTCTACAGCTAATTATTAATAATGGTTGCTTAAATTAATAAATCAACAATTAATAAATCAACAATCGAAGAGTCTTCACAAGAAAAATTATGTACTTACAATGGTTGCACATTAAAATTTCAATACTTCGTTCGTTCGTTGTTAAATGACTTTTTCTATGACTTTAACCCATGCTTCTTTGCTTCCACTTCTTTATCATAATATTAGTGCAATCTGTTTAGATTGGAATATTATTGTGGGTGCTTTTAAGATAATGACATTACATGCTTTACATGTATACATTATAAATAGTATTCTGCACATTAGAAATTATAACATAATTGTGAAGTAATGAAATTTTTTTACAAATGGATGGGAAATTGATTCTTTCTTTCATTTATTCTCTGTTTTTAGCCATAAGTAGCGTTAATGGTGAAGACCCGTATTGGTTTTTTACTTGGAAATTCACTTATGGTGACATACTGACATCTATCCATTGGTTTTTAATCAACAGGTTCATTCTATCCCAAATTCATAAAGATCACATTTCTATTTATATTATTATTTGTTTCGTTATGTTAATTTAATGTAAAATGGGTTTGTGTTGATTTTGCAGGGAATATCGATAACTTGATATTGTTCAGGGCCTCAAATTGATTGTGTCACTAATGATAACTTGCCATTTTTCCTTTCTTGGTAACTTTCTTTGATTTTGTTTGCTTCAAGATTGATACTTTTTATGTAAATAGGATCTCGATTGTTAGAAAATTTGATAACATAGGCTTCAATGAGAGGAAATTGGTTGTAATTTTGACATTATAACGTCAAAATGGTCATACAACACTAAAGGGAGTCAAACTGATATTTGAATGAATAACTTTACAATTTGAGAGTTGTTGATGTCATTGTTAATGGTAATGTTTAACACATTATACATTACAAATGATTCACTTTCAACTCTCTATGTTGTACAAGCAGGTATTTTTTTTCTTTATGTGGGTAGTGTCATGTGAAAATCAAAGAAATGAAGTTTAGGATAAACATGGATTAATATATTTACGATGAAACATCAAGTGGATGATTCTGAGACTTTAAACTCATTAATGTCTTTGTTGGTATGATGCTAACCAACGTCACTCTTGCTTCGTCTAATATTAAATTAGGATTTTAGTTTAACTTTTGTCAATGCAATAGAGTTTAATTTTTGTTAATGCTATAGAGCTTTTGTTAGTAAGAGTAAATAATACTGTATATTATAAATAAAGAAGTCTGCCTATTTCCTTGAAAGCAAAGAAGCGTTGCACGCCATCAATATGTTTAGGTGATCTTTGAACCAATTTTTGATGAGTTGCATTTGAGAGGGGGTGTATCTGGGCTGTAAATAAGCTTTTTGGCGGCTGCATGGTGGTATAAAACTTAAGGTAAATTCTTTTTCTGAACTTTAATGTTTGTATTCTAATAGTTTTAGTTCATGTCATAGATATCTAACTAAATTTCTTGCAACTTTTCTTTATTCGTGTTTCTCACCAGGTATATACAGGTAATAGTTTATTATATTTTTTTATTTAAATCCGCCTAGAACAATTCATGTTCTCACCGAGTTAAAATGGTAAATGGGTCGAAATAGCCACACTTACGAACGTCTCCATGCTTTGTGTTGGCATCTGATTTGTCCAGATGTGGATATGCGTTGTAGTTTCATCATTCGGCACATTTCTTCAATCACATCCACAAAATCTGCAGATTGATAGATCAATTGCTGAAGTAGTCATATGAAAACATATCTATTTCAGGTGATTACTTAATTGTTGTTAATCTCTACATTTAGGTAATATACTCCATTTTCACTTATTAATTTATCATATATTTTTTTATCTTCACAATATTAATGTCTTTTGCGTTTATGTATGATTAGTTGACTTAATCGAATGGCTTATGCATAATTAGTTCATTTACTACCATTTTGATTTGTAAGCTAGATAGATCTATGGTGTCTACGTATAGAAGAACACAATGTTTGCTCTCTTTTAAGTCATAAAGATCAGAAGTACCCAGGATGTTTTTGGACAAATGATTGCAAAACATGTTTTGGGCACATCATGTGTGAACCTAGAAACAACTCTAGCTAAAGTTTTTCCACATAATAATAATTCATAATGATCATAAGTACCCAAGACGTTTTTCAACCTGGATGCATAGTTTACGAATAGTTTGATGTTGTAATCGACACTTGACTTATGACAAATGACTTTGACCCAACTCAAATGACTATATATGATCTCTATATTTAAAAGAGTTGTGTTGTGTTTTCACGATTTTTTTTTGAAATGGTAATAAACCATTCAAAAGTTTGAAAATTAGAAAACCTGGAAAATATTTTGCAAACATAGTAATTCCGGAGTTTGGAAATCTGGATTTCAACATTTCATCCAAAACCGGAGTTTGGAACTCCGAATTTAACATTTTCACCCTATTTATGGTCAGTAAACGTGCAACTTTTGATGAGAGAGGGCTGAAACCGGAGTTCCAAACTCCGATTTTGGGTGAAATGGTGAAATTCGGAGTTTGGAAGTCCGGAATTACTATGTTTGCAATTGTTTTTCCAAGTTTTCTATTTTTCAAACTTTTGAATGGTTTATTACCATTTCAAAAAAAATCGTGTTTTCACTTTCTACAGAATCGTCCTATTCTTCGTTGTTATTTGGCATTGGATTAAGTATTTCATCAAGAGTCTCCGTGAAAGACCTGAAAGTTATGCAGCCCGGTATCTCCTTTTGTCCCTCCTTTTATGGTGGATGGTTTAGACTTCACCATTTATAGTTTTTCACGAATGATTTCAAAGTTCGTTAATAAATATAAATATAATTTTTTCACCAATAATTTTTTTATAGTGGTTTTTCCCATTACCAATCATGTAAGTTGCACCCTTTAATAAGCTTATTAGTGAAAAAAGATTATCGAGCTTATGAATTTTCAGTCTTTTTAGTAGTATATCTTTCGGTGTGCTGTTGGTCAATCTTGATAGTTGTTCATGTTGGTGTTCAACTACAGATACATAGAGTACAATAATAGATTGTGGATCATGTCAATTGACAATATGTATTGGTGAGTTCATATGTCATTTTAGTGAATTGTAGTTTTACCCTGTTGTTTTATGTTTAGATTCTTATCCTTTTAATTGATTTTTATTTTTAACACCACAAAAATATAAGGTAGTATCTATTTTTAGTATATTTGTAATTTAAGTTGTCATATGAATGTTAGAATTCATTTGTTACATTTAACATGGACTAAAGCTGAAACTTCTAGAAGGACCATTAATGAAATCTAGAGGTTTAGGAGAAGTGAGATGTGTTAAATGAGTAAATATAGTAGGCACATGTCAGTTATGAAGTCTTCATGCCCATTGCTTTTTTCTTTCAAATTCACGATGACTTATTTATCATGATTTATGTAGTTTTATCATGCTTTATGTAGTATAATAATATTAATAGTAATATATCTTATATGCATCAAATCTGTAATCTCTTTGAAGTAGTTTTAGTGAAAGAGAAGTGTAAAAAGCGGGAAATGATTTACATATCTTGGGGGTTGCAATGCATGGTTTTAGGTAACTATGCACATATAGTTGATAATTAAATGATGGTAATGCAGCTTTCATATGAAAATTGTCTTGTGACTTGAATTATCATGAAGCCGACGTCGAACAAATGTGCAACAAATATATATCTTTTTGCAAACGAGTCTATGAAGCCAAAAACATACGCAGAGTATATGCATATTTCATTTGTATTTCTTTGATGACTCTGATTTCTTTCCTAATCTATCTATGTTCATTGTGTACATTCGATTAAACTAAAAGATACATACAGGTTCACAAATGTGTAATTTCATTAAAACAAGTTTTATTACTTACAAGTCATGTAACATTAATACTGTAATTGAATTAATTTATTATAAACCTATATCCGATACACCAAGTCAACAAACATCTGATGAAGATGCATCTCTCAAAATTCCAAACACTCAACCATTCTGAAAATGATGCACTTTTGAAATTTTTAATAAATAAAACATTTGTGTTTTGAACAAGCAAGAGTTATGCTACAATAAACGTGGTCTGATGGTGGAACCACACGAGGCAAACACCTCAAACAAACTTTTCAATTTCATTTTATATTGGATTTCAATTATTAATTTCCAAACAGATTAGTGATATAATAATTATCTTATTGGTTACATCATCATTGTTTTTTATGTATCACAGATAGGTGTTTAAGTATTTTATAATATGTTCAACTTTAAATTTATTTTTTCAATTACCTATATGGATTAATTTGAAAACTTCATTAGATATATTAGATGCACGAAAGCTATACTGGCTACATAAAATAAACGGAAAAAATTAAAAATAATTTGTGTAGAAATAGTCACATAACCCCGCGAATTCGCGGGTCCTCCACTAGTAAATAATAATAATACAAATATAATAGTAATAATGATGATTATTATGATAATGATTATTGTTACAAAAAAAATGTATAACAATAATACTAATTATAATAATACTAATATTAGTGATAATAACAATAATAATAATGTATCAATTTATATACCAATTTTTCCTATCTATATATTATCTATTGAAAATTTTAATATGTCAAATACTGACTTTAATATTGATAATAAAAATATTAATAATGTTAATGGTACTAATGATATTATCGGTTATAATAATATTAATTTCATTGATAATAGTAATATTAACAATAATAATATAACGACTTATACTTATCGAATTTATATGTTTATATACTAACATTAATGTTACAAATATTAATCTTAATATTAATGAAAGTAATGATAATAATATAACTTTAATATTTTAACTTGTACTTACATTTTATTATTAGTATTATATAGTAATATATTACATATTTAATGTTTATACATTAATATATTTTACAATATAATATACTACTTATATTGAGTAGTAACTTCTTATATATATATATTCATATATCACAGATGTACAAATAATAAGTATTAATAGGTATCACATATATGCCAATAAGTTCATAATAATATCATGTATATATTTATATATAAATACTTAATTGTTTATTATTTTATATGTTTAATTCCAATTGATTTATTTTATTAACTCAAAATATCATATATACACTTATATATATATATATATATATATATATATATATATATATATATATATATATATATATATATATATATATATATATATATATATACATTTTTTTATTTACACATAACTGTTCGTGAATCGTCGGGGATGGTCAAAGGTTATTTGAATATACAAAACAAATTCAAAATATTCGAGACTAAACATTACAGACTTTGCTTATTGTGTCAAAATAATATAAAGATTAAGTTTAAATTTGGTTGGAAATTTCCGGGTTGTCACAGTACATACCCGTTAAAGAAATTTCGTCCCGAAATTTGAGTGAGGTGGTCATGGTTAACAATAAATATGTTTTCATGACGAATATGAGTTGATAAATAGAGTTTTATCTTCATTGAGTAAATAGGGATAAAACAATTCGATTATTCGAAGAGTAATAATGAAGCTATCACAAAAGATTGAAATAGGAAAAGTAAAGATTCGCCTTAACTTTTGACGGAGTCGGGGTTGAATTCCGGAATTCAAGGGATTTAAAGAAGATCTTCGAAATCTAAATGATTTGATTCTCCGACGAGTAAGGAATTTAAGATCTCTATAATTAATTACGGTGATCTGCCTCGATTACTCTGTCTGATATTTCCATTATAAGTTAAGCTCTTCCGTTCCATTATTCTCACCATTCCTATACTTTCTTTCTTATTACATACATCCAAAAGATTGTGAAAATGCTAAATCCCGTTCTAATCCTTGATATTTTCTTGATTATAGCATCAATCACTTTTCTTTTTCAACTACCACCAGAGGAATCTATTTACTTCTACTATTACTTTGGGGTGATACTATTCTTAATTCTACTGTATCTTTATATTGCTTTTTGTATTAATATCCACGGTTTGTAACCTCTGTGTTATTATTGGGCTTTATATTTTCTCTTATATTTTGAAGCTCTTTGCCTTTTTATTCTCTTCTTGACCTCTAGTAAAGCGAGTAACGGTCCAGAATTCGTAAGTATAGAATTTTGAATGAACTTAATGTTCTAAACAAGAAAAAACGTAATAGCACGATTTGATTTGTCAAATTATCAGAATCACTGAGAATAAAACTAGCAAGAATATACATTCTTGATATGTTCAGAAGTTAAGCAGAATGAAAGAGTTATGTAACATGGCACATGATGGCGTTATGATCTGTGAATCATCACGTCCCATTAGAAACTCATCATGACTTACTGTAATATAATCACGTTGATCAAGTGTCATTATATTATACTAACTCATGCATCAGTTCCCAACACTACTTCAATAACATTCATATTTTAAACTTGAAGGTTTACAGAATATAGAAACTAAACAGTTTCCTTTATGATGTAATACAGATAATGTGAAAAGATAACTGATTTCAGATAAGGATAGTTATGAAAATATCTTTAGAAATATCGAAGATATTTATGACGATATTTTGGAATTTCTAAGATCGAAGGTTGATGAAGAAAATTTGTCCGCAAGAGTTTAGAGTCAGGAGTAAGGTATTTGTTAATGACTTCAGTAAATACTGAATCATTTGAATTCTTTGAAGGCAGATTTATTCTTTATTATTTTTCTACAGCCCCTTCTTGGTTTGCTCAATCCGTTTTCCAGTTTCAACTTTTCTGAGCTTTGCCAACATACTTATTCTTTATCTTTATACCTTCGACTGTTAAGGTCGTGTACAGTTTTTGCTGCTGTATTCAGCTTTTTCAGAATTTAAAGTATTGATTTGTAGACTGGGTGCTTTTCAGAATTTCAGAATTGTAGATCATAATTCTAGGAGGTGAATGTTATATGTATACATATAACTGTTGCTGTATACATGCTGCGAGATTCAAAATACTGATTGCTGATTCTCGGTAATTGGTATGGCAATTCTCGTTACAAGATGCGGATGAGTATATGATAGAGTTTTAATGAACAATTATAATGGTTCTTCAGAGAGACTTAAGTTAATGAGTAATGAAGTTGCTGATAAGTTTACTGCTACTATGGTGGAATATAAACGGTTCCCCCGATAACGATAACGAAAGGCAACTTATAGATCACGGTTATAATAAGGCTAATCCTAATGAAAGTCAAAGTTGTCTTGCTGGAGCTGTGACAAAATTTGCTAATTTGGAAAGGGATTACAATGTGATTTTCGGTAATAACAACGCCAAAGGAGCTAGCACAGATACTTGTTAAATGTTTACTCAGATTCTGAGTGTTTTCAGGTGCATAACTATATGCATCAATCTTTTCTCAGTAGATGAGGTGCGGTTGGTTCATTCTCTCGATTGAGGTGTTTTCAAGAATCAGGAAAGGTTTGAACGCAGATTGTAACCGTCAAAATACCAATGACATTTAAGATGAAATCAAGTGGCAAACTTGAAGAAATGTTTAGTTTCATATGTTATAATCAATATTTTAATTCATTTTAATTGTCCAATGTTATTAGTCCACAGTTGATAGTCCACAGTTAACAGTCCAATAATTCATATATAGCTTAATATATAATATTCGAATTAATTAATACGTATCGTGACCCGTGTACATGTCTCAGACTCGATCACAACTCAAAGTATATATATTATTGTAGAATCAACCTCAACCCTGTATAGCTAACTCAAGCATTACTGCATATAGATTGTATATGGTTATTCCAAATAATATATATAGATGCGTCGATATGATATGTCAAAACCTTGTATACGTGTCCCGATATTTAAAGTGCGTAAAATAAATAACAGAAATTAAATGACGATAAATAAAGTGCGTAAAGTAAATAACAGAAATTAAATGACGATACATAAAATTACGATAATTTAATTGCGATAAATAAACTGCGATAAATAAAATGTAATCAGTTAGCTAGGAACAGTTAGCTGGAAACAGTTAGCGTGGATTCTTAACAAAAAATTTCTCATAGTTAATTCGTTTGTTTCTAATAAATTTTATTTTGTCCAATGTTTTTCTTTATTATGCCACTTGTTGGATTCTGATAAATCAAAATCCAAATATGGAATTGGATGAAAATGGTTATTCTGTAGTGAACGGATTCATATATCGGTGGATGTAAGTAGGATAGTAAACGATTGTTGAATTAGTTTCGAAGAATGTACAGTGTAACTTATTAATGTGAAATCTGAATATTCCTCGGGTATTACCTACCCGTTAAAATATTTTCACCATTAACAGTTTGTACAAAAGAATTTTTAATTACAAACTTTATGAAAATATACTTACATATATATTTTCTTCAGATGTAATCATGGATTTAATTAGTTAATATGATATTAATCTCATTTGATTTATCGTTAGAACTAGAATATATAATCTCTAAAACATTAGAGATTACATAGTCTCTATGAAGAACGAAGATAATTGATGTAGAACGATACGTAGAACGATACGTAAAACGATACGTAGAACGATACGTACAATGATACGTAGAACGATGATTACACTCGAGGTACAGAATGAGATGTTGAGGCGTGTGATGTTGAAACTTGGGTTGTTGGTGGTACTGTTGGTGCCGGTGATGTTGCTGAAGCTCGTAAATTTTGCACCATACTCTCCAAATTAATTACTCGAGCGCGAAGTTCGTTGACTTCTTCTATTACACCGGGATGATTGTCGGTCGGAACGAGCGAATGAATAAGGTTTAGAATTTTAGATAGAATATAATCATGGCGAGATATTCGGAAAATGAAAGTGAAGATAGTGTTTCAAACTAGTTCGCCGGTAAGTGCTTAAGGTTATTCACCAAGAGGTAAATTCGGTTGGTGGAAGGGATCGCCTTCTTCGTGTCTCCATTGATTAAGTCGACTACGAACCCATCCCCAATTCATCCAGAATTAGTGATGACTGATTTATTGATACATTCCGGTTACACTGCTTTCTGATCTTAGGTGAATATCCATATCGGAATAGCGGTCGGAATGACTATCGAAATAGCTTATCGGAATCTGAGGGGCTTGAACTAGTGGCAAGTTCCATTTCGTACGATTGAATAGAGGTTTTTTTCCGATATGAAATGATTTCTGACTATCGGATGGTATTCTAATTACATAGAATATCTATATATAGCATAAAGATTTCGCAGATTACGGAGAAAATTTCGAAAGTTGCCAGGCAAGGTAACAGTAACATATACGCTAAGATATGAATTAACAGATATGCTAAGATATGAATCTGTCTATACATTATTCATGCAATCCAGGCAGTAAGATATGTCTAGATTAAGAATGATAACAAGTGATTCCCTAAGAATGATAAGCAGGTAATTTTTGACACGAAATGATAAGCAAAACTTTTGACATGCAGACACGATCGAAGTCCAGACTCACTAATGCATCTTAACAACTATCAGTTAGACACACTAATGCAAGACCTGGTTCGCTAAGACCACTGCTCTGATACCAACTCTAATATAGTTGGGGACACCACACGTCCCACCCAGTGCCTTCCCAGCTAACCGCCTGGTGACCACTGAGTGTACCTCAGACACTGATTTTCCGGCCATGCCTCTCGGCAAAGCCAACCATATTCGGACCGCGAGGAGTAAGAGCCAATGCTTCATCACAGGTAACACTGTGAGAACCCCCTCTATGATTAAGCTGACGACACAGCTTAAACCAGCTCTGATACCAACTCTAATGACCCGTCCTAATCCATCTGGACGAATACATTACATTTGGTTACATCGCGAGGTACTTGACCTCTATATGATACATTTTACAAACATTGCATTCGTTTTTAAAAGACAAACTTTCATTACATCAACAGTTGACGGCATGCATACCATTTTATAATATATCAAACTATAATTGACTTAGTAATAATCTTGATGAACTCAACGACTCGAATGCAACGTCTTTTGAAATATGTCATGAATGACTCCAAGTAATATCTCTAATATGAGCAAATGCACAGCGGAAGATTTATTTAATACCTGAGAATAAACATGCTTTAAAGTGTCAACCAAAAGGTTGGTGAGTTCATTAGTTTATCATAAATAATCATTTCAGATAGTATAATAGACCACAAGATACTCATATTTCGAAAACAAACTGTGCAGGTCTGCTCACTGCTGGAAAATCATTCATACGATATATAAACACCTGGTAATCGTCCTTAACAAGATGCATATAGAATATCCCCCGCATACCGGCATTCCACACGGTCATACAAAAGCATACAAACAGGCCACTCTTTTAAATATGATGGTTGTGTACACCTCACAAACAGATCATATCTTTTAAAGCTGGCGGTTGTATACCTATTTCGAAGTACTAAAGAAGTTCAAATTCTCTGACTGGGGCTTGTGAGTGCCCATAGATCTATCTTTAGGATTCGCGTCAATTAGGAGCTCGGTTTCCTAATTCTTAGATTACCAGACTATAAAGGGGTGATATCCGGTGTACTCGTAACTCAATCGTAGAATGTTTTTAAGTACTTGTGTCTATTTCGTAAAACAGCGCATGTATTCTCAGTCTCAAAAATATATATTGCAAAAATATTTAAAAAAGGAGCAAATGGAACTCACGCATATAAATATTGTAAAACAGTTAATAAAACATTTGCATGTATTCTCAGCCCAAAATGTAATGAGTAAAAAGGGCAAATAAAACTCACAATACTGTATTTTGTAGTAAAAATACATATGACGGCATTGAACAACTGAACAATGCATGGTTGGCATTGGATTCACGAACCTATATCATTTGTATATTTATTAATATACATAATTGTAATTGAACAAATATATATATAAATTTATTAGTTATATCCCTTTTATATTAATAGTATATATGTTTCATATATTCATTTTTGTATAAAATATTAATTTTTGTTATGTTATATGTATTTAAATATATCATTTGTATATTAGTAATAGTAGTTATAATAATACTAAAATAATACTACTAGTGGTAAAAATGTTTATAATACTTAATATTATTAATGAGTTAATAATGTTAATAATTCTATATTAATAATAATCATGATAATAATGATAGTAAATGTAAAAATATTAATTTTATTGTTAATTTTAATTATGATAATGATTTTAGTAACTACATAATAATACTCATGATAACATAAATAATAATACTTATAGTAATATTAGGGGTAATAATAACAACCTTAATAGTAATATTTATGGTGATAATAATAATTATAGTTATGATAATAACACCTATTTAAATGATAATAATAATAATAATACATAATGATAATACTAATAGTGATAGAATGATTCTAATACTAATAATGAAAAATGATACAATTTCTAATTTTAATGATAATAACAATAAATTTTTATTACTTTAATAATAATAATAATAATCATAATCATACTTATAATGATGATAATAATTCTAAAATGATAAAATTTCTAATAATATTATTATTAATACTTATAGTAATAATAATGATAATGACTATAATACTTATACATTTAGTAGTAATAATAATTTTAACACTAATAATAACATTTCAATAATTATACTAGTAATAGTAATACTAATACTAATAATAATTATTATTATAATGATAATGGAAAAGAGATCAAAAGTGTATACCCTCTTTAATTGTTTTTCTAAAATAAATGCTCCAGACGAGACTCGAACCCGTGACCTCCCGCTCACACCACAACACTCAAGACCATGGCTCTATCGCCTATTTTCTGTTTTAATACACGTCTTATATCTCTATAACCCGTTACTATCTCGGCCCAACATGATTTACTTTACCCAATAGAACCTTAAACCTTGGCCCAACTTCTTTAAATATATGAAATCCAATTATCAAACCCAGTTTGATGTCGGTTATAACCCAACACAGAATATATGGAAAAGAATTTGTAGATGTCGCTCTTCATCATCATCATCATCATCAATATCACACGTTCATAATCATCTTCATCGTTTTCTATCATCATTACCATCACATCATCATCATTCACTTTCTTCCTTCCTCGTCATCATAATCAGTTTCACAACATCGTTATCATCTTACTTCATCATCTAAGTTTTCATTCGACATCATAATCATGAAAATAGAGACATAAAATGAATTGTAGCAGCAGCTATTTATGTGGATCGCGTATAACCCTCATCTATCGTGTATTCCTGTAAACTGTTCAGATTCCATCTTCAAAATTACATGGAACACGTATTCTTATGGATGATTACGCGAAACGCGTAATTTTATTATCATCATCGTTGTTGTTATCAGGAAGTGGAAACAGAAGACTGTAGTAGCAGTGATTTGCAAATGGGTTTCGGTAGATTGAACGAAATAGAAGTGGAGACATTCGATGCAGGTGTGATTTGAGATTGAATAGAAACACGATAGCAGTGGCTGTAACAATCGCACAACCAAGGTAATTGGCTTCTGTCACACCCCCAAATAGGGCCTGGGGTATTTGTGACTAATTATATCAAATCACAGTTGTATAAACGAGAACGACTCTATATGAGACGTTATATTGAGTTTTGTAGCGGAAGATAAATAGATTACAATGTATTTAATGAACAACGCATTAAATGTTTTTAATTGATATGATATGTAATGAAGACTCCAAGCATTGCAAGCAATCATCATCAAATTAGCAAATGCAAGTCTTTCAAATTATCCATGAATGACTCGTTGAAATGTTGCTTTCAATTAGCAAATATACAGCGGAAGCATTATGTAGAACCTGAGAATAAACATGCTAAATAGTATCAACCAAAAGGTTTGTGAGTTCATAGGTTTATCATAAATAATGATTTCAATAATAGTGTTAGACCACAAGATTTAATAAGAGTTGATTGATATAGAAATATCAATCTAAAAGTATTGCTGAGTTTGTAATATCGCGACTAAACAAAAGTTACCCCGTGACACTTGTTATTCATGTCGTTGAATCATTATTATGTAGTCAAAGACCAACTATCAACTGACTAGAGACGTCACTCTCAGTAGCGCTACTCACAATAACTAAGCTTGCATCTTATACCTCAGCAATTAACGATATTACGGTGGGGATTTAGCATGCCAAAGCACGTATATAGCATAAAAGTTTGAGTACTTGTGTCTAAACGTAAAACAGTTATAAAAGTTGCGCATGTATTCTCAGCCCAAAAATATATAAAAAGGGAGCTATGAAAACTCACGATACTGTATTTCGTATTTCGTAGTAAATATGTGTATGATGGCACTGAACAAGTGCAGAGTTGTCCATGGATTCACGAACCAATATCAAGTATATATATTAACACATATACTTGTAATCGAATAAGTTTATATATATTATTTCAATCGTTATATATTTCTGTATATATATACTTATATATATATACTATATATAAGTATTTGTTTGATAAAATAATATTAATAATGATAATGAATAATGAGTTGTATTATTTTGTAACAACAATAATAATACTAGTAGTATAATGATAATAATCATAATAAGGTTTAAAAATAACAATAATAATAATAATATAGTTTTGATGATGGCAAAAACGTTAATTTTTATAAAATGATATTAACGATAATAATTTTAATAATAACAATACTAGTAGTAAAAGTAATACTATAGTTTTAATGATAGCAAAAATGATAACTTTTGTAAAAATGATAATAATGATAATACTTTTTAATAATAACAATAGTAATAATCATATTAATAATAATAATGATAATATTAATAATAGTATTTATGATAAAAATAATCTTAATATTTAGGAAGTGATACTAATACTAATATTTATAATAATAAGTTGTTTTGTTTTCAAAATAATAATAATAGTAATTCTAAAGTGGTAACTAATACTTTTACTAGTAATAATACTAGTAATACAATAATAATAATAATAATAATACTAATAAGGATAATACTAATAATTATAATAATAATACTAGTAATACTTTTTAAATACTAGTAACAATAATTATAATAACAACAACAATAATAATAATAATAATAATAATAATAATAATAATAATAATAATAATAATAATAATAATAATAATAATAATAATAATAATAATAATAATAATAATAATAAGAATGAAACTACCTTAGGAAGCTTTCTAAAAAAAATGCCCAAGACGGGACTCGAACCTGAGACCTCTCGCTACCCGACACCACCCTCTAACCATCCTTCTGTCTTTACTTTTCTGTTATAATTTGATACCCATTTATATTAAACCCGATTGTATTTCTGTTTCTTCTTCTTCTACAATTAGTTGACCAGAACTCAAATGGATTCACATAACGAATTGGTTTTAGGATATAAATAAAAATTTATAAACGATTGTAATTGTTATTTTAATTTAACAAAAGCAAAAAAATATATATATATTAACAAGAGCAGCTTCTGCTGTGTCACGAAGAAAAGAAAAAAAAAACAAAACTTGATTTCTAATTTGAAAAAGTTTGAGACAATGTTTATAACATGAAATAGGTTTCAAATCATACCTATAAACTTTCTCAATCTTCACTTTAACTGGAAACTTTAAAACGAACTCGAATTTGATGATGAACTAATTAGTTGACTTTTTAAAAATTATCTTTGACTCCAAAATTTGACTTCGATTTGATGAATTGGAACTTGATAATTTGCAGATATCTTGAGTATGATAATACTAACAAAACTGCATTTGATGATTTTGAAATTGGATTCATTTTTGAAGCTTTTGAAAAATGGAACTAGACAGAGGTTCGCTAAAGAGAAAAATATATATATATATTTCTGTTTTATTTTCCAATCAGTAGCAATTTGCAATATATAATCATAATGAAGTTAATAAAACCAAAATTGAAACCAGTAGGAGAATAAAAAAATTGGATCACGATTTGGATAATAAAAAAAATGGCGATAAAATAATAAAAAGAAATACCACGATTAATAATAAAAAAAAAATAAAAGCTGGATCTGATAAATAATTAAAAGTAGATTTAAAAAATTTTACATGATTAGTTAGTTCATTGTTTTTGACTTTTAATTTATTTGATATTAATAATTAATATTAATAATAATAATTAATAATACTAATAATAATAATTATATTAATAATAATAATAATATTTTAATATTATTAATAATGATAATCAATAATAATAATAATATGAATAACAATAATAATAATAATATTAGTAATAATAATACTAGTAATGGTAATACTAATAATAATTTAAATCATATAATAAATGATGATAATAATAATTTTGATAATAATAATATTAAATGACAATACTGATAATGATAATTGCAAATGATAGTAATTAATGATAACATTAATAATTTATCTTAATTTCATGGTAATAAAGATAATGATAAGTATCAATATCAATAATAGTATTAATAATAATAATATTATTAATAATAAGTTGTATTAATAATGATGATATTAATAATATATTAGTTATTATATTAATAATATTAATAATATCAATAATACTGATAATAATAATGATTGTAAATGATATAAATTAATAATAATATTGTTTAAAACAATATTAACAATAATACTAATACATAATTATTTTCAAATAATTGTTCATGAATCGTTGGAATTACATATAAGTTAGGTTTAAATTTTGTCGAAAATTTTTGGGTTGTCATAGTTTCGGTCTTGCATCAATTTGAGGGTTGTTAAGGAATATAATAGCAACAGTGGTGATGGTTGTTTGGGTTTCGAGCAGAGAATTAGGAGCTAGAGAGAGATAGAATGAGTGTTCGTGTGGTTGTTCATAGTGCTTTACGAAAGAGAGGAAAAGAGAGAGGGATAGAGAGGATGAGAGAGGGTGAAGTTTGATTATGGTTCATGAAGGTAAAAATATATATATATATATACTGAATGATGATGGTGATAGTAGGTGGTTGATGTTAAAGGTGATCGTAGACAGAAATTAACAGGGTGATGATGACGGTAGTCGTGGTGGTGGTTGTGGTGGGATAAGATGGCCGGTTAAGGTGGGGGTTAGGGTGGTTCATGATGTATGAGGATGGCGTTCTCGGGGTGAGATGGTGGTGAAACAAGGTGGTGGTTAGAAGGTTTTGGTTGCAAGGTGGTTCTTTGAATAGTAGTATCAAAACCGAAGTGGGTTTGTGTTAAGGTGGGTTTCTAGCAGGAAGATGAGCCGAAGACAGAACTAGTAGTATTAATCTGTAGGTTAGTCGCAGGTGTGTGGTGTTCTTGTTTGGGTTAGATCTTACAATAACTTGAGAGGGTAGTTTTATGATGGTTGAACATATAAGCATAAGCATGTATATATAAATCATAAGAGTTATTAGGATGGAACAAAAATAGGGAAAAGAAAAAGTGTATGTTTTGTTTTATCGATGCATATATGATATGAATATATGTATTATTGTTTGAATCTTCAAACACAAACAATAACAGTACTACAAATAATGGCATAGCATATATAAAATATCTTCAACTTGTATGAATAGAAAACATATGGTGAAATATTTTGCCGACAGTCACGGACTATTATTTCGGGATAGTATTTCGTACTCCGTTGTGATTCAGTGGCGGATAAAAGTCTTCGGAAAAATCCCATATTTTTAAATTAACTATATTTATTTATTTTGGTCATTATGATATAAAATTCGATCATTAACTGTTAAATAAAAATTACATTAATTATTCACTCCCAACCCCAAGTAAAATATAAAAAGTTTTAAAATTCAACAAATAGTTCCTAAATACATTTTTAATAAGTCTAAAATTTATAGAACTCATTTTCGTATCATCGTTTATTTTAAAATTACATAAGTTTGAATTTAACTTGCTTAGTATCAATTGAAATATCAAACGAGTATTACAATCATTTAATATTTATTTTTAATATACTTTATTTATATATATAGAGATATATTTTAAATAATAATTATTATAATATCCTATTTTTATTTTATTAATTTTTTTTATAACAACAACATATAATACTTCAAATTATATTTCGAATTATTATTTATATATACATACATACATATCTATTTACAATTAATTGTTCGTGAATCGTCGAGAGCAGTCGAAGGTCAATTGAATATATGAAACAGTTCAAACTTTTTGAGACTCAACCTTACAGACTTTGCTTATTATGTCAAAACCATATAAAGATTAAGTTTAAATTTGGTCAAAAATTTCCGAGTCGTCACATCAACCACCCCGACCCAGTCTTGATTGTCCATTAGCATAATTCACCTTTAGCACAATGTAGAAATTCCTTGGGCAAAGTCACAAGTGAAAATCACAAAGGCTTGGGCAAATGGCCAAGAATCAACAACCTATAAATGAGAGGCCAAGCTCCCTATTTTGTGACAACCCGGAAATTTCCGACCAAATTTAAACTTTAATCTTTAAATATTCCCGACACGATAAGCAAAGTTTGTAAGTTGAATCTCAAGAATTTTAAACTGTGTTCATACACTCATTTAACCCCGACCAAATTTCAATGATTCACGAACCATTATATGAACGAATATGATTATATATGTATATGTGTATATATTATAACTTGAAAACATTAACAAAGTATTAGACGTATAATACTTTACATAAACGTATTTGTTTCTTAATATATTCAAATAGTTATCGATGGAATTAAAAGATATATCAAATGATTGATTCATCAGATACATTGAATTACGATTACGAGTCTCTGTTAGGAGGTCCATTTTGATTTGGAAAACATTTCTTTTTAACGATATTCGGAATAAATGGTAAAGTGATCTTCGAGTAAGGATAAAATGTCAAATAGCGAGAGCTGGTCGGATTAGTGGAGGCTCCTGTTTGATTTTCAATATATGCCTTACAAAAATTTTCTCATGACTATTTATAGGTTAATTATTAGTCTTTATTGATATTTTATCATGAAGAGTAAATAATTGAATTAATGTTCATCGGCAAGATAAAACCATTTGTCATGTTAAGATGATTTTATACGTACATTTATCCATTTGATCTAATCCTACAACTCATGAATAAACTGTAAGTTAATAACTTGAAACCTGTTATGATTTATTTATTATTTTACTCTCTTAAGTAAAAACGTTTTTCGACATAATAGAACTAGTTTATTAATGTATATGTTTAAATAACGTAAGTTGGAATATTAGTTGTTAGATATATGAATAACTTGCAACGTACATTAAAATGTGTTCATTAAATATATATGTTTTTAAATTAGTTTAGTACACGATAGTAACATTCGCTTAGTGATGCGAATGATATTTAAAAAGTTAATACATAAATGAATTGTATTTAATTAAGTTTTTAAATGAAAACATTACGAGTTATAATATTTTTCTGAACGATTTTAAAACGAACTTTAAAAATAATTGGTTTTGAAAGACTAAATACTGTATCATTAGATAAATATTTCAAACATATATTATGTACAAATTTACAAATCTAAATAAAAATATATATATATTTTTTAATTTAGTCATAAAACGTCCTGATTTAAAATAATATATTTTGACGAACAACGAGTCACTGATTTATAGAAGTAAATGACCACAATACTCAATTTATAAGTTACATTTTTTATAAGATAATTTATTGATGAGTAAGTTAAATTATTAATAAGGGTACAAGTCGCGTAACGTAAAAAGCTAGTTTTCTAAACGTACGAAAGTGCGTTCAAAAAACCGAAAGTGGTACATGAGTCGAGTGACAACGCACGAGTCATTTGAATAAA
Source organism: Rutidosis leptorrhynchoides (assembly GCF_046630445.1). Lineage (NCBI taxonomy): Eukaryota > Viridiplantae > Streptophyta > Magnoliopsida > Asterales > Asteraceae > Rutidosis > Rutidosis leptorrhynchoides. Next base: position 612,708,538 of record NC_092336.1, on the reverse strand, counting down.
AATTACATTTTTACCATACACGTAAATATAATATAATATATAATTAATTATATAAATTAAATATATTATATATAAAATATATTAAACAAACTGTCGGCAGCCTTGATTGATCGAATGTTAGCTGGAACTAGGCCTCATGCAAGTGCATGACTTCTCCTCACAAACCTCATGCAAGTGCATGAGAGGGTTAGTGAAGTTACATCCTTTAAATGTCGAACGTTTTTTTTGCTTCTCTGATTCATTTATCCATCTATATCGCATCTATCTCTCTATATATTATTATTATTATTATTATTATTATTATTATTATTATTATTATTATTATTAATATTAAAATTAATATTATTATTAGAAATATTATTATTAGTATTATTATTATTATTATTATGTATTATACATAAAATACTACGACAAGGGGTACGCGCGAGTTATTTCAAAATGGGTTTTCGAGCGGGATAGAGCTAAGGAGATTATGGGTTATAGCTATGGAGGTAATGGGTAATGTTCGAGGGTATGCTCGTGAGGTCAAACTAGTGTTTATCATCTCCGTTGCGTCTACGTACCCTTCCTGCAATATTAAATCTCAATATTGATACGTGAGTACTCATAATTTAATTTTTACATACTAATAGTGTATCTCTGACTAGTACTCGAGTATATAGGATTATGCATGCTTGTACTTTTGATATTTCCTTTAGTTAGGTTATGTTGAATCCTGAATTAGTTACATGTGCGGTTGAGATAAGATATAAGATATGCATGTCGTTGGAAAGCTAGCGAAAAATTAAGAACTTGTCATTTAGATATCGAATGGTTTCGATGAACGGATTAGGAGTTATAATCAATTGAATTTTTGTATTATTAATAAAAATGATTATTATTATCGTCGTTATTATCGTTGTTATAGTTTTTATCTAATTATTATTATTATTATTATTATTATTATTATCATCATCATCATCAATAAGTAGTATTATCATTAAAAATTGTTATTTTTTATTATTATCATTAAAGTTATAATTAATATTATCATTAATATTATTATAATATTTATTATCATTAGTATTATTATAATTAAAAACTAATATTAGTAACACCTAATTAATATGATTACTATTATTATCATTAACATGAACGCGATATAAAAGACAATTAAAAGCTATTAAATGAATCGATTAGGGAATAATGAGTATGGGTATGCTGATGAAAATTAAAATATTTTGAGATATTGATTTAGATAAAATTATCGTTCTTATTATTTTTATTAATAATATTATTATTAAAAGTATCGTTAGTATTAAAACTATCATTTTAACAAAAATTATCATTTTAAATGAAATGTCATTGTTATTATAAAATATCATTATTATTATCATTTTAAATAAAATTATTATTTTAAAGTTAATATTAAAAAGTATCGTAAATATTAAAGTTATTATAATTAGTTTATCATTTTATCATAATGTCATTTTTTTTAGAATAATAATTATTATTATTACAAAATAATACAACTTTTACTTATTATTATTATCAATGTTATTTTATCAAATAAATATGTAATACAAATAATATATTTACCTTAATAAAACCTATCATAATATTTTTATGATATTAATGAACTTTATTACTTAAAATATATAAAAGTATATTTTTATATAAAGTTTTATTTATTAATAAATGAACAATATTATTTACTCTAATAAATCTTTTAAAAATATTTAAAAATATAAAACGACGATATTTAAACTATATAATAATCAAGTATAAATTTTGGGAATCATTTTGAGTCAAATTGACTTTTGTTGACTTTTGCATATTAGTCTCGAGCATTAGGATTGTGGTACACTATGACTTGACCTAAATTGATAGAAAAATATTGACCAACATATATATATATATATATATATATATATATATATATATATATATATATATATATATATATATATATATATATATATATATATATATATATATATATATATATATATATATATATATATATATATATAATTAATTTAGGCTCGTGAATCTGAGGCCAATCTTGCACTTGTTCAATGACGTTATACGTATTTTTACTAAGAAATACAGTATGGTGAGTTTCATTACTCCCTTTTTAAATGCTTTTGCAATATATATTTTTGGGACTGAGAATACATGCGCTTTTATAACTGTTTTACGAAATAGACACAAGTAATCGAAACTACATTATATGGTTGAATGATCGAAGCTGAAAATGCCCCTTTTGCTTCGTAGCCTAAGAATTAGTAAACCAGTCTACTAATTGACGCGAATCCTAAAGATAGATCTATTGGGCCTAACACACCCCATCCGTTGTAGCGGATGCTTTAGTACTTCGATGTTGTTTTATCATATCCGATGGATGTCCTAGAATGATAGGAGATATTCTTATATGCATCTTGTTAATGTCGGTTACCAGGTGTTCAATCCATATGAATGATTTTTGTCTCTATGCATGGGACGTATATTTATGAGAACTGGAAATGAAATTCTTGTGGTCTATTAAAATGATGAAAATGATCGATTATGATAAACTAATGAACTCACCAACCTTTTGGTTGACACTTTAAAGCATGTTTATTCTCAGGTATTAAAGAAATCTTCCGCTGTGCATTTGCTCATTTTAAAGATATTACTTGGAGTCAATCATGGCATATTTCAAAAGACGTTGCATTCAAGTCATTGAGTTCAATAGAGATTATTATTAAGTAAATGACAGATTAGATTATTTACAGTTGGACATTATGAAATGGTATGCATGCCTGTAAATTTTCGATGTAAAGAAAGTTTATCTTTTAAAAATGAATGCAATATTTGAAAAATGTATCATATAGAGGTCAAATACCTCGCGATGTAATCATATGTTATTGTATTCGTTCTTATGGATTAGGACGGGTCTTTACATATTTATTGTAGTAACCCGAACTTTTCCATGTTTATATATATTAAATGAAATTGATATTTACATGGTTAAATGTTTCCAACATGTTAAGCAATCAAACTTGTTAAGACTTGATTATTTGAAATGAGTTTCATGTAGACAATTGACCACCCAAGTTGATCGGCGATTCACGAACGTTAAAACTTGTAAAAACGACATGACGATATAAATATGGATATACATATAGTTAACATGAGATTATGATAAGTAAGTATCTCCATAAGTATATTAACAATGAGTTATATACATAAAAATGAGACTACTAAGTTAAGAAACTCGAAACGATATATATGATGGAATTTAACAAGTTTCAAAACAACATGTTCATGAAGTTAACACAATCATAAAACCAATTTTAAGATAGTTAATACGAGCGGAAGCATTAATAGAACAAGTATATATATATAAAACCGTTTTGTTAAATTCCATACTAATATTAAGTCTTGGAATCATACTTACATATAATACAAGTAAAAGAAGAAGATTATACCTCTTCAATGGTGAGTAATGAGCTGAATGGACAGCAGGATATGAAGGAGAAGATGATGGAGAAAATAGCTTCTAATTTGAAGCCTCAAGTGTGTAATACCCACAAGCCCTTTTGCACCAACACCCCTTTTGATAGAGTTAGGATTTAGGACACTTAATCACCTAGATTTAGCAAGCAAAACCACTTCCTTCCTCCCTAAAGGTCACGGCCAGCAGGCCTTGTTTCAGCAGAAAAAAGTTGCAGTTTTCTTTAGTGTTTGCTTGTTTTTCATCTCACTTGAGTCAAGGAATGCTTTGGTTAAAAGGAGACATGCATGCTTAAGGAATATCTTGTTCCAAGTTACCAAGCAAGCATAGGAATCACACCTAGGAGTCCCAAAAAAAAACTGCATCCTCCCTTTTTATTTAAATAACAAGTGCAATTTATATAAACTTGTAAATACATTTATAAAACTTGTTAAATAAAACCATGCATTATTTATGTTACTTATATTTTATAAACTTTTTTTAAAATATAAAATAATATAATCATTTAAACCTATAAACAATTATATATAAATTATCCAAATAATTTACCTCAAGTGATAATACTTTAGAAAACCGATTTTCTAAAATTCTAGTGTCGCGTATAACAATCCAATCGTTAAAATAAATACATATAAAGTGTTGGTAAGTGATAATGTAGCGTGAGGGTACGAAATAGTATTATTTTTAATACAAAATACTACAAAATATGACACAAGTTTTATTAATTTACGGATGGGATATACCTAAACCTTGCTACAACACTATAGGCAGTGTACCTAATCGTAGAGTAGTGTAGTTTTTAGTAAGTCCGGTTCGTTCCACAGGGAGCTGGTGAAGTTAACGCTATATTATTAAGTTTATTTGTAAAAATATATATATAAATAAGTAGTAGTATTATTATAAAATGGGGGTTTTACCGTTTAATGACCGGTTTGTCGATTTTAAGCGTAAAAATAAATGACAAAAATTAAAGTGCGTAAAATAAATTGCGATAAATAAAATGACAGAAAATAAAATTGCGAGTAATAAAATGACAGTAAATAAAGATACGATGAGAAATATAATAAAAGAATTATGCTTATTTAAACTTCCGTAATCATGATGTTTGACGTGTTGATTTTAATTTATTACCATGGGTTAATTGTCCTTTGTCCTGGTTTATTTGATACGTCTATCTGGTTTTTGTCCATAATAGTCCGTCGGTCATAAATATAAAGTGCGAGTATCCTCGTCAAATTACCCTTATACCCGAAGTCAAATATTCCAACTGATTAAGGATTTAAACTGTGACGCAGTTATCACTTCTGTCAACAATTACACCAGTTATCACTGTATGTAATCCACCCCTGTTTTAATTAGTTTATGAAAATTAATTCATCCACTTGATCAGAATGAATAATCAATTACCCAACCCAATTGATTAATTAAATGATTATAACAGATTCCATATGAACGTCACTAAATAGGACAACCATAATCATTATTAATTATTAGGTTAATTAATTTGAAGATAGGTTCGACAGACTCCAATGAGTTGTCACTCAATTAGACAATACCCCCCATCTATTAATAGTCAATAATCCAATTTCCACAAGTGTCGGTCTTTTGCCCAAACCTTAATTATGGTCCAAAGTTCAATAACCCAATTTTAGTAATTAGCCCAACATCATGAGTACTTCATTTTAAATAAGCATAATAATAACTTAGCTACGAGACATTAATGTAAAAAAAGTTGAACATAACTTACAATGATTAAAAATAGCGTAGCGTTACACGGACAGAATTTCGACTTACACACTCAAACGATCTCTATCATAAATCTTATTATTATCATAATTTAAAATTAAAATTAAGATTATTGTTATATCTTATTAAGTTAACATTATGATAGAGATATAGAATATAGATATTGATAATTGATATAGATATTTGATCGGATAAAAAAAAGATAGAAAAATTCTTCCTCCCTTCATCGAACGTAATATAGCCTTTTATAGGCAAAATTAGAAATTGAATTTTCATTTACGACCCCTGAACTATGCTCAATTAACAACTTTTTATTATTTAATATTATTCTTATTATGAATTATTTAAATATTATATTTTATTCTTGTGCATAGTTGACTCGTAATTTTTACACCGTTGCGTCGAGCGTTGAGAGTTGGTTCATGTCCTGGTTCCGGATTTTCGAACGTCCTTTCGTACTATTTTATATCGTGTACTTTGCGTTTTGTAACTTGTACTCTTGTCATTTTTAGACGTTCTTCATCAATAATTTGAACCTTTTTAATTGTATCTTGTACATTTGAGCTTTTTGGACGTTTTGGTCTTTCAAATCTTTGTTTTTGTCTTTAAATCTTCATTTTCGAGCGATTTGCGTCTTTCGTCTTCGCACTTATTTATTTAACTATTACAACTAAAAATAAGGAAATTACATTTAAAAACTTTACATATTGGAACGATATTGCTACTAAATATATGTTCATTTGGAGCACTATCAAATATCCCCACACTTGAGCGTTGCTTGTCCTCAAGCAATACAGAACTTGAAATAAAAACATACATGAATCACTTTTTTATTCATCACACTTTGTACATCAGTGATTTTGATATAGCGGTATAAACAATGACAGTAATGATGGTTAAAGGTGGGTGTGTCATCCACAGTTGCCTCGGGTTTAGGTCAACGACACTTGCAATCAAATAGCCGATTTACTTTCGGTTTCCAAAGCAAAGTGCACATTTGAAAGGCGGTTTACAGTCCCACATGACTATAAAAATTTAGATCCTTTAGGAAATAGGATCTTTATGAAAACATTTGATCTTTTGAAAATTCAATCTAGCTTTTACCCTAGATAAGTTTTCTGATTTGATCCACCATTGGTGTTGCAAAATATATTTGTGGATCAATATTTTGGCTAAAAACATTTAGGTTCGTGTAATCCACTGCTATCCCGGTATCGGAAAGCACACATCCAGTTTACTTGTTCCGTATATTACCTTTCGGTAAACTACCGTTCGGTTGTAAAGGAAAGCGATGAACAAGAAACTGTTAAGGCAATGTCCCGTGACATGCAGATGATTATGGTCTTTTTAACGTGTCGGATGCTAGTACTATCCTTGGTAGGAGCAATAGTAAAGATCATCCTATAATTTTTCGATCTGGCACAAGGTCCTGTCTCCGACCATGCTATGCAACCACCGTTCTTACGGTTGACACCCGATTTGGTTCAGGTGACCTAATGAATTCCAGGTGAATTCCTAGGATTTTACGTTCAATGGTAATGAAAGCATTGAAAATGGATTTTCAGAAAACAAATCGGTTTGTATTTTTGATCAAAATATTTTCTCGTTCAAGCTCGAGTTTAGATATCATTGAATTCCATGAGTTTGAATTCTCAATCTTTAAGGTCAATCTCAAGGATTGAGTAATATCAGTCTTAAAAGCTGATTATTAATCTTTAAGGAGATTATCCTTTCTGGGGATCTGATTCATTAGTCTTATCAAGCTAATTTGCACGGTGCCTCCCCATTGTACGAGATAAATCCTTCTCATGGTTAGGATAAATCTGACCACTTGGCGACCCTGTTTGATGCTGAGGTCCGTGGATTTCCTGCTGATTTTAGTGATGACTTTTCTAGATTTTTCGTCAACCTACAGCTGGTCTGGACGACAACTTCATGACCTAAATCAAGAAGCGCGTGTCTTTTTCGGAAGACTTTACTTCCTTTTAATGATGGAATTGATTCATCGTGTAGATCCATCTTTCTTTCAAATGTATTACAGTAAACCGGGTAAAACTGATTAGTATCGTCCAAAGCAAAAGTACCTGCAATAATCTTGTACAAAAATATGTGATATATGTTTTAAATTGAATAACTTGGTACATTCTTCCCACACTTAGTTTCTTTCTTTGCCTTTTTATTTTCTTCTATTTCATTTTAAATGAATTCAAGCGTTTTAGGGTGTTTCTCAATTTATGTCCTTTTCGAGGTAACGATAATTTCGGTATTATCACCTAGTTTTCATCGTTCATAAATATGTATAAACATGATTTTGAGTTCATTTAATTGAAAATTTTTCAAATTTTCACAAAATTTGGCAAATAAACTAAGTGTAAACCCGAGAGAATTTATAACCCTTCCCCACACTTGAGATCATGCAATGCCCTCATTTGCATGAAATCAGACTATAATTATAAATTCATGAGGGTGATTAGTGTAGAAAAGTGATTAAAAATACCCAGTTTGTAAGCATATTATTTTACATCACATTTGATATTTTGCGCCTTGTCATCAAAATTAGTAGCTTTTTGTTGAACTTAATGACAGTCTTTGAAAGTGCGCTGTTTTACCCTGTTGTGTACATAACATAAAATACAAACATATATACATATTTTTGAAGTTTGGTATATAACCCCACGTTCAAAAATTTATAAAATCAAATATTTTTTTTTTTTTGCATACTTTAAATCAATAAAATTAAAAATAATGATGAAAAAATTTTTCGCCCCGCCCTCGGGTAAAGTAATTTCGGCTCAACGGCCTAGTCTTCAACTCACGATGAATTTTAGAAATCATTTTTTTTCAACTTAATGAAATAAAGTAAATTTTTGTTTTTAAATTCACGCAAAACTTAAAAAGAAAACATATTAATTTCATATAAAACCTAAAAAAAAACAAAAAAAATTCAGAATGGGGGGAGAAAACTAGTTCTTTAGTGTCTGCTAGCGGAAAAGACCAATCGAATTCCATTCTCGGAACTACACGAGAACAGAACAACTAACTCCAAACAGCATTTTCTTTTTAGAATATTTGAATCTCCTCACACTTAGGTAGATGTGGTGTCGAAATTGTGATTAACTTCATCGTCAATTTCTCTTGGACCATAATCAACTTGCATATCTGTGACTTTTTCTTTAAGCCAGTGCCCGGCTTCTTCCGTAATATCCCAAAATTCAACTAGTTTCGCCTTTTCTTTAGGCGACAGATTGGATACTAACCGGTTACATAACTTAAAGTTCCCCTTACTTCTAGCATCGATAGCCCGTTTAAAAAGTTTCTTCATTGAACTGTTAATAACGGGGTCATTTAATTTCGTATCAACAACGGGGTTCTTTATTATCAAGTCATCATTAGGTGTTACTTCATTTTCCCCACACTTAGGCGTTTTATTATTGCTAAGCACTACCGTTGGAGTTGGTAAAACAACATGGTTATTACCAATCGTTTTTACTGGTTCAACGGTTTTAGTTGGTGGAGATTTAGACTTTCGAATCATAAAGGTGATTGATTTGTTACCACTTTTAAGTGTCATTCTTCCATTTCCTACATCAAATAATGCCCCGGTGGACGCTAAGAATGGTCGACCTAAAATTAGAGGAATGTTTGAGTCCTCTTCTATGTCAATGACAATGAATTCGACTAGAAAGGTTAAATTACCTACTTGAATGGGTAGGTTGTCAGCAATTCCAACTGGGTGTTTAATGGTTTGATCAAAGAGTCGAACACTCATATCCGTTGGACTTAACTTACCTACACCTAATCTCTTATATAAGGACAGAGGCATAACACTCACACTTGCACCTAAATCTGCTAGTGCATCATACATAACACAATCACTAAGTAGACAAGGAACAATAAATTCACCCGGATCACCTACTCTAGGTGGAGGTTTTGGTGGAACTGTATTCACCGGGTTTACTTCTACGGATTTTGTTTCTTGCACTTTCTTATTCTTTTTCTTCTTCTTCTTTCCAGAGGTATCACAAACTTTATTACTTATCACTTGCTCATACTCAACTCCTTTTCTTGGAAACGGGATGGGTAGTTTGTATGGTGCCACCACTGGCTTTACATACTCGGTTGGTGGTGGTGATGTAACTTCTTCATTGTTACTCACATCTAAAACCTTCCCATCTTCTGGAGCTGGTTTTTCAGAATTTGTTGAAACCATATTAACATTCTCTTTCCGAGGATTTACTTCAGTATTACTCGGTAGCTTTCCTTGTTCCCTCTCACTCATCATGCTAGCAAGAGTACCTACGTGTTTTTCTAGATTCAAAATGGAAGCTTGTTGAGTTCTTAATGACTGATCAAACCTCTCGTTCGTTTGGGTTTGAGTTTCAATAAATTGTGTTTGAGATTCAACTAGCTTGAATACCACGTCTTCCATATTTGACTTTTTCTCTTCGGTTTGTTGTTGTGGTTTATATAAGCCAGGTCTTTGTTGATTGAAAGTGTTGTTTTGAGTTGGTTGGTTATTTGGACCTTGTTGGTTATACCAGTTATTTTCGGGTCCTTTTGGATTGTAAAGAATGTTTTGATTTCGATTGAAGTTTAGCTTTGGCGGTTGATAATTATTTTGATAATTATTTCCAGGCCTTTGGTTCGTATAGGAAACATTCTCTCGTTGTTCCAATGTTGGTTCAATGTGACAATCTTTCAATAAGTGTGGTCCACCGCATAGCTCACAACTGATTCGTATTGCGTGAATATCTTTATTCATCTTTTCCATTCGTCTTTCAAAAACATCTATTTTTGCTGAAACGGAATCAAAGTCATGGCTAGAATCGGCTCTAGCCACTTTAGATGAACGAAAAATATCTTTTTCTTGGTGCCACTCATGCGAGTGGGAGGCTGTGTTATCAATAATTTTGTAAGCTTCAGTTGCGGTTTTCTTCATAATGGATCCACCAGCGGTTATGTCGATGTCTTTTCGTGTGGCGATGTCTACGCCTTTATAGAAGATTTGTACTATTTGAAAAGTATCTAATCCGTGTTGAGGACATCCTCTCAACATCCTTCCGAATCTTGTCCACGCCTCATATAATGTTTCATTTGGATTTTGCGCGAACGTAACAATTTCTCCTTGAAGTCTCACGGCTTTGGATGCCGGAAAGAATCGTTTAAGAAATTTTTCAACTAAAACATCCCATGTGTCAATCGCCCCTTCAGGTAACGATTCTAACCAATCTTTGGCTTCTCCCTTTAAAGTCCAGGGAAATAACATGAGATAGATCTGCTCATCTTCCACTTCTCGGATTTTGAATAGTGTACAAATTCTTTTAAACGTACGAAGGTGTTCGTTAGGATCTTCATTCGGTGCACCACTGAATTGGCATTGGTTAGTTACCATGTGTAGAATTTGTCCTTTGATTTCATAATCTGGCGCATTAACTTCTGGTTTAATAATGGCATGACCTTGGCCCGTGCGTGTGGCTCTCATTCGATCTTCCATACTTAGAGGTTCCGTTACTTCCATAATTGAATTTGTTGAATACGAATCACTAGAGGACTCTGATTTAACGGTTTGTGGTTCAGGAGGAATAATTAGTGGTTCAGGATCTTGGAATTGTCCTTGAATATGCTCCGGGTTCTTAATTGTGAAGTCGGGTTCAAAAGATGGATTATCGGAAATTTGAGTTAGAGTTCTTGGTCGACTAGATGATGATTCTAAAGAAAAATCAACGGCAGCTATATTTGTTAAACGATGTCTTGATCGAGTTACAGGTGGTGAACGTACAAAAGGTGGTGAACGTCTTGCTCGGTGCATTCACTGAATATCCTATTAGTTTTAAAAAGGAAAGAAAAATTATAATAAGTTATCCAACCAATAGACTTTTCTGATTTTGCCCACGTTTCGAATAGCCAAAAGATGCAGCAGAGGGGCAGGATTCGTTTGGTCTCAATATAATTGAGGACTGTTTGGCTCCAATAACCCGGTCCACGTACAAATCCAACTATTACTACGAACCAGAAAATTTTGATGTCTATCAATTTAACCACTTAAAATAAATTTTCGTAATTTTAAGAAATTTAGAGAAGAAGTAGAAAAAATTCTAAGTCCTAAAAACTAGAATGGCGAGAAATAAGAGAGAAAAAGATTGCGCGTCGAAAAGTGTCGAAAAATGAAAAAGACGAAGAGTGGTTTGTAAACACGCGGTTAATCCAACCTTATAACGATCACTATCTTAAAATTAAAACTACAAATAGAGATTACTAATTGGAATTGTAATTGATACATAGGTAAAAGGCGTCGAAAAATAAAAATAAGAAAATAACTATGGCAAAACTAAACTTAATACTAAAAGTTGCGACTATAGTCTAAAAATCTAAAGGTAATAAAACTAAAAAAAAACATTTTTTTTTTATAGACAAAATTTTAAAAATATATATTTTTTTTTTAATAATTATTTTTTTTTTTTTTACGTTTTTTTTTTTTTACGTTTTTTTTTTTCGTTTTTTTTTTAAATTTTTAAAAAAAAACGATTTTTTTTTTTTTTTTTTTTTTTTTTAAAAAAAAAAGATAGAAAAATTCTTCCTAACGTAATATAGCCTTTTATAGGCAAAATTAGAAATTGAATTTTCATTTACGACCCCTGAACTATGCTCAATTAACAACTTTTTATTATTTAATATTATTCTTATTATGAATTATTTAAATATTATATTTTATTCTTGTGCATAGTTGACTCGTAATTTTTACACCGTTGCGTCGAGCGTTGAGAGTTGGTTCATGTCCTGGTTCCGGATTTTCGAACGTCCTTTCGTACTATTTTATATCGTGTACTTTGCGTTTTGTAACTTGTACTCTTGTCATTTTTAGACGTTCTTCATCAATAATTTGAACCTTTTTAATTGTATCTTGTACATTTGAGCTTTTTGGACGTTTTGGTCTTTCAAATCTTTGTTTTTGTCTTTAAATCTTCATTTTCGAGCGATTTGCGTCTTTCGTCTTCGCACTTATTTATTTAACTATTACAACTAAAAATAAGGAAATTACATTTAAAAACTTTACATATTGGAACGATATTGCTACTAAATATATGTTCATTTGGAGCACTATCAGTAAGCTTGTTATTGGGTATGACCCGACTTGGATCATAACATACTGGCCACGTTAATTTAATATGTCTCTCGGGCATATGAAATACCTACAATCTCCCACTTGCACGAGAAACATAAGAAATTAATGCAAGTGATGGATACCACCTAACGACCGTCCATCACCCCCAATATATTATGACTTTTGCCATTCAATAACATCATCTCTTTCAAGTTCCCATCTCGAATATGAATAGGTGAATCTTTTCATTATATCCTTTCGTCCTAGATGTCATGTTAAATCCAAGAGATACAGAGTGATCACTCTCCTTTAGATTTAACTTTATCAGGCCTTAGACATCTGACTCTCAACGAATAAGAGGGACAAATTCCATCTTGACTACATACGTCCTTAATATATACCTTGCATTATACCTGAGCTCCTCCTTATGAACTACCATATTTCAGAATAGCGAAGGAAAGAATCAAGGCACAATACTTGGTAGATATCTGAATCCAATATGTATCTCAGGTCAGAGGATACAATGATATTCGCATTTACTCAAGATTACATGTGATCAACCACAAAGGCTCCATTTAGTAAATCTTGAGGGCGGGTCTTCCAATATTTGTATCCCACAAATATCTATGAACCTTGGTTGCAACCTTGCCCCACATTCATCCTGTGAATGTAAACCAATCCAAGTTCATAATAGTCTAAACCTCACACTTGTTCCCACAAATGTGATCGACTACGGAATTTAGAATAATTGCTTATTCATGGATAAAATATGCAAAATAGGAACTTAACTCAAAATAAATTAAACCATAATTATATTAATGAGTTGGAACAATTTCGTTCCGTTACAATACTTAAAACAGATCATGACCAATCACTAGAATATCGAAGCCCTAATGCACAAACATGTCCTGCATGTTTTGATCCATGTAAGAGCTTCGTGAGAGGATCCGCTATATTAAGATCTGTGTGAACTTTGCGAATACATATCTTTCTCTTTTCAACTTCATCCCTTATGTAGTTGAATCTCCGCTCAATGTGACGGGTCTTTTGATGAGCACGAGGTTCCTTGATTTGAGCAATCGCACCCTCGTTGTCACAAAAGATCTCAAGAGGGTCCTGAATGGAAGGGACTACTCCTAAGTCGTCGATGAATTTCTTCATCCATGCAGCTTCCTGAGCTGCCAATGATGTGGCGATGTACTCCGACTCTGTAGTGGATAGAGCAACAACATCCTGTTTTGAACTCTTCCAAGACACCGCACCTCCATTTAATGTGAAGAGATAACCGGATTGTGATCGAGAATCATCACGATCAGTTTGGAAACTCGCGTCCACGTAACCTTTTACAGCGAGTTCCTCCTCACCAGACCCATATATCAGAAACATATCCTTAGTCCTCCTAAGGTATTTCAATATACTTTTAACAGCAATCCAATGACTGTTTCCTGGGTTATTCTGGTATCTACTTGTCAGGCTAAGAGCGCATGATACATCCGATCTAGTGCATATCATTGCATACATGATTGACCCAATGGCAGAAGCATATGGGACTTTCTTCATTCTCTCCTGTTCATCTTTCGTGGTGGGGCACTGAGATGAACTGAGAAGTGTTCCCTTTTGAATAGGTACCAAACCTTTCTTAGAGTTCTCCATCTTGAACCTTTTCAAGATCTTTTCAATGTATGCACTTTGATTTAAACCTATCAGTTTCTTGGATCTATCCCTATAGATCCCAATCCCCAAAACGTATTGTGCTTCTCCAAGATCCTTAATGGAGAAGCATTTGCTTAACCAAGTTTTAACACCTTGCATTGCCGGAATATCATTTCCAAATAACAATATATCATCCACATATAGTACAAGGAACATGATAGTGCTCCCACTAGCTTTCTTGTATACACAAGCTTCATCACCATTTTTAATGAAGCCAAATTTCTTGGCCTCCTCATTAAAACGATGATTCCACATTCTAGATGCTTATTTCAATCCGTAGATTGACTTCTTTAACTTGCATACCTTTTTAGGATATTTCGGATCAATAAAACCCTCAGGCTGAACCATATAGACATCTTCCTCAAGATGTCCGTTTAGGAAGGCGGTCTTGACATCCATCTGCCATATTTCATAATCATAATGAGCAGCAATGGCAAGTAATATCCTAATAGACTTTAGCATCGTCACAGGCGAAAAAGTTTCATCATAGTCAACCCCTTGAGTTTGAGTGAAACCTTTTGCTACAAGTCTAGCTTTATATGTATCCAAGTTTCCATGTATGTCGGTTTTCATTTTGAACAGCCATTTACAATCAACTAGCCTAGAGCCAGGAGGTTGCGCAACAAGTTCCCAAACTTGGTTGTCATACATGGATTGCATCTCAGCGTTCATGGCTTCCTGCCATTTATCTTTATCAATCCTTGATAAAGCATCTTGGTAGTTTATTGGTTCATCCAAATCAACCACATAGCAACCATCCATGAGAAACCCATATCTCTCAGGAGGATTGCTAATCCTACCAGATCTGCGAACGTCTTGTGTATTTTGATCATCCATCTGATCACTCTCAACATTTTCATGTTGAGTGCTAGTGTCAGCCAATTGTGTATCATCTACTTGATCTTGAATCTCTTCAAGATCTATCTTCCTTTCACTATTTCCTTCCATTAGGAACTTAGTTTCAAGGAATTCCGCCTTTCGAGCAACAAATACATTTTGCTCGGTTGGATCATAGAAATAGTATCCCATATCATCCTTGGGATATCCTATGAAGATACACTTCGTGGATCGAGCATTCAACTTATTAGGGACGTAACGCTTAGGATAAGCTTCACATCCCCATACCTTTAAGTATGATATAGATGGAGGTTTTCCAAACCACATCTCATGAGGTGTTCGTTCCACTTTCTTGGTTGGGGTCATATTTAAAATACGAGCCGCGGAGCATAGACAATAACCCCAAAATGATAGAGGTAACGAGCTTCTAGCCATCATAGATCGAACCATATCCATTAGGGTTCGGTTCCTCCTTTCGGAAACTCCATTAAGTTGTGGTGTCCCGGGTGGAGTAAGTTGCGAGATAATCCCACAACTTCTAAGATGATCTTGGAAAGCATCGCTTAGGTATTCACCTCCTCTATCGGTACGAAGTACCTTGATTGTCTTATTGAGTTGATTTTGTACTTCGCTTTGATATTCTTTGAATGCTTCAAAAGTTTCGTCCTTATGTCTTAACAAGTAGACATATCCAAAACGACTGAAGTCATCAATGAAAGTAACGAAGTATCTTTCACCATTCCTAGCTATGGGCTTAAAGGGTCCACATACATCCGAATGTATTAATCCCAATAAGTCCTTAGCCCTTTCATAGGTCCCTTTGAAAGGTGCTTTAGTCATTTTGCATTGTAAACAAGATTCACACACATCAAACGAGTCCATCTCATTTGATTTCAAGAGTCCATTCTTTTGAAGTGTATGCATTCGGTTCTTGTTTATGTGACCAAGGCGAAAATTCCATAAGTAGGAATCACTCAAATCCCTTTTGAGTTTCTTGGTGCTCGTATGGTATATTGAGCTACTAGATGATGTATCATCATGAACCAATTCATAAATTCCATTTGAAGGCGAAGCCTTAAAATAGAATACATTATCTAAATAAACATGGATATCATTATTAACAAAATTAAGATAAAAACCACATTGTTTTAAACGGGAAACTGAAATAATGTTTCGACATAAATCCGGTGCATACAAAACATTGTTCAAAATAAGTTCCAAACCACTTAGAAGCTTTAATACAAAGTCTCCTTGAGCCTTCACTTGCACTTTGGCTCCATTACCCATAAAGAGACTTGATGTTCCCGTTTGCTTGCTACTTCTTTTGAACCCCTGCAAAGAATTGCAAATGTGAGTTCCACATCCAGTGTCTAATACCCATGTATTAGAAGAAGTAATACTAAGCTCTATATATACCATATATATGTTACCTGAGGATTACCCTGCATCCCTCTTTTCCTTCAACTCCTTAAGGTAGACCAGGCAATTGCGTTTCCAGTGACCCATTTCACCGCAACCGAAGCACGGGTCTTCCTTGGGGTTTGCTTGTCCGGCAACCTTTTGCTTCTTGTTCTTGTTTTTGGTTGGGGTAACCATCCTCCCCTTTCCCTTGCCTTGATGGGTGGGTCCTTTCCTCTTAGCCGCCTTTGTCTTAGAGGTGTTGTTACCTTTGGACCCACCATCATTGATCATTAGAACGGGTGAAGCCCTCTTACCCATGCTAGTTTCCGCCGTCCTGAGCATGCCATGAAGTTCGCCAATGGTCTTATCCATCCCATTCATATTGTAATTAATTACAAATTGGTCAAACCTCTTTGACAAGGAGTTTAGGATAAGATCGGTGGCTAGCTCATTAGATATGTTGAGGTTAAGACGGTTTGCACGATCAATGAGGCTTTTCATTTTGAGGACATAAGATGAAACGGATTGGGAGT
Organism: Rutidosis leptorrhynchoides; assembly: GCF_046630445.1. NCBI lineage: Eukaryota > Viridiplantae > Streptophyta > Magnoliopsida > Asterales > Asteraceae > Rutidosis > Rutidosis leptorrhynchoides. The sequence goes on along the minus strand of NC_092336.1, from coordinate 612,691,728 downwards.
CGTCCATACGACATGCATGAAGCGCTCGAACGGTCTCGAAGCGCTCGACACGTGCTTGTTGAAGGAACATCTCCTTCAATTGCGTGATCATGTCGTATGCAGTATGATGCTCGAAATCCTTTTGGAGTTCGGGTATCATAGTCCCAAGCATTAGGCAAGCGACTTGCACCGAATCGGCGCAATACTTATCCCAATAAGCTATGCCTTCCGTATCATCCTCGTCTGGTTGATCGGGAATGGGGTCTTCCAACACATACGCCTTATCCTCAAGTTTGAGGACAATCCTAAGATTGCGGAACTAATCCATAAAGTTCGTATGGTTGAGTTTGTCTTTCTCGAGGAGAGACCTTAACGATAGGTTGTTCAAGTTAATAGGTGCATTTTGCATGTTGTTATTGGCGGCCATCTACAAAATTTAACAAAGTTCATTTAAGTATCGATTTTAAATTTAATAAACAATACCCTTTTAAATTTTAATTGACTTATTAAATATTAGAATCCAACGGTAAATCAAATTTCGGTTAGGTGACCTTTATCCCGTTATTTGATTTAGCTAGGTAGTCATTTATATGACAATTGCAATCCTTTTGCAACTTCTAAATTATGGGATCATGCAATCCTTTTGCATGGCATATTCATCCCATCAACGCCTATTTGTTCCTCATGCTTCGGTGACCCTAAGTTCATGATTCCCAAATCAAGTCGTCCTACTTGTGTAAACGTGTAAATTTAACATCCAAGTGGTTAGGTGACCTTTATCCCACAAGTGTGCGAAATTTACCTCAATCATATTAGTTTTCTCACAACGGTTAGGTGACCTTTATCCCATTATGAGTTCCCTAATATTTTCAAGTGTCACACAAAAGGATAGCGTTTAACTTGTTTGCCTTGTCGATTAAGGGATTTTAAGTTTTCGTTAATTCTAGTTTAAGAAAACATTTATGCCATACACCAACATGTATGGTTCATTTGAAATCCATTTTCAAGTCTTGTAATTAAGCCAATTACTTGATATAAACCAATTTATATATGTGATCCTTTTAATAACCGTTTATTAATGTCCTTTTGCTACTTTTAATTTAACCATTTAAATTGTCGATATGCATGTTGTTAATAATGTTAATTTAACCAATTAAATTGTCATTTTAGTTTGTTGTTAACTTGTGTGATTAACTTATAGCATACAAACATACAATCAACAATCATACAAGAAATAAAACAACCACGCATGCAAAACAAATGTGTTCACAATCAAGCCAATTTGGTGGAGATTTGTTTAGCCGAAAACAAATGTCACCGGTTAAGGGTTAAAACACAAAGTAAGAGGTTTTAACCTCCCACTTAAACTTGCATCCAAATGCATCTTCATGTGTTCTTCAAGTCTTCATCATCTTCATCATTTTACAAAATATATCCTAATACATTTTGTCTAAAATTGAAATTACAACCTAATCTACTTTACATACCAAATATAAAATAAATTACATAACCAAATGAATCATTACATGCCAAATGAATAATTATTATTACAAACCAATTGAATAAATATTAATCAACCATGCATGCAACCAAACACAAGGTCAAGGCTTAGATTGTGAACATTTACATTCAACCAAAATTAGACCAAATGGAAGAACCCAAAAACCCATTTTGGGTCTCCTTAAAATCGGCCTAAATTCCAAACCCACCCAAACCCGACAATTTTTGCATTCCATTCTCATGCATGTACTTGAAATGCAAATATAGTGGATTTAAAGACCATATAAGAAGCATAATCCATAGACCTCGGCTCTAGATACCATTGATGGAATTTAACAAGTTTCAAAACAACATGTTCATGAAGTTAACACAATCATAAAACCAATTTTAAGATAGTTAATACGAGCGGAAGCATTAATAGAACAAGTATATATATATATAAAACCGTTTTGTTAAATTCCATACTAATATCAAGTCTTGGAATCATACTTACATATAATACAAGTAAAAGAAGAAGATTATACCTCTTCAATGGTGAGTAATGAGCTGAATGGACAGCAGGATATGAAGGAGAAGATGATGGAGAAAATAGCTTCTAATTTGAAGCCTCAAGTGTGTAATACCCACAAGCCCTTTTGCACCAACACCCCTTTTGATAGAGTTAGGATTTAGGACACTTAATCACCTAGATTTAGCAAGCAAAACCACTTCCTTCCTCCCTAAAGGTCACGGCCAGCAGGCCTTGTTTCAGCAGAAAAAAGTTGCAGTTTTCTTTAGTGTTTGCTTGTTTTTCATCTCACTTGAGTCAAGGAATGCTTTGGTTAAAAGGAGACATGCATGCTTAAGGAATATCTTGTTCCAAGTTACCAAGCAAGCATGGGAATCACACCTAGGAGTCCCAAAAAAAAACTGCATCCTCCCTTTTTATTTAAATAACAAGTGCAATTTATATAAACTTGTAAATACATTTATAAAACTTGTTAAATAAAACCATGCATTATTTATGTTACTTATATTTTGTAAACTTTTATAAAATATAAAATAATATAATCATTTAAACCTATAAACAATTATATATAAATTATCCAAATAATTTACCTCAAGTGATAATACTTTAGAAAACCGATTTTCTAAAATTCTAGTGTCGCGTATAACAATCCAATCGTTAAAATAAATACATATAAAGTGTTGGTAAGCTTGTTATTGGGTATGACCCGACTTGGATCATAACATAGTGGCCACGTTAATTTAATATGTCTCTCGGGCATATGAAATACCTACAATATATAACAATTATCGTTATTACAACGTCTTACTAAATACATATGTATCATATTAAGCTATTGTTACACTATATTTAACATGATAAAATGATAATTATATATATCATTAAGTATGTTAACAATGAACTACATATGTAAAACAGGACTACTAACTTAAGAATTTTGAAACGAGGCATATATGTAACGATTATCGTTGTAACGACATTTTAATGTATATATATCATATTAAGATATATTCATACATCATAATATCTTGATAATGTAATAATTTAACATCTTATTAGATATAATAAACAATGGATTAACAACATTAAATGAGATCGTTAACTTAAAGGTTTCAAAACAACACTTACATGTAACGACTAACGATGACTTAACGACTCAGTTAAAATGTATATACATGTAGTGTATTTAGAAGTATTAGTACACTTTTGAAAGACTTCAAGACACATATCAAAGTACTTCTAGTTAACAAAAATGCTTACAATTGCATTCTCATTCATTTTCATCAACAATTCTACTCGTATGCAACCGTATTCGTATTCGTACAATACTCAGCTCCTAGATGTATATACTATTGGTATATACACATAATAATTCAGCTTTTAGCAACCCTAGATAGTAAACAAACATGTGGAACCAACAATTAAACAACTAGCATGATTATGAGCAAGGAAACAAAAACAAGAACTCCTTTTAACCCCACTCACCTTCACCACTCACCACCTACTCCATTTCACTTCCAATTTTCTTCCCAATTCTATCTCAAAACACACACACTCTTCCATGAACGTCTAAGTTACTATTTTTCTAGCAAAAATCATCAAATACAAACTTTAGTTATTACCTATAATCATCATAAAAATAATTACTCAAGAACACATCAAGAACACTTCCAAGTTTACAAGTTTACTTCCAAGTTTTCTAATCCATTCCAAGCAATCATCTAAGATCAAGAAACCTTTGTTATTTATAGTAGGTTATCTTTATAAATCAAGGTAATATTCATATTCAAGCTTTTATTCAATTTCTATAACTATAACTATCTTAATTCGAGTAATAATCTTACTTGAACTTGTTTTTGTGTCATGATTCTATTTCAAGAACTTCCAAGCCATCAAAGATCCTTTGAAGCTCAAGTTATTTTTTCATCATTTCCAGTAGGTTTACCTACTAAACTTGAGGTAGTAATGATGTTCATAACATCATTAGATTCATATATGTATAACTATCTTATTCGAAGATTTGAACATGTAATCACTAGAACATAGTTTAGTTAATTCTAAACTTGTTCGCAAACAAAGTTAATCCTTCTAACTTGACTTTTAAAATCAACTATACACATGTTCTATATCTATATGATATGCTAACTTAATGATTTAAAACCTGAAAATACGAAAAATACCGTAAAACCGGATATACGCCGTCGTAGTAACACCGCGGGCTGTTTTGGGTTAGATAATTAAAAATTATGATAAACTTTGATTTAAAAGTTGTTCTTCTGCGAAAATGATTTTTCTTATGAACATGAAACTATATCCAAAAATCATGGTTAAACTCAAAGTGAAAGTATGTTTTCCAAAATGGTCATCTAGACGTCGTTCTTTCGACTGAAATGACTACCTTTACAAAAACGACTTGTAACCTGTATTTTCGTCTATAAACTTATACTTTTTCTGTTTAGATTCATAAATTTAAGTTCAATATGAAACTATAGCAACTTGAATCACTCAAAACGGATTTGAAACGAAGAAGTTATGGGTAAAACAAGATTGGATAATTTTTCTTGTTGTAGCTACGTGAAAATTGGTAACAAATCTATATTAATCATATCCTAGCTAACTCATATTGTATTATACATGTATTCTAATATATTATGTAATCTTGGGATACCATAGACACGTATGCAAATGTTTTAACATATCATATCGACCCATGTATATATATTATTTGGAACAACCATAGACACTCTATATGCAGTAATGTTGGAGTTAGCTATACAGGGTTGAGGTTGATTCCAAAAATATATATACTTTGAGTTGTGATATAGCCTGAGACGTGTATACACTGGGTCGTGGATTGATTCAAGATATATATATATATATCGATTTATTTCTGTACATCTAACTGTGGACAACTAGTTGTAGGTTACTAACGAGGACAGCTGACTTAATAAACTTAAAACATTAAAACGTATTAAAAATGTTGTAATTTTATTTTGAACATACTTTGATATATATATGTACATATTTGTTATAGGTTCGTGAATCGACCAGTAGCCAAGTCTTACTTCCCGACGAAGTAAAAATATGTGAAAGTGAGTTATAGTCCCACTTTTAAAATCTAATATTTTTGAGATGAGAATACATGCAACTTTATAAATGTTTTACAAAATAGACACAAGTACATGAAACTACTTTCTATGGTTGAACGATCGAAGCCGAATATGTCCCTTTTTACTTGGTAACCTAAGAATTAGTAAACCAGTCTACTAATTGACGCGAATCCTAAAGATAGATCTATTGGGCCCAACAAACCCCATCCGTTGTAGCGGATGCTTTAGTACTTCGATGTTGTTTTATCATGTAAGATGGATGTCCCGAAATGATAGGGGATATTCTTATATGCATCTTGTTAATGTCGGTTACCAGGTGTTCAAACCATATGAATGATTTTTATCTCTATGAAAGGGATGTATATTGAAATATGAAATCTTGTGGTCTATTATTACGATTTGATAAATATATAGGTTAAACATATAACTCACCAACATTTTTGTTGACGTTTAAAGCATGTTTATTCTCAGGTAATTATTAAGAGTTTCCGCTGTTGCATGCTAAAATAAGGACAAGATTTGGTGTCAGCATGCTTGTAAAATATTGTTTAAAACTGCATTCGAGATTTACTTTGTTGTAACATATTAATATTGTAAACCAATATGTATTGGTAGTGTGTAAGTGTGATATTTTTTAGATTATCATTTCTGGATAATCTAGGTGATGTCCTTTTAACCTTGTCGATAAAATAAAGGTTATGGTTTGTTTTTAAAAACGAATGCAGTCTTTGAAAAACGTCTCATATAGAGGTCAAAACCTCGCAACGAAATCAATTAATATGGAACATTTATAATCAATATGAACGGGACATTTCAGTTGGTATCCGAGCGTTGGTCTTAGAGAACCAGAATTTTTGAATTAGTGTGTCTTACCGAGTTTGTTAGGATGCATTAGTGAGTCTGGACTTCGACCGTGTTTTTTTTCAAAAACGATTGCTTAACATTTTTTGTTGGAAACTATATAATATTAACATATAAATATATTAATCTCTTAACGTGTTTGATGTTATGTTATAGATGTCTACCTCTAGCACAAATCCCATCGACTCACCTAATAATAATGAAGAGTCGAATATACTTTGAGAAGATTCACAAATTCCCGAAGAGGAACCGGAAGAGGAGGAACCAGAAGAGGAGGAACCGGAAGAAGAGGAACCGGAAGAGAAGGAACCGGAAGAAGAAGAGGTTCCGGAGGAAGAAATATTGATACCTACAGTAAATCGATTAAATAAAAGAAAATTCTCAACCTAAGGACCAAAGTTAAAAATGGTCAATGATGTTTCCGCCAAGGAAGCAAAATATTGGGAAGATTACCAATTTTCCGATGAATCGGATCCCGATGAGGATTCCGATGATGTTATAGAAATTACCTCGACCCAATTTAATAAAGCAAAAGAAAATAATAAGGGAAAATGTATAAAAATAGAGAAATCTGATTCCAACCCCAATGAACTTTATATGTATCGGCAACATCCGTATTTCCTAAATTGTAACAATAACCCGAGAACCTCTAAACCACCAAGTTTTTCTAAACCATTGTGGAAAATGACGACTCGTATTAGGGGAACACCATATATCCCTAGAAAATTAGGAAAACGAACCAAGTCCGAAGAAGAAGAAACCAGTGATTCAGATTAGAGGGTTGTAATCATGTAGTGTATTATATGTATTGTAGTGTGCTTGTACTTTTATGTTCTATGTAAAAATTGTTTGTATTGTTTGTTAATTATCTTTTACAAATCTAATCCTTGTCTATTTTACAGTATAAAAACAAAATGGACGTTAAGGGTAGACAATCGAATATTTTAGAAGACCTACCAGAGGATATGATTGAGGAAATTTTGTCTAGAGTCGGTCGAAATTCATCGGCACATTTAGTTATGGCGAAATTAACTTGTCAAACATTTGAAAGACTTTCCAGAAATGCCTTAGTTTATAAAAGGCTTTCCTTTGATAGGTGGGGTATATCGCATTGGGGAGACCGTAAGTTACGCCGTGTTTTCTTTAAAGCGTTAAATGCGGGGAACCCAAATGCAATTTTACGCTAAGGGTTAAGAACCTATTTTGACTCAACATATTCCAACATAGGATTTCGTGAGTTAGAAAGAGCTTCTAACATGCAACATAAAGAAGCATGTTATACTTACGGGTTTGTGATGTTCGCTTCTTACCAAAGTGAGAAAAAGAACATCGGATTACAACTTTTAAATAAAACCTTCCCACAAGTGACGGATTCAGTAGTTGGGGTGAGAAACTAGGTTTTTAGATTATTACGGGGCTGTTGGACATTATGAAACCCTCGTCATTTTGACGACATTACAACATGCTGCCTAGCAAATGGTCATAACAGTTACTTTCCACAAGATCAAAGATGGGAAGTCGTCTTAGTAAAACCTGAATGCATGACTTGTTTCTGGACTTATGAATTACGTGTCTTTATTTCTTTAGCTGAACAACATGCGTATTAACTAGAATTGCCTTTATAGCTACCGAATAACAAAGTTATTATGTGCTATATTTCATCCTATATGTATAATAGTGGTATTGTAAGTTTGTAAAATATTGTATAAGTTTGAACGCGAAATATTATTGTAATAAGTTTTTCATATAGAATCGTAGTAGTTGAATTGTATAATAGCTGCTAAGTATGAACTTAATGGGTAGGTACTACCCGAATTAAAACTATAAAATTCTAATATGAAGAAAAAGCTTTTATAAATAAGTTCATATTATGCTACGAAATACTATTGACTACTCTTAAATTCTATATGATTAACTCAATTCTTTTGGCTATTTTTGAAGGAAATGGCACCAACGACTCGTCAAAACTTGAACATGAGTGAGGAAGACTTCCGTGTTTTCCTTGCTGCGAACATAGCCGTAGTGCAGGCCGTAATACAAAATAACAACAATAACTCTGGTTCTAGCAGTGGAACAAATTCCACAAGAAATCATGTAGGATGTTCCTACAAAGAATTCACTGCCTGCAAACCTTTAGAATTTGATGGAACCGAGGGTCCAATCGGATTGAAACGGTGGACCGAGAAGGTTGAATCGGTGTTTGCCATAAGTAAATGTACTGAAGAAGTCAAAGTAAAGTACGTTACGCATACCTTCACAGGTACAGCGTTAACATGGTGGAATACCTATCTCGAGCATGTAGGACAAGATGCTGCTTACGCACTACCGTGACCAGCATTCAAGCAATTGATGAATGAGCAGTATCGTCCCAGAAACGAGGTCAATAAGCTCAAGGTAGAGCTTAGAGGATTATGAACGCAAGGTTTCGATATCACCATGTACGAATGACGATTCACAGAATTGTGCCTATTGTGTCCCAGAACGTTCGAAGATGAAGAAGAGAAGATCGATGCATTTGTAAAAGGGTTACCGGAAAGGATTCAAGAAGATGTGAGTTCACACGAGCCCGCCTCCATACAAAAGGCAAGTCGAATGGCTCACAAATTAGTGAACCAGATCGAAGGAAGGATTAAAGAGCAGGCGACGGAAGAGGCTAACATGAAACAAGTCAAGAGAAAGTGGGAAGAAACCAATGACAAGAGTCACCAATACAACAACAACAACAATCACAACCATAATCGCAATAACTATCCCAATAACCGCAACAACTTCAACAAACGTCCCAACAATAACTACAATAACTGTCCCAACAACAATAACAACAACAACAACAACAACAACAGCAACAACAACAATAACAACAACAGCAACAATAACAATCCCAACAACAATCTCAATAACAACAATGGCAACAAAAACCAAAAACAGCCATGCCAAAGATGTGAAGAGCATCACCTGAGGTTCTGCACGACATTTTGCAACAAGTGTAAAAGAAATGGTCATAGCGCGAAGAAGTGCGAAATCTACGGACCAATGCATAACAGAACTAAAAGAACAAATAATGTCGGAACAAATAACACCGCCATAGTTTGTTTTGGATGTGGAAAACCGGGCCACTTTAGTAGAAATTGCCCAAATCAGGGGAATACTAATGGGCAAGGCAACGGAAGAGTTTTCAATATTAATACAACAGAAGCGCAGGAAGACCCGGAGCTTGTTACGGGTACGTTTCTCATTGACAATAAATATGCTTATGTTTTATTTGATTCGGGTGTGGATAGAAGCTATATGAGTAGAGATTTTTATGCTAAACTAAGTTGCTCACCGACGCCCTTGGATAATAAATTTTTACTCGAATTAGCAAACGGTAAATTAATTACAGCAGATAATATATGTCGAAATTGAGAAATTAAACTGGTTAGCGAAACATTTAAGATTGACTTGATACCAGTAGAGTTAGGGAGTTTTGATGTGATAATCGGTATGGACTGGTTGAAAGAAGTGAAAGCAGAGAACGTTTGTTACAAAAATGCAATTCGCATTATACGAGAAAAAGGAAAACCTTTAATAGTGTACGGAGAAAAGAGCAACGCGAAGTTAAATCTTATTAGTAACCTGAAGGCACAAAAACTAATAAGAAAAGGTTGCTATGCTGTGCTAGTACACGTCGAGAAAGTCAATTCTGAAGAAAAGAACATCAATGATGTTCCCATCGCAAAAGAATTTCCCGATATATTTCTGAAAGAATTACCGGGACTACCTCCACACCGATCCGTTGAATTTCAAATAGACCTTGTACCGGGAGCTGCACCAATAGCTCGTGCTCCATACAGACTCGCACCCAGCGAAATGAAGGAACTTCAGAGCCAATTACAAGAACTTTTAGAGCGTGATTTCATTCGACCAAGCACATCACCATGGGAAGCTCCTGTTTTGTTTGTCAAGAAGAAGGATGGTACATTTAGGTTGTGTATCGACTACCGAGAGTTGAACAAACTTACCATCAAGAACCGCTACCCACTATCGAGAATCGACAACTTATTTGATCAACTACAAGGCTCGTCGATTTATTCGAAGATTGATTTACGTTCTGGGTATCATCAAATGCGGGTGAAGGAGGATGATATTCCAAAGATTGCTTTTAGGACGCGTTACAGTCATTACGAGTTTATGGTTATGCCGTTTGGGTTGACTAACGCACCAGCTGTGTTCATGGACCTCATGAACCGAGTGTGTGGACCATACCTTGACAAGTTTTTCATTGTTTTCATCGATGACATATTTATTTACTCAAAGAATGACCAAGAGCACGAAGAACATTTGAGAAAAGTGCTAGAGTTGTTAAGGAAAGAAAAACTGTACGCTAAGTTTTCAAAGTGTGCATTTTGGTTAGAAGAAGTTCAATTCCTCGGTCATATAGTGAACAAAGAAGGTATTCAGGTGGATCCAGCAAAGATTGAAATCGTTGAAAAGTGGGAAACCCCGAAAACTCCAAAACATATACACCAATTTTTAGGACTAGCTGGTTACTACAGAAGATTCATCCAAGATTTTTCCAAAATAGCAAAACCCTTGACTGCATTAACGCATAAAGGGAAGAAATTTGAATGGAAAGATGAACAAGAGAAAGCGTTTCAATTGTTAAAGAAAAAGTTAACTACGGCACCTATATTGTCATTACCTGAAGGGAATGATGATTTTGTGATATATTGTGACGCTTCAAAGCAAGGTCTCGGTTGTGTATTAATGCAACGAATGAAATGAAATGTCCCGTTCATATTGATTATAAACGTTCCATATTAATTAATTTCGTTGCGAGGTTTTGACCTCTATATGAGACGTTTTTCAAAGACTGCATTCATTTTTAAAACAACCATAACCTTTATTTTATCAATAAAGGTTTTAAAAGCATTACGTAGATTATCAAATAATGATAATCTAAAATATACTGTTTACACATGACCATTACATAATGGTTTACAATAGAAATATATTACATCGACATATGTTTCTTGAATGCAGTTTTTACACAATATCATACAAACATGGACTCCAAATCTTGTCCTTATTTTAGTATGTAACAGTGGAAGCTCTTAGTATTCACTCGAGGTAGTAATGAATTGAAGTTTTTCATTGATTTGGATTTCGTCCAACAGAATAGTGAGATCTTCTTTAGCAAAATATTTCTTCAAATTCGAGACGTGGAAAGTGTTATGTACAGCCGTGAGTTGTTGAGGTAGCTCCAGTTGGTAAGCTCCTGGTCCGACACGATCTATAATCTTGAATGGTCCAATGTACCTTGGATTTAGTTTCCCCCGTTTACCAAATCGAACAACGCCTTTCCAAGGTGAAACCTTAAGCATGACCATTTCTCCAATTTCAAACTCTATATCTTTTCTTTTACTATCCACGTAGCTCTTTTATCGACTCTGGGTGGTTTTCAATCATTGTTGAATTAGGATGATTTTCTCGGTAGTTTCTTGTATTATCTCCGGACCCGTAATCTGTCTATCCCCCACTTCATTCCAAAAAATAGGAGACCTGCACTTTCTACCATAAAGTGCCTCAAACTGCACCATCTCAATACTAGAATGATAACTGTTGTTGTAGGAAAATTCTGCTAACGGTAGGTGTCAATCCCAACTGTTTCCGAAATCAATAACACATGCTCGTAGCATGTCTTCAAGCATTTGTATCGTCCTTTCGCTCTGCCCATCAGTTTGTGGATGATATGCAGTACTCATGTCTAGACGAGTCCCCAATGCTTGTTGCAACGTCTGCCAGAACCTTGAAATAAATCTACCATCCCTATCAGAGATAATAGAGACGGGTATTCCTTGTCTGGAGACAACCTCCTTCAAATACAATCGCGTTAACTTCTCCATTTTGTCATCTTCTCTCATTGGCAGGAAGTGTGCTGACTTGGTGAGACGATCAACTATTACCCAAATAATATCATAACCACCTGCAGTCCTTGGCAATTTAGTAATGAAATCCATGATAATGTTTTCCCATTTCCATTCCGGGATTTCAGGTTGTTGTAGTAGACCTGATGGTTTCTGATGTTCAGCTTTGACCTTAGAACACATCAAACATTCTCCTACATATTTAGTAATATCGGCTTTCATACCCGGCCACCGAAAGTGTTTCTTGAGATCTTAATACATCTTCCCCGCTCCGGGATGTATTAAATATCTGGTTTTATGTGCTTCTTTAAGTACCATTTCTCTCACATCTCCAAATCTTGGTACCCAAATTCTATCAGGCCTATATCGGGTTCCGTCTTCCCGAATATTAAGATGTTTCTCTGATCCTTTGGGTATCTCATTCTTCAACTTTCCTTCTTTTATAACCCCCTGTTGCGCCTCCTTTATTTGAGTAGTAAGGTTAGTACGAATAATTATATTAATAGCTTTTACCCGTATAGGTTCTCTGCCCTTTCTACTCAAAGCGTCGGCTACCACATTCGCCTTCCCCGGGTGGTATCGAATCTCAAAATCATAATCATTTGTGATGACCCGGAAATTTCTGACCAAATTTAAACTTAATCTTTAACGTTTTCGACACGATAAGCAAAGTCTATGAAGTTGAATCTCAAAATTTTGAACTATTCAATTACCCTTCGATTGTTCTCAATGATTCGCAAACCATTATATGTAAATAGATACATATATATACTATAACTTGAAAACGTAACAAAGTTTTAATTGTTTAATACCGTACATTAAACTTATTGGTTTAAATATTTATTTGAATATATATGATAAGTTGGAATATTAATTGTATGAATAAATTACGACGTATATTTAAAACGTGTTTATGAATGTTGAAAATATATATTAACTTGGTCATAAAACGATTTGTTATTATATATCAACAAATAGCGAGATAATGATTTATAGAAGTAAATGACCAAAACACTCGAAAGTTTAAGATACACTTTGAATGATATAGTTTATTGATAATTTAAGACTATATTTTGACAAAGGTACGAGTCACAAAACATAAATTGCGAGTTTTCTAAGCGTACGAAAATGCGTTCGATAAACCGAAACTGGAACATAAGTCGAGTGACAACGTACGAGTCATCGGAACGAAAATTACAAGTCAACCATGCATGTGAATTTAATATAATATATAATTAATTATATAAATTAAATATATTAAATATATTATATAAAATTATGTCGACAAACAAAAAGTTAAAAGTTTATGAGCTGGATCAGAGGGCCATGCGATCGCATGGCCTTGAAGCACAAATCCCATGCGATCGCATGGGGTACTTTTTCAGAAAAGGTTCTATAAATTGCGCGATTTTTGGCTCAGTTGAATCTATCTCTCTTTCTCTAGTATTATTACTCCATAATATTTATTTAATATATTTTATTATTATTATTATTATTATTATTATTATTATTATTATTTATATTATTAATATTAATATTATTATTAATCTTATTATTATTAGTATTATTAATTATGTATTATACATAAAATACTACGACGAGGTCATGAGTGAGTTACTTTCAAAATGGGTTTTCAAGCGGGATAGAGCTAAGGAAATTATGGGTAATGTTCGGGGTTATATTTATGAATCAAACCTAGTGTTTATCATCTACGTCTACGTACTTTTCTGAAATATTGAATCACAATATTGATACGTAAGCATTTATATTTTATCTTTTATATACTAATAGTGTATCCATGTCTAGTGCTCGAGTATATATATTTATACAAGCTTGTATGCTAAATTTTGTCGTTAAACAGTTTATGATGAATCACGAATTAAATACATATATTACTGGTAAAAGGTATATGATATACATGTTTTTGGAAAGCTGGCAAAAAATCAATAACTTTTCATTTAGACACCGAATAGTTTCGATGAACGGATTAAAAGATATGATCAACTGAATTATGATTGACGTTAATTGAAATTGCTTTTGAATATGCAATTAAGATTTAAACAACTTGTTTATGAGATTGATAAAATGGATTTTTTGAATATTACCAACCGAGTAAATGAATCCTTATATAAGGTACATCTCGTTTTGTTGAACTTTTGTCAAAATTGACTTTTTGAAATGACTTTTGATAACTTTTGTATGTCGATCTCGAGCATTAGGATTATGATACACTATGACCAGACCTAGCTTGATAAACATTTATTGACCAACATATATTCTCTAGGTTGAGATCTACGATTAATTGGTAATCCGAGTTTCGGTCACATTTTGGTGAACAACTTTATATGCTGCTAAGGTGAGTTTCATATGATCCCTTTTACTCAATATATTTTTGGGCTGAGAATACATGCGACTGTTTATAAATACTGAAAATACTATATTTATATGCGTGAGTTTCATTGCTTCCTTTTTAATTGCTTTTGCAATATATTTTTGGGCTGAGAATAAATGCAATTTATTTTAAACGCAATGGATACAAGTACATACTTAATTCTACACTGAGTTTAAACCGAAAATCCCTTAGCTTTGGTAACTAGTAACTGCCAATACATAGGATGTGAACTGGTGGGCGCGAATAATAGTATATGGATCCATAGGGCTTGACATCCCCGTTCGAGCTAGAGCGCTAGCCTTTTAACGGACGTGTGCTATTTGAGTTTAGGACACGTTGGTTTGCGTGTATTAAAATGAATGGGGTATTTATCATTATAACGTTAAAGTTTAGTTACCAGGGTGCTCTATTATGTAGAATCTATTGATAAACTTTTCTGAATGAAACAACTGAAATCTTGTGATCCACTTTTATATACATATTATGCGAAACACTAACACTATGAACTCATCAACCTTTGTGTTGACACTTGTTAGCATGTTTATTCTCAGGTTCTTAGAAGTCTTCCGCTGTTTGCTTATATGTTAGACAAGCTATGTGACTGGAGTCTTACATGACATATTTTTCAAGGAAACGTTGCATTCACCAAATCATCACCAAGTATCTTATTTTGACTGCATTGTCAACAGAAGTATCATTGTAAACTATTATATTACGGTGATTGTCTATATGTAGAAATCATCAGATGTCGAAAACCTTTGATTTAAATATTCATTTATGGTGTGCCTTTTCAAAAGAATGTAATGTTTACAAAACGTATCATATAGAGGTCAAATACCTCGCAATGAAATCGATGAATGACGTGTTCGTCCATATGGATTTGGAGCGATCGTCACAGTTGGTATCAGAGCGTTGGTCCTAGTGAACCAGGTCTTGCATAAGTGTGTCTAACTGATAGTTGTTAGGATGCATTCGTAAGTCTGGACTTCGACTGTGTCTGCATGTCAAAAGTTTTGCTTATCATTTCTTGTCGGAAATTACATGCTTATCATTCTTAAGTCTAGACACATTTTCCTGCATTTATTGCATAAATAGTGTATAGACAAAAATTCATATCTTAGCGTATCTGTTACTATAAACTTTTCCTGACATCTTCCGAAAATTCCTCCTTGATTTATGGAATTTTGGTATTATATATACATATGTAAATTATGTATTGAAGAGTACCAATCTAAATTCTATAATCTATTTCATATAAAAAATCATCTCTCTAATTATACAAGATGGATCCCGTATCTAGTTTAAATTCCTTAAACTCTGACAGCTATTCCGATATGGATATTCACCTGAATTCCGAAGACAGTGTAACCGGAATGGATCAACCAATCAGCCATCATCTATTCTGGATGAATTGGGGATGGGTTCGTAGCCTACTTAATTATTGGAGACAAGAAGAAGGCGATCCCTTCCATCCACCACATTGCCCTCTTGGCGAAGAACCTGAAGCACTTACCGGCGAACCTGTTCGTAATACCATTTTCTCTCTCATCTCCAGAATATCTCGTCATGATCATATACTCTCTCAAATTCTGGATCTTATTCATCCGCTCGTCCGAACCGCCAATCAACCCGGTGTAGTAGAAGAAGTCAACGAGCTTCGCACTTGGGTAGTGGCTTTGGAGAATATGGTTCAAAGGTTACAAGCACCAGCAGAATCACCGGCATCAACAGTACCACCGACAACAACACCAACAGTACCATTACCACCACTAACAACATCCGCACCGCAAGCCTCAACATCACAATATGTACCTTGAACATCAACGTCATACGCATCGTAGTTACCAAGAAATACCAGCAACAATAACCGATGAAGTATTAACTCATTTCCCCTGAAGAAATTTTATGTATATTTAATATATATATGAATTTTGAAATCAAAATAAATCTTTTCGTACTAAGCTATTACGTGTGAATCTTAACTGGTAGGTACTACTCGGTTATTTCATATTACTAATATGCAATAATGTACATCCCTCCTTAACAACTTAACCATTGTTAACTACAATCTCTGTTTCAACTCAATGAATTTCATTTCATAATAAACCAGGTGTATTATTCAATTACATAATTGATTTTACATTTTCATTTTTGATGTACTCGAAACTTTTCAGAAAACATCATCCGTGCCTTGTAAGGTTCACAAAGATTCCACAAGCATCAACATCCTTCACCGAGAAATAAGAATAAATAATGAAGTATCGATTACATTAGCAAAATACTCCGCAAAGATTATGTAATCTTCAATGTTTTAGAGTTTAATCATTTCTAAGTCAAGCCGAAAATCAAATGAGCTTAATATGATATTAACTCGTTAAATCTATATTAGATCTGAAGAAAATATACATACATATATTTTCATAAAGACGCTAATAAAAATTCTTTTATACAAAGTATTAATTGTGAAATCTTTAACGGGTAGGTACTACTCGAGAAATATTTAAGTTCACAATTAATATGTTACACTGTACTTTCTTCAATTTTGATTCAAAAATCATTAACTATACTCACTATCTTCACAATGATACACAATCATTTCATACAAATTCAATCACATATTCTAATATCAACGTATCAGAATCCAAGCCATAACTCTGAACCGGTGACATCATTCTTAGATCTCTACATCTTTCAAAGCTATACTTTAACTTTAAAACTGTGAAAGATCCTTTAGCATTGTTATTACCGAAAATAATCTTGCAATCCCTGTTCAAAGTATCCAGTTTTACCACACTTCCAACCAGTCAACTTCGACTTTTCAGATTAGCCTTATTATAACCTTGATATATACCTTTTTGTTACTGGGGAACCTTTCATGTTCCACCACATTAGCAGTAAATTTACCAACAACTTCATTGATCTTTGACCTTCCAAAAAATCCTTATACTCATTGAAACCGTATAATGTACTCATCCACATCTTGTAATGGCAATTGACATACCAACTATCAGGAATTAGCAATCAATATTTTGAAATCTTGTAGCACGTCTACGCCAACAGTTATATGTGTACATATAACTTCTATCTCCTGGACTTACATACTTCGAATGTGAAGTTTCCGAAAAATACCCCAAACTACGAAACTAGTTCTCCGAATTTTGGAAAAATCTTGATGAAGCAGCAAAAACTGTAAACGACCTTAACAGTCAAAAGTTTGATGATAAAGAATAGTATGGTGGTAAAGCTGAGAAAAAGAGAAGGTTTGGAACTGGAAAACGGATCGAGCAGACCATGAAGGAGGCTGTGGATAAATCACAAAGACGAAATCTACCTTCAAAGAATCCAAATGATTCAGTGTCTGCTGAAACCATTAGTAAGAACCTTACTTCTTATTCTAAACCTTCACAGACAGATTTTCCGCATCATCCTCTGATATTAGAAATTCTAAGATATCATCGTATCTTCCATTATAAATATCCTCCATATTTCTGAAGATATTTTCATAACTATTCTTATCTGAAATCATTTATCTCTTCACGCTATCTTTGTTACATCATAAAAGAAACTATTTTAGTTTCTAAAATCTAAAAAATTCGAAAAATGGATGTTTTGAAGTAATGTTGGGAACTGAAGCATGAGTTAGTATAATATAATGATACTTGATCAACGTGATTATATTACAGTAAGTCATGCTGAGTTTCTAATGGAACGTGATAAAGGTTCACAGATCATACCCTCATCATGAACCATGTTACATAACTCTTTCATTCTATATAATCTCTAAAAATATCAAGAAAATATTTTCTTAATGATTCGGTCTTTTTCGAGGTATTCTGGTAATTTGACAAGTCAGATTGTGCTATTACCATTTCTTTCTTAGAACATTAGTTATGTTCATCTGAAACTTCATACCTACGAATTCTGGACCATTATCCGTTTGACTTAAGGTCGGGAAGAGAAAACGAAAGCATGAAGCTCCGAAATATAATGGAGAATATAAAGCCCGATAACAACCCTGAAATTACAAACCGTGTATATCAATGCGTATATCAATATAAAGACATGGGAGAATGAAAAACACTATAACCCCAAGGTAATATTAGAAGAAAATAACTTCCTCTAGTGGCAGATAAAAAAGAAGAATGAAGGATACGATAGCCAGGAAAATATCAAGAATCAGAACTGGATTAAGCATTTTCACAATCTATTGGGATGTATGAAATAAGAAAGAAGATTATAGGAGTGTTGAAAATAAATGAAATGGAAGAGGTCAATTTATAGCGAAATATCAGACATAGCAATCGAGGCAGATTACGCATTTAATCAAAGAAAATTCTAATTTCTGCAAATTCCGAAGAATCAAATCTTATTTAGATTATGAAAATTTTCTATTCCTTAAATTTCAGAAATCAATCGTAACTATGTCAAAAGTTAAGACGAATCTCTATTCTTTCATTTCACTCTATTACGATAACTTCTCTCATATACTTCGAGTAATTGGATTGTTTTATCCATATTATTCAACGGTGATAAAAATTCTATTTATCAACACATATTCGTCATGAAAACATTTTTATTGTTAGCCATGACGACCTCACTCAAATTTCGGGACGAAATTTCTTTAACGGGGAGGTACTGTGATGACCCGGAAATTTCTGACCAAATTTAAACTTAATCTTTAACGTTTCCGACACGATAAGCAAAGTCTATGAAGTTGAATCTCAAAATTTTGAACTATTCAATTACCCTTCGATTGTTCTCAATGATTCGCAAACCATTATATGTAAATAGATACATATATATACTATAACTTGAAAACGTAACAAAGTTTTAATTGTTTAAAACCGTACATTAAACTTATTGGTTTAAATATTTATTTGAATATATATGATAAGTTGGAATATTAATTGTATGAATAAATTGCGACGTATATTTAAAACGTGTTTATGAATGTTGAAAATATATATTAACTTGGTCATAAAACGATTTGTTATTATATATCAACAAATAGCAAGACAATGATTTATAGAAGTAAATGACCAAAACACTCGAAAGTTTAAGATACACTTTGAATGATATAGTTTATTGATAATTTAAGACTATATTTTGACAAAGGTACGAGTCACAAAACGTAAATTGCGAGTTTTCTAAGCGTACGAAAATGCGTTCGAGAAACCGGAACCGGGACATAAGTCGAGTGACAACGTACGAGTCATCGGAACGAAAATTACAAGTCAACCATGCATGTGAATTTAATATAATATATAATTAATTATATAAATTAAATATATTATATATATTATATAAAATTATGTCGACAAACAAAAAGTTAAAAGTTTATGAGCTGGATCAGAGGGCCATGCGATCGCATGGCCTTGAAGCACAAATCCCATGCGATCGCATGGGGTACTTTTTCAGAAAAGGTTCTATAAATTGCGCGATTTTTGGCTCAGTTGAATCTATCTCTCTTTCTCTAGTATTATTACTCCATAATATTTATTTAATTTATTTTATTATTATTATTATTATTATTATTATTATTATTATTATTTATATTATTAAGATTAATATTATTATTAATCTTATTATTATTAGTATTATTAATTATGTATTATACATAAAATACTACGACGAGGTCATGAGTGAGTTACTTTCAAAATGGGTTTTCAAGCGGAATAGAGCTAAGGAAATTATGGGTAATGTTCGGGGGTATATTTATGAATCAAACCTAGTATTTATCATCTCCATTACGTCTACGTACTTTTCTGAAATATTGAATCACAATATTGATACGTAAGCATTTATATTTTATCTTTTAGATACTAATAGTGTATCCATGTCTAGTGCTCGAGTATATATATTTATACAAGCTTGTATGCTAAATTTTGTTGTTAAACAGTTTATGATGAATCAAGAATTAAATACATATATTACTGGTAAAAGGTATATGATATACATGTTTTTGAAAAGCTGGCGAAAAATCAATAACTTTTCATTTAGACACCGAATAGTTTCGATGAACGGATTAAAAGATATGATCAACTGAATTATGATTGATGTTAATTGAAATTGCTGTTGAATCTGCAATTAAGATTTAAACAACTTGTTTACGAGATTGATAAAATGGATTTTTTGAATATTACCAACCGAGTAAATGAATTCTTATATAAGGTACATCTCGTTTTGTTGAACTTTTGTCAAAATTGACTTTTTGAAATGACTTTTGATAACTTTTATATGTCGATCTCGAGCATTAGGATTATGATACACTATGACCAGACCTAGCTTGATAAACATTTATTGACCAACATATGTTCTCTAGGTTGAGATCTACGATTAATTGGTAATCCGAGTTTCAGTCACATTTTGGTGAACAACTTTATATGCTGCTAAGGTGAGTTTCATATGATCCCTTTTACTCAATATATTTTTGGGCTGAAAATACATGCGACTGTTTATAAATACTGAAAATACTATATTTATATGCGTGAGTTTCATTGCTTCCTTTTTAATTGCTTTTACAATATATTTTTGGGCTGAGAATACATGCAATTTATTTTAAACGCAATGGATACAAGTACATACTTAATTCTACACTGAGTTTAAACCGAAAATCCCTTAGCTTTGGTAACTAGTAACTGCCAGTACATAGGATGTGAACTAGTGGGTGCGAATAACAGTATATGGATCCATAGGGCTTGACATCCCCGTCCGAGCTAGAGCGCTAGCCTTTTAACGGACGTGTGTTATTTGAGTTTAGGACACGTTGGTTTGTGTGTAATAAAACGAATGGGGTATTTATCATTATAACGTTAAAGTTTAGTTACCAGGATGCTCTGTTATGTAGAATCTATTGATAAACGTTTCTGGATGAAACAACTGAAATCTTGTGATCCACTTTTATATACATATTATGCGAAACACTAAAACTATGAACTCACCAACCTTTGTGTTGACACTTGTTAGCATGTTTATTCTCAGGTTCTTAGAAGTCTTCCGCTGTTTGCTTATATGTTAGACAAGCTATGTGCCTGGAGTCTTACATGACATATTTTTCAAGGAAACGTTGCATTCACCAAATCATCACCAAGTATCTTATTTTGACTGCATTGTCAACGGAAGTATCATTGTAAACTATTATATTACGGTGATTGTCTATATGTAGAAATCATCAGATGTCGAAAACCTTTGATTTAAATATTCATTTATGGTGTGCCTTTTCAAAAGAATGCAATGTTTACAAAACGTATCATATAGAGGTCAAATACCTCGCAATGAAATCGATGAATGACGTGTTCATCCATATAGATTTGGAGCGATCGTCACATCATTCAACAGTTCAATCCACCTGCGTTGTCTCATATTCAGTTGCTTCTGATTAAAAATATGTTGGAGACTTTTGTGGTCGGTATATATAATACTTTTGACCCCATATAAATAATGCCTCCACGTCTTTAATGCAAATCAACAGCACCCAATTCCAAATCGTGAGTTGTATAATTTTGCTCGTGAATCTTCAATTGTCTAGACGCATAAGCAATCACCTTCGTTCGTTGCATTAATACACAACCGAGACCTTGCTTTGATGCGTCACAATAAATCACAAAATCATCATTTCCTTCAGGCAATGACAATATAGGTGCCGTAGTTAGCTTTTTCTTCAATAACTGAAACGCCTTCTCTTGTTCATCCTTCCATTCAAATTTCTTCCCTTTATGCGTTAATGCAGTCAAGGGTTTTGCTATTTTAGAGAAATCTTGGATGAATCTTCTGTAGTAACTAGCCAATCCTAAAAATTGACGTATATGCTTCGAAGTTTTTGGGGTTTCCCACTTTTCAACGGTTTCGATCTTTGCCGGGTCCACCTGGATACATTCTTTGTTCACTATGTGACCGAGGAATTGAACTTCTTCCAACCAAAATGCACACTTTGAAAACTTAGCGTACAGTTTTTCTTTCCTCAATACTTCTAGCACTTTTCTCAAATGTTCTTCGTGCTCTTGATCATTCTTTGAGTAAATAAGTATGTCATCGATGAAAATAATGACAAACTTGTCAAGATATGGCCCACACACTCGGTTCATAAGGTCCATGAACACAGCTGGTGCGTTAGTCAATCCAAACGGCATAACCATAAACTCGTAATGACCATAACGCGTCCTAAAAGTAGTTTTTGGAATATCATCCTCCTTTACTCGCATTTGATGATATCCAGAACGTAAATCGATTTTCGAATAAACTGACGAGCCTTGTAGTTGATCAAATAAGTAGTCAATTCTCGGCAGTGGATAACGGTTTTTGATGGTAAGTTTATTCAACTCTCTGTAGTCAATACACAACCTAAATGTACCATCCTTCTTCTTGACAAACAAAACAGGAGCTCCCCATGGTGATGTGCTTGGTCGAATGAAACCACATTCTAATAGTTCTTGCAGTTGGCTTTGCAGTTCTTTCATCTCGCTGGGTGCGAGTCTGTAAGGAGCACGAGCTATTGGTGCAGCTCCTGGTACAAGATCTATTTGAAATTCAACAGATCGATGTGGAGGTAGTCCCGGTAATTATTTTGGAAATACATTGAGAAATTCTTTTGCGACGGGAACATCATTGATGCTCTTTTCTTCAGTTTTTACTTTCTCGACGTGTGCTAGAACAGCATAGCAACCTTTTATTATTAGTTTTTATGCCTTTAAATTACTAATAAGATGTAGCTTCGTGTTTTCCTTTTCTCCGTACACCATTAAGGGTTCTCCTTCTTCTCGTACAATGTAAATTGCATTTTTGTAACATACGATCTCTGCTTTCATCTCCTTCAGCCAGTCCATGCCAACTATTACATCAAAACTCCCTAACTCTACTGGTATCAAATCAATCTTAAATATTTCGCTACCCAGTTTAATTTCTCGATTCCGGCATATATAATCTGCTGAAATTAATTTACCGTTTGCTAATTCAAGTAAAAATTTACTATCCAATGGCGTCAATGGACAACTTAATTTAGCACAAAAATCTCTACTCATATAGCTTCTATCCACACCCGAATCAAATAAAACGTAAGCAGATTTATTGTCAAAAAGAAACGTACCCGTAACAAGCTCCAGGTCTTCCTGTGAATCTGCCGCATTAATATTGAAAACTCTTCCGCGGCCTTGTCCATTCGTGTTCTCCTGATTCGGGCAATTTCTAATAATGTGGCCCGGTTTTCCACATTTATAAAAAACTACATTGGCATAACTTGCTCCGACACTACTTGCTCCGCCATTACTCGTTCCGACACCATTTGTTCCTTTCGTTCTGTTAACCTCTGGTCCGTAGACCTCACACTTCGCCGCGCTATGACCATTTCTTTTACACTTGTCGCAAAATTTGGTGCAAAACCCCGAGTGATACTTTTCACACCTTTGGCATAGCTGCTTCTGATTGTTGTTGTTGTTGTAGTTGTTATTGTTGTTGAGATGATTGTTGTAGTAGTTGTTGTTGTTGTTGTTGTTGTTATTGTGCCGTTTTTTGTAGTTGCGATTGATGTTGCGATTGTTGGGATAGTTGTTGTTGTTTTGGTGACTCTTATCACCGTTTTCCTCCCACTTTCTTTTGACTAGCTTCACGTTGGCCTCTTCGACCGCCTGTTCTTTAATTCTTCCCTCAATCTGGTTCACTAGTTTGTGAGCCATTCTACATGCCTTTTGTATGGAGGCGGGCTCGTGTGAACTTATATCTTCTTGGATTCTCTCCGGTAACCCTTTCACAAATGCGTCAATCTTCTCTTCCTCATCTTCGAATGCTCTCGGACACAATAGGCACAATTCTGTGAATCGTCTTTCTTACGAAGTAATATCGAATCCCTCTAAGTTCTGACTTGAGCTTATTGACCTCGGTTCTGGGACGGTACTTCTCGTTCATCAAGTGCTTGAATGCTGACCATGGTAGCGCGTAAGCAGCATCTTGTACCACTTACTCTAGATAGGTATTCCACCATGTTAACGCAATACCTGTGAAGGTATGTATAGCGTACTTCAATTTATCTCCTTCAGCACACTTACTTATGGCAAACACCGATTCAACTTTCTCGGTCCACCGTTTCAATCCGATTGGTCCTTCAGTCCCATCAAATTCTGAAGGTTTGCAGGCAGTGAATTCCTTGTAGGAGCATCCTACACAATTTCTTGCGCCGTTAGCTGTATTGCTAGATTCAGATTTATTGTTGGTATGTAGCGCGGCCTGTACTGCGGCTATGTTTGAAGCAAGAATGGCACGAAATTCCTCTTCGCTCATATTCAAGGTGTGTCGAGTAGTCGGTGCCATTTCCTTCAAAATAGTCAAATGAAACAAGTTAATCATACAGAATATTAAGAGTAGTCAATAGTATCTCGTAGCATAATATGAACTTATTTATAAAAGCTTTTTCTTCATATTAGCGTTTTATAAGTTTAAATTCGGGTACTACCTACCCGTTAAGTTCAAACTTAGTAGCTAATATACAATTCAACTACTACAATTCCATATGAAAAACTGATTATAATAATATATCACATACAAATATTCTTCAAACTTACAACTTCGCTATATTACATATAACATGAAATATAGTACACTATGATACAGGACAGTTTTGAAGATAAATCTAGTTAATACGCAAGTTGTTCAGCAAAGGAAATAAAGACACGTAATTCATAAGTCCAGAAACAAGTCATGCATTCTGGTTTTACTAAGACGACTTCCCATCCTTGGTCTTATGGAAAATAACCGTTATGACCATTGGCTAGGCAGCATGTTGTAATGTCGTCAAAAGGATGAGGGTTTCGTAATGTCCAACAGCCCCGTAATAATCTAGAAACCTTGTTTCTCACCCCAACTACTAAATCCATCACTTGTGGGAAAGTTTTATTTAAAAGCTGCAATCCGATGTTATTTTTCTCACTTTGGTAAGAAGCGAACATCACTAACCCGTAAGCATAACATGCTTCTTTATGTTGTATGTTAGAAGCTCTTTCTAATTCACGAAATCCTATGTTGGGATATATTGAGTCAAAATAGGTTCTTAACCCGTAGCGTAAAATTGCATTTGGGTTCCCCGCATTTAACGCTTTAAAGAAAACACGGGGTAACTTAAAGTCTCCCCAATGTGATATACCCCACCTATCAAAGGAAAGCCTTTTATAAACTAAGGCATTTTTGGAAAGTCTTTCAAATGTTTGACAAGTTAATTTCACCATAACTAAATGTGCTGATGAATTCTGATCGACTCTAGACAAGATTTCCTCAATCATATCCTCTGGTAGGTCTTCTAAAATATTCGGTTGTCTACCCTTAACGTCCATTTTGTTTTTATACTATAAAATAGACAAGGATTAGATTCATAATAACAAACAATACAAGCAATTTTTACATAGAACATAAAAGTACAAGCACACTACAATACATTTATTACACAACATGCTCACACCCCTCTAATCTGAATCACTGGTTTCTTCTTCTTCGGATTTGGTTCTTTTTCCTAATCTTCTAGGGATATATAATGTTCCTCTAATACGAGTCGTCATTTTCCACATTGGTTTAGAAAAACCTGGTGGTTTAGAGGTTCCCAGGTTATTATCACGATATTGAAAATACGGGTGTTGACGGTACATATAAAGTTCATCGGGGTCGGAAACAGATTTCTCTATTTTGATGCCTTTTCCCTTATTATTTTCTTTTTCCTCATTAAATTGGGTCGGGGTAATTTCTATAGCATCATCGGAATCCTCATCAGGATCCGATTCATCTGAAAATTGGTAATTTTCCCAATATTTTGCTTCCTTAGCGGAAACACCATTGACCATTATTAACTTTGGTCCATTGGTTGAGGATTTTCTTTTATTTGACCGGTTTTCTGTGGTTCCTACTATTCCCCCCTCCGGAACCTCTTCTTCTTCCGGTTCCTCTTCTTCTGGTTCCTCTTCTTCCGGTTCCTCTTCTTCCAGTTCCGTTTCCTCTTCTTCCGGTTCTTCGGGAACTTGTGAATCTTGCCAATATATATTCGACTCTTCGTTATTATTAGGTGAGTCAATGGGATTTGTGCTAGAGGTAGACATCTATCACACAATATCAAACATGTTAAGAGATTGATATATCACATAATATTTACATGTTAATAATATATAGTTTTCAACAAAAATGTTAAGCAATCATTTTTAAAGAAAACACGGTCGAAGTCCAGACTCACTAATGCATCCTAACAAACTCGATAAGACACACTAATGCAAATTTTCTGGTTCACCAACGCTCGGATACCAACTGAAATGTCCCGTTCATATTGATTATAAATATTCCATATTAATTGATTTCGTTGCGAGGTTTTGACCTCTATATGAGACGTTTTTCAAAGACCGCATTCATTTTTAAAACAACCATAACTTTTATTTTATTAATAAAGGTTTTAAAAGCATTACGTAGATTATCAAATAATGATAATCTAAAATATACTGTTTACACATGACCATTACATAATGGTTTACAATAGAAATATATTACATCGACATATGTTTCTTGAATGCAGTTTTTACACAATATCATACAAACATGGACTCCAAATCTGGTCCTTATTTTAGTATGCAACAGCGGAAGCTCTTAGTATTCACCTGAGAATAAACATGCTTTAAACGTCAACAAAAATGTTGGTGAGTTATAGGTTTAACCTATACATATCAAATCGTAATAATAGACCACAAGATTTCATATTTTAATACACATCCCATACATAGAGATAAAAATCATTCATATGGTGAACACCTGGTAACCGACATTAACAAGATGCATATATAAGAATATCCCCATCATTCCGGGACACTCTTCGGATATGATATAAATTTCGAAGTACTAAAGCATCTGGTACTTTGGATGGGGTTTGTTAGGCCCAATAGATCTATCTTTAGGATTCAAGTCAATTAGGATGTCTGTTCCCTAATTCTTAGATTACGAGACTTAATAAAAAGGGGCATATTCGATTTCGATAATTCAACCATAGAATGTAGTTTCACGTACTTGTGTCTATTTTGTAAATCATTTATAAAACATGCATGTATTCTCATCCCAAAAATATTAGATTTTAAAAGTGGGACTATAACTCACTTTCACAGATATTTCCTTCCTCGGAAATAAGACTTGGCCACGGATCGATTCACGAACCTATACAAATATGTACATATATATCAAAGTATGATCAAAATATAATTACAACCATTTTTATTATGTTTTAAAGATTTGAGTGTATTAAGTCAGCTGTCCTCGTTAATAACCTACAACTAGTTGTCCACAGTTAGATGTACAGAAATAAATCGATATATATTATCTTGAATCAATCCACGACCCAGTGTATACACGTCTCAGACTAGATCACAACTCAAAGTATATATATTTTTGGAATCAACCTCAACCCTGTATAGCTAACTCCAACATTACTGCATATAGAGTGTATATGGTTGTTCCAAATAATATATATACATGGGTCGATATGATATATCAAAACATTTGCATACGTGTCTATGGTATCCCAAGATTACATAATATATTAGAATACATGTATAATACAATATAAGTTAGCTAGGATATGATTTGTATAGATTTGTTAAACATTTCCCGTAGCTAAAAAGATCAAAAATATCCAATCTTGTTTTACCCATAACTTCTTCATTTTAAATCCGTTTTGAGTGAATCAAATTGCTATGGTTTCATATTGAACTCTAATTTAAGAATTCAAACAGAAAAAGTATAAGTTTATAGTCAGAAATTTAAGTTACATGTCAATTACTAAAGAGGTAGTCATTTTCGTCGAAAGAACGACATCTTGATGACCATTTTGAAAAACATACTTTCACTTTGAGTTTAACCAAGATTTTTGGATATAGTTTCATGTTCATATGAAAAATCATTTTCCCAGAATAACAACTTTTAAATCAAATTTTATCTTAGTTTTTAATTATCCAAACCAAAACAGCCCCCGGTTTCACTACGACGGCGTATATCCGATTTTATGGTGTTCATCTTGTTTCCAGGTTTTAAATCATTAAGTTAGCATATCATATAGATATAGAACATGTGTTTAGTTGATTTTAAAAGTCAAGTTAGAAGGATTAACTTTTGTTTGCGAACAAGTTTAGAATTAACTAAACTATGTTCTAGTGATTACAAGTTTAAACCTTCGAATAAGATAGCTTTATATGTATGAATCGAATGATGTTATGAACATCATTACTACCTCAAGTTTTCTGGATAAAACTACTGGAAATGAAAAAAATGGATCTAGCTTCAAAGGATCCTTGGATGGTTTGAAAGTTCTTGAAGCAGAATCATGACACGAAAACTGTTCAAGTAAGATTTTCACTCGAAATAAGATTGTTATAGTTGTAGAAATTGAATCAAAGTTTGAATATGAATATTACCTTGAATTGGAAAGATAACCTACTATAAATAACAAAGGTTCCTTGATCTTAGATGATTACTTAGAATGGATTAGAAAGCTTGGAAATAGACTTGCAAACTTGGAAGTATTCTTGATTTTTATGAAACTATACTTATGGAATTTATGAAGAACACTTAGAACTTGAAGATGGAACTTGAGAGAGATCAATTAGATGAAGAAAATTGAAGAATGAAAGTGTTTGTAGGTGTTTTTGGTCGTTGGTATATGGATTAGATATAAAGGATATGTAATTTTGTTTTCATGTAAATAAGTCATGAATGATTACTAATATTTTTGTAATTTTATGAGATATTTCATGCTAGTTGCCAAATGATAGTTCCCACATGTGTTAGGTGACTCACATGGGCTGCTAAGAGCTGATTATTGGAGTGTATTGTACGAGTACGAATACGGGTGCATACGAGTAGAATTGTTGATGAAACTGAACGAGGATGTAATTGTAAGCATTTTTACTAAGTAGAAGTACTTTGATATGTGTCTTGAAGTCTTTCAAAAGTGTAAGAATACATATCAAAACACAACATGTATATACATTCTAATGGAGTCGTTAAGTCTTCGTTAGTCGTTACATGTAAGTGTCATTTTGAAACCTTTAAGTTAACGATCTCAATTAATGTTGTTAACCCAATGTTTATTATATTAAATGAGATGTTAAATTATTATATTATCATGATATTATGATGTATGAATATCTCTTAATATGATATATACATTAAAATATCGTTACAACGATAATCGTTACATATAAGTCTCGTTTCGTAATTCTTGAGTTAGTAGTCTTGTTTTTACATATGTAGTTCATTGTTAACACACTTAATGATATATTTAAATATCATTTTATCATGTTAAATATAGTGTATCAATATCTTAATATGATACATATATATTTAGTAGACGTTATCATAACGATAATCGTTATATATATCATTTCGAGTTTCTTAACTTAGTAATCTCATTTCTTATGTATATCACACATTGTTAATATACTTAGTGAGATACTTACTCATCATAATCTCATGTCAACCATATATATATGTCTATATATACCACAACATGTAGTTTTTACAATTTTGTAACGTTCGTGAATCGCCGGTCAACTTGGGTGATCAATTATCTATATGAAACTTATTTCATTTAATCAAGTCTTAACAAGTTTGATTGCTTAACACGTTGGAAACATTTAGTCATGTAAATATCAATCTCAATTGATATATATAAACATGGAAAAGTTCGGGTCACTACATGAAAGTAATTGCTTATGCGTCTAGACAATTGAAGATTCACGAGCAGAATTATACGACGCATGATTTGGAATTAGACGCGGTTGTTTTTGCATTAAAGACTTGGAGGCACTACTTATATGGGGTCAAAAGTATTATATATACCGACCACAAAAGTCTTCAACACATATTTAATCAGAAACAACTGAACATGAGGCAGCGCAGGTGGATTGAATTATTGAATAATTACGACTTTGAGATTCGTTACCACCCAGAGAAGGCGAAGTGGTAGCCGACGCTTTGAGCAGAAAGGACAGAGAACCCATTCGAGTAAAAGCTATGAATATAATTGTGACGATCACTCCAAATCCATATGGACGAACACATCATTCATCGATTTCATTGCGAGGTATTTGACCTCTATATGATACGTTTTGTAAACATTGCATTCTTTTGAAAAGGCACACCATAAATGAATATTTAAATCAAAGGTTTTAGACATCTGATAATTTCTACATATAGACAATCACCGTAAATAATAGTTTACAATAGTAATTCCGTTGACAATGCAGTCAAAATAAGATACATGGTGATGATTTGGTGAATGTAACGTTTCCTTAAAAAATATGCCCTGTATGACTCCATGCACATAGCTTGTCTAACATATAAGCAAACAGTGAAAGACTTCTAGGGAACCTGAGAATAAACATGCTAACAAGTGTCAACACAAAGGTTGGTGAGTTCATAGTTTGTATGTTTCGCATAATCTGTATATAAAAATGGATCACAAGATTTCAGTTGTTTTATCCAGAAACGTTTATCAAAAGTTTGTCAATAGATTCTACGTAACAGAGCACCCTGGTAACTAAGCTTTAACATTATAATGATAAATACCCCATTCGTTTTAATACACGCAAACCAACATGTCCTAAACTTAAATAACACACGTCCGTTAAAAGGCTAGTGCTCTAGCTCGGACGGGGATGTCAAGCCCTATGGATCCATATACTGTTATTCGCGCCCACCAGTCCATATCCTATGTACTGGCAGCTACTAGTTACCAAGCTAAGGGATTTTCGGTTCAAACTCAGTGTAGAATTTAGTATGTACTTGTATCCATTGCGTTTTAAAATAAAGTGCATGTATTCTCAGCCCAAAAATATAGATTGCAAAAGCAATTAAAAAGGGAGCAAATAAAACTCACCTTAGCCGCATATAAAGTCGTTCACCAAAATGTGATCGAAACTCGGATTACCAAATAACCGTAGATCTCAACCTAGAGAACATATGTTGGTCAATAATTGTTTATCAAGCTAGGTCAGGTCATAGTGTATCACAATCCTAATGCTCGAAATTGACATACAAAAGTTATTCAAAGTTGTTTCAAAAAGTCAATTTTGACAATAGTTCAACAAACGAGACGTACCTTATATAAGGATTCATTTACTCGGTTGGTAATATTCAAAAATCCATTTTATCAATCTCGTAAACAAGTTGTTTAAGTATTAATTGCAGATTCAAAAAGCAATTCCAATTAATGTCAATTATAATTCAGTTGACCATATTTTTTGATCCGTTCATCAAAACTATTCGATATCTAAATGAAAAGTTATTGATTTTTCGCCAGCTTTCCAAAAACATGTATATCATATACCTTTTACCAGTAATATATGTATTTAATTCGTAATCTATTATAAACTGTTTAACAACGAAAATTAGCATACACGTATATATATAAATATATATACTCGAGCACTAGACATGGATACACAATTAATATATAAAAGATAAAATATGAGTGCTTACGTATCAATATTGAGATTAAATATTATAGGAAAGTACGTAGACGCAATAGAGATGATAAACACTAGATTTGATTCAGAAATATACCCTCGAACATTACCCATAACCTCCTTGGCAATAACCCATAATTTCCTTAGCTCTATCCCGCTCAAAAACCCATTTTGAAGGTGACACGCTCATAACCTCGTCGTAGTATTTTATGTATATATATTACTAATAATAATATTATAATAAGATTAATAATAATAATAATAATATTAATCTTAATAATAATAATAATAATAATAATAATAATAATAATAATAATAATAATAATAATAATAATAATAATAATAATAATATGTGGAGAGTGGAGACCAGATCGAGCTTTTATAGTATGTGGCCTGCTACAGTACCTCATGCGATCGCATGAGTTTTCAGTGTTTTTGTCATGCGATCGCATGGTCGCCTTATCCTGTTTTTGTTTGCTAGTTCGTCGACATCAAATAGTATTTTACTGTAGCAAATAGTGTTTACTGTAGCAAATAGTGGTACTGTAGCAAATAGTGTTTACTGTAGCAAATCAATGTAGCAAAGTCGTTTTCAATGTAGCACTGTAGCAAAATACGGTTTCACTGTAGCAAATAGTGTTTTACTGTAGCAAATAGTTTTTTACTGTAGCAAAGTCATTTTTGCTTGTACATATATATATATATATATATATATATATATATATATATATATATATATATATATATATATATATATATATATATATATACATACATATAATTGTTCATGAATCGTCGAAAGCAGTCAAATGTAATTTAATACATGAAACAGTTCTAAAATTTTGAAATTCAACTTCATAGACTTTGCTTATCGTGTCGGAAACATTAAATCATTTAAAGATAAAGTTTAAATTTGGTCAGAAATTTCCGGGTCATCATAATAATGATTCACAATAACCTTACTACTCAAATAAAGGAGGCGCAACAAGGAGTTTTAAAATAGGGAAATTTAAAGGATAAAATACCCAAAGGATCGGAGAAACATCTTAATATTCGGGAAGACGGAACCCGGTATAGGGCTGAAAGAATTTGCGTACCAAAATTTGAAGATATGAGAGAAATGGTACTTAGAGAAGCTCATAAAACCAGATACTCAATACATCCTGGAACGGGGAAGATGTACAAGGATCTCAAGAAATATTTTTGGTGGCCGGGTATAAAAGTCGATGTTGCTAAATATGTAGGAGAATGTTTGACATGTTCTAAGGTCAAAGCGGAGCATCAGAAACCATCAGGTCTACTTCAACAACCTGAAATCCCGGAATGGAAATGGAAAAATATTACCACGGATTTCATCACTAAATTGCCAAGGACTGCAAGTGGTTTTGATACTATTTGAGTAATAGTTGATCGTCTCACCAAATCAGCACACTTCCTGGCAATAAGAGAAGATGACAAGATGGAGAAGTTAGCACGATTGTATTTGAAGGAAGTCATCTCCAGACATGGAATATCAATCTCTATTATCTCTGATAGGGATGGCAGATTTATTTCAAGATTCTGGCAGGCATTACAGCAAGCATTAGGAACTCGTCTAGACATGAGTACTGCTTATCATCCACAAACTGATGGGCAGAGCGAAAGGACGTTACAAACGCTTGAAGACATGCTACGAGCATGTGTTATTGAAAGGATCCGAAACTAATCATCCGGACGTTGTCCATATTGATTACAAACGAATTACAATAGTTGATAACATTGCGAGGTACTTGCCCTCTATATGATACATCTTACAAACGTTGCATTTATTCTTAAAAGGCAATCTATAGTTACATCCATAATTGACATATTCGCCTGACATTTCATAATATTCAAATGACCTAAACCGCCATTTACTTAATAATAGTCTCTATGAACTTCAATGACTCGAATGCAACGCCTTATGATATAAGTCCTTAATGGCCTCAAGTAGTATCCTTAGTACGAGATAATGCACAGCGGAAGACTTAATTCATACCTGAGAATAACATGCTTTAAAATGTCAACATAAAGTTGGTGAGATATAGGTTTAATGTCGACAGCGATATAAATATAGACCACAAGATTTCATATATAAACATTTTAATAAAAATATTCTAAGTGGTTGAGCACTTGGTAACCATACTTAACAATTAATCACGTCGCATATTCCCTTTAATATGAAATCTTACTACACTGTACCAAGTGTAGTCACGAAACGAAGTACTGTGCAACCGTTGAATACTGGTCGTCCAGTCCGGTTGGGGTTGTCAGGCCCGATAGATCTATCAACAGGATTCGCGTTTACAATACCGCTGTAAATATTAGTTACCAAGCTACAGGGAAGTATGCCAGTGGTACAACTCAACGTAGAATATATATTTTTGTCACTTGTGTCCATAACGTAAATCATTTATAAAAACAGCGCATGTATTCTCAGCCCAAAATATTTAAAGTTTAAAAGGGACTATATACTCACTTTCGTCTTGAAGATATATATAATTTGACTTGGTCTCCGGTTGATATCACGAACCTATCCATATATAATATATCAATACCTTTTCTTTTTAAACAAACGTCACATATATATACTTGTTATACTTTTAATACTTTGAATAATTCCTTAGTCCGTAGTTAGCAGCTCGTTGTTAGTAATTCAATTTTAATGGTTCATTTTTAGATGTTTAATATACCCGCAATGAAATAAATAAAACCCCCAACGAAATAAATAAAACCCCATCGTATATGTATTGGTCGAGATTAATCTTGACCCACGGTACCGGTGTTGTCAAATGACGTGTTGCGTACATAAAGTACCGGTGTTGTCAAATGACGTGTTGCGTACAAACATGGGATCTTATGATTAATCTTCTCGTGTTGTTTACGGGTGATCCTGAACCATATAAAATTGAATTATAAGTACATATATATAAAATATCATGTTATCTTAGAAATATGTGATTTATATAATTTTTTTCCAATTGATCCCGTAATTGAAATGATCTAGGATAACCAATTTTGTTTCGGTCATAGTTTCTTCGTTACAAATCCGTTTTCGTTGATTCAAATTGCCATCTTCTTGGATCGAGTTCTTCTTTAAGACTATGAACTGTAAATACCTTGGTTTGTATTCAAAATCATACGGCATAGGTGAGACTTTAGTGAAACATATGAAGTTAAACATTTTTGTTACAACAAAATCATTTAATGACCATTTTTCTAAAAATACTTATACTTTGAAAAACCAAGTTTTACCTTGTTAAATTAACATATACATAAGTTATATTACAGGTCTTGAAGTATTTTAAAAGTTAAGTTAGAAGGATCTATTTAGTTTGCAAACAAGTTTGAAAACATTCAAACTATGTTCTTGTTGTTAAACTTTTGTACCACAAAATAAGATAGCTATATATATATATGAATCAAATAAGGTTATGAACATAGATTCTACCTCAAGTTCCTTGGATAAGATTGCTGTAAAAGAGGAGTAAGAAGCTAGAATCAAAAGGGTGTTGGAAGTGGATGAAAGATTGGAAGTAAGTTGGTGTTCTTGGAAGGTTTTCTTGAAGTGTTTTTGTATGATTTTCTTATGGTGTTTTAGTATGGTTTTTGAAGCTAGATCTTCTTGAAAACTTTTCTGAATTGATTAAGGGTTTTAAGGCTTCAAAGTATGTGTGTGTTTTGGCTAAAATATTGAAGTAAAATGAAACAAAAATGCTCATGTATTTATACTAAAAAAAACGTGTATAATGGGAGTATATGGACAAAATTTTCAAGTAATCATTTTATGTATCTAGTCCTAATTGCTTCCAAATACAATTACCTAGCCCTAAGGGCATGTACAATGGCTGGTTAGGTGGTGATTTGACATGTATTTACTATTAGTAAATACGTATAGAAGCTATGTATGATACGAGTACAAATACTCTAGGTATACGTATAGAATTTTGTGAAAAATGGAATGAGGATTCAAATATAGCTATCTTTTGTGAATACACTTATATGGTTTTATGTATTTAAGTCTTTAAAAGTGATTAAATACATTACTTATACGATATATGTATAAACATTATAGGTTGTAAGTATTTATGTCAAATAACGTTACGTATTGTTATTGTTTTGAAAACTTAAGTTAGTAGTTTCAAAATATACTTATAACTTGTTGTTATTAATACAAAATGAGATATTAAAACATTCTTAGATCATGTTAAATATGTATATATACATATATATACACAAACGTATAATTATCATATATTGTATAGTTCGTGATATCGTCGGTCAAACTAGATGGTCAAACGTTGTGTAAAACTCTTTTCGAAAATATAAGTCTCAACAATTTGGATTGCTTATCATGTTGGTAAGGTTTAATTTATGTAAATATTAATCTTATAAGTATAGAAAGATTGAAAAGGTGCGGGTCAACTTTACGGTTTTTGCTTATCGTGTCGGAACCATATAGAGATTAGAGTTTAAATTTGGTCGGAAATTTCCGGGTCGTTACAGTACCCATCCGTTAAAGAAATTTCGTCCTCGAAATTTGGTAGAGGTTGTCATAAATAACCATAGGAATGTTTTCATGACGAATATGAGATGATAATGAAGTTTTATCATTATTGAGAGATATAGATAAAACGATTTGATCATTTGAAGCGTACGGGTGAAGCTATCATAAAATAGTGAAATGAGTAAATATGGAATCGTTTTTAATCGATGACGTGGTTTAGAATTGATTTCCGGGTTTTAAGGGATTTAGGGAAAATCTTACGTAATAAGATTTGGTTCTTCGGCGATCAGAATCTTCTTTGATTTAATGCGGTAATCTGTTTCGATTTCTCTGTCGGATATTTCACTATAAATCCACTCCTTCGTTTCCTTATTTTTCACAACTCGCATCTTCTACTCTTTCTCCTTAATTCCTACTTTAAGGTATCCTTTGAAATGCTTCATCCCGTTCTGATTTTTGTTATACTTCTAACTTTTATATCTTTCATTCTTCTCTTCCATCTACCGCCAGAAGAATCTATTCACTTTTATGATTTTCTTGGAATTATAATGTTTCTAATTCTCCCGTGTCTTTACGTCGCCATACGTATTGATATACACGGTTTGTAGTTTCTGGGTGGTTGTTGGGTTTGATATCTTTCCTCATACTTCGATGCTCCTGCTTCTGTTTTCCATAATCATTGTCATCCATAGTTAATATTCTCTCCTATTTGCTGTGATCTATACCCCAATTTCTATTTTGGGACTTTGTCCCTTCGTTTCTTCTTCCCGTCCTTGAGTCAAGCGATCAATAGTTCGGAATTCGTAGGTATAAAATTTGGAATGAACCTAGCTTTTGGTTTTAGAATGAAATTGTAATGGCACGATCTTGATTCGTTAAATTACTCGAATATTCCGGAAAAATAGAACTATCAAGGTGATACGTTCTAATATGTTTGGAGACTTGATAGAATGTAAGAGCCGTGTAACATGGCACATGATGACGGTACTGTGAATCATCACATTCCATTAAAAACTTAACATGACTTACTGTAATATAATGAAGTTGATCAAGTTTCATTATATTATACTTATTCATGCATCAGTTCCCAACACTGCTTCAGAACATTCCTATTTTAAACTTGAAGGTTTTAGAACTTAGAAACTAACACAGTTTCTTTTATGTTGTAACGCAGATATTACGGAGAGATAAATATTCTCAGATAAGAATATTTGTGAAAATATCTCCAGAAATATGGAGAATATGTATAACGGAAGATATGAAGATATCTTATAATATCTAAGATAAGATGATGATGAAGAATATCATCGGGAAAGGTTTAGGATAAGGGGTAGGGTTTTTACTAATGGTTTCAGCAGGCACTGAATCGTTTGAATCCTTTGAAAGCAGATTCAGTTCTTGTGATTTATCTACATCCTCCTTCATACTTTGCTCAATCCGTTTTCCAGTTCCAACTCTCCTCTTTTTCTAAGCTTTACCAACACAATGTACTTCATCATTAAACTTTTGACTGTTAAAGTCGTTTACAGTTTTTGCTGCTTTTTTAGCATTTCAAGAACTACTTCATAGTCCAGGATGTTTTTTTTTTTTTTTTTTTCAGAACTTCACATTCGAAATATGTAATTCTTAGGGGTAGTCGTTCTTGGTATAACTGGGAGAATTTCTACGAGATTTTCAAAATACTGATTGCGGATTTCGCCAAAGAGATAACGAGTTGCTGGTACGTCTGCTGATGATGTTGTGAAAAAGGTTCTCCGGTAACAACGGCGAAAGGTCAAAGTATAAATATCGAGATTATAATAGGAGTAGTCTCACTGAGAAGTCAAAGTGGAGCTGTGACAAACTTAGCTTCTTGAAAAGGAATTGTAGGGTTGTTCTTGCTAATAAATGGCAAAGGATTCAATACGTTATGTGTTAAATTATGAATTTGGGTTCGAGAGTTCTTCAGGTGTATAACTGTATGTATAAATCTTCATTCCGTAGGCGAGGTGCGGCGGGTTCAACTTCTCGGTCGAGGTGTTTTCAGGAATCATGAAAAGATTTAAATGAGGATTATAATTGTCGAAGTACAAATGAGGTTTAGGATGAAATCAAGTGGCAAACTTGAAGAATTGTTTAGTTTCATATGTTATATTTTATTTCATTTTAATTGTCCAATGTTTCTTCTTTATGCCACTTGTTGGATTTGGATAGGTAAAAAAAAAAAATTCAAATATGAAATTTAAATGGAAATGGTTATTCTGGGGTGAACGGATACGTATATCGATGGTTGTAAGTAGAATAACAAATGACCGTTGAATCAGATTCAAGAATGTACAATATAACTTATTAATGTGAATTCTAAATATTCCTCGGGTACTACCCACCCGTTAAAATATTTTCATCATTATTAGTTTGTACGAAGGAATTTTTAATTACTATCTTTATGAAAATATACTTGCATATATATTTTCTTCAGAGATAATCATAGATTTAATGAGTCAATAAGATAATAAACTCATTTGATTTATCGTTAATTCTAGATTACATAATCTCTAAGACTTTAGAAATTACATAATCGTCATACGATACGTAAAGCGAAGATAATCGATGTAGAACGATATATAGAACGAAGATCATACTCGAAGTACAGATATTGAGTCGTGTGATGTTGATATTCGAGATACAGATTGTGATGTTGAGATTTTGGGGGTGACAAGAGTACTGTCGGCGTTGATGATGGTGGTATAGATTATGCTGCTGGTGCTGCTGCTGGTGTTTGTAACCTTCGCACCGTATTTTCTAAAGCCACTACCCGAGCGCGAAGCTCGTTGACTTCTTCTATTATACCGGGATGATTGACGGTTGGAACGAGCGAATGAACAAGATTCGAAATATGGGATAGTATGTAATCATGACGAGATACTCTAGAAATGAGCGAGAAAATGGTGTTTCGAATAGGTTCGCCGGTAAGTGCTTCAGGTTCATCGTTAAGAGGACAATTTGGTGGATGGAATGGATCACCTTCTTCTTGCCTCCAGAAATTTAGTATATTACGAACCCATCCCCAATTCATCCAGAATAGATGATGGGAAATTGGTTGATCCATTCCGGTAACGCTGTTCTCGGAGCTCGAATGGAAATCCATATCGGCGAAGCTATCGAAGTCGGAGGAATTTGAGCTGGATAAAGAATCCATCTTGTATGGTCGGAGAAATGAATTTTTGGTTTGGAATAGATTATAGGAGTTGGGTTTGGTACTCTTCAATACATAATTTACATATGTATATATAATATCAAAATCCCATGAATTACGGAGAATCTTTGAAATACGTCAGGCAATGTCTATAGTAACAGATACGCTAGGATATGAATTTTGTCTATACATTATCGATGCACTAAATGTAGTAAGACGTATCTAGACTTAAGAATGATAAGCAGGCAGTTCCCTAAGGATGATAAGCAGATGATTTCCGACTAGGATTGATAAGCAAAACTTTTGACAGGCAGACACGGTCAAAGTCCAGACTCACTTAATGTATCCTAACAACTACTAGTTAGACACACTAATGCAAGGCCTGGTTCGCTAAGACCAACGCTCTGATACCAACTGAAAGGATCCGAAACTAATCATCCGGACGTTGTCCATATTGATTACAAACGAATTACAATAGTTGATAACATTGCGAGGTACTTGCCCTCTATATGATACATCTTACAAACGTTGCATTTATTCTTAAAAGGCAATCTATAGTTACATCCATAATTGACATATTCGCCTGACATTTCATAATATTCAAATGACCTAAACCGCCATTTACTTAATAATAGTCTCTATGAACTTCAATGACTCGAATGCAACGCCTTATGATATAAGTCCTTAATGGCCTCAAGTAGTATCCTTAGTACGAGATAATGCACAGCGGAAGACTTAATTCATACCTGAGAATAACATGCTTTAAAATGTCAACATAAAGTTGGTGAGATATAGGTTTAATGTCGACAGCGATATAAATATAGACCACAAGATTTCATATATAAACATTTTAATAAAAATATTCTAAGTGGTTGAGCACTTGGTAACCATACTTAACAATTAATCACGTCGCATATTCCCTTTAATATGAAATCTTACTACACTGTACCAAGTGTAGTCACGAAACGAAGTACTGTGCAACCGTTGAATACTGGTCGTCCAGTCCGGTTGGGGTTGTCAGGCCCGATAGATCTATCAACAGGATTCGCGTTTACAATACCGCTGTAAATATTAGTTACCAAGCTACAGGGAAGTATGCCAGTGGTACAACTCAACGTAGAATATATATTTTTGTCACTTGTGTCCATAACGTAAATCATTTATAAAAACAGCGCATGTATTCTCAGCCCAAAATATTTAAAGTTTAAAAGGGACTATATACTCACTTTCGTCTTGAAGATATATATAATTTGACTTGGTCTCCGGTTGATATCACGAACCTATCCATATATAATATATCAATACCTTTTCTTTTTAAACAAACGTCACATATATATACTTGTTATACTTTTAATACTTTGAATAATTCCTTAGTCCGTAGTTAGCAGCTCGTTGTTAGTAATTCAATTTTAATGGTTCATTTTTAGATGTTTAATATACCCGCAATGAAATAAATAAAACCCCCAACGAAATAAATAAAACCCCATCGTATATGTATTGGTCGAGATTAATCTTGACCCACGGTACCGGTGTTGTCAAATGACGTGTTGCGTACATAAAGTACCGGTGTTGTCAAATGACGTGTTGCGTACAAACATGGGATCTTATGATTAATCTTCTCGTGTTGTTTACGGGTGATCCTGAACCATATAAAATTGAATTATAAGTACATATATATAAAATATCATGTTATCTTAGAAATATGTGATTTATATAATTTTTTTCCAATTGATCCCGTAATTGAAATGATCTAGGATAACCAATTTTGTTTCGGTCATAGTTTCTTCGTTACAAATCCGTTTTCGTTGATTCAAATTGCCATCTTCTTGGATCGAGTTCTTCTTTAAGACTATGAACTGTAAATACCTTGGTTTGTATTCAAAATCATACGGCATAGGTGAGACTTTAGTGAAACATATGAAGTTAAACATTTTTGTTACAACAAAATCATTTAATGACCATTTTTCTAAAAATACTTATACTTTGAAAAACCAAGTTTTACCTTGTTAAATTAACATATACATAAGTTATATTACAGGTCTTGAAGTATTTTAAAAGTTAAGTTAGAAGGATCTATTTAGTTTGCAAACAAGTTTGAAAACATTCAAACTATGTTCTTGTTGTTAAACTTTTGTACCACAAAATAAGATAGCTATATATATATATGAATCAAATAAGGTTATGAACATAGATTCTACCTCAAGTTCCTTGGATAAGATTGCTGTAAAAGAGGAGTAAGAAGCTAGAATCAAAAGGGTGTTGGAAGTGGATGAAAGATTGGAAGTAAGTTGGTGTTCTTGGAAGGTTTTCTTGAAGTGTTTTTGTATGATTTTCTTATGGTGTTTTAGTATGGTTTTTGAAGCTAGATCTTCTTGAAAACTTTTCTGAATTGATTAAGGGTTTTAAGGCTTCAAAGTATGTGTGTGTTTTGGCTAAAATATTGAAGTAAAATGAAACAAAAATGCTCATGTATTTATACTAAAAAAAACGTGTATAATGGGAGTATATGGACAAAATTTTCAAGTAATCATTTTATGTATCTAGTCCTAATTGCTTCCAAATACAATTACCTAGCCCTAAGGGCATGTACAATGGCTGGTTAGGTGGTGATTTGACATGTATTTACTATTAGTAAATACGTATAGAAGCTATGTATGATACGAGTACAAATACTCTAGGTATACGTATAGAATTTTGTGAAAAATGGAATGAGGATTCAAATATAGCTATCTTTTGTGAATACACTTATATGGTTTTATGTATTTAAGTCTTTAAAAGTGATTAAATACATTACTTATACGATATATGTATAAACATTATAGGTTGTAAGTATTTATGTCAAATAACGTTACGTATTGTTATTGTTTTGAAAACTTAAGTTAGTAGTTTCAAAATATACTTATAACTTGTTGTTATTAATACAAAATGAGATATTAAAACATTCTTAGATCATGTTAAATATGTATATATACATATATATACACAAACGTATAATTATCATATATTGTATAGTTCGTGATATCGTCGGTCAAACTAGATGGTCAAACGTTGTGTAAAACTCTTTTCGAAAATATAAGTCTCAACAATTTGGATTGCTTATCATGTTGGTAAGGTTTAATTTATGTAAATATTAATCTTATAAGTATAGAAAGATTGAAAAGGTGCGGGTCAACTTTACGGTTTTTGCTTATCGTGTCGGAACCATATAGAGATTAGAGTTTAAATTTGGTCGGAAATTTCCGGGTCGTTACAGTTATTGATTTCAAAAACAGTTGGGATCGACACCTTCTGTTAGCAGAATTTTCCTACAACAATAGCTACCATTCAAGCATTGAGATGGCGTCGTTTGAAGCACTCTATGGTAGAAAGTGCAGGTCTCCGATTTGTTGGAGTGAAGTGGGGGATAGACAGATTACGGGTCCGGAGATAATACAAGAAACTACCGAGAAGATCATCCAAATTCAACAACGGTTGAAAA
The DNA here is from genome assembly GCF_046630445.1 of Rutidosis leptorrhynchoides. Taxonomy (NCBI): domain Eukaryota; kingdom Viridiplantae; phylum Streptophyta; class Magnoliopsida; order Asterales; family Asteraceae; genus Rutidosis; species Rutidosis leptorrhynchoides. Next base: position 612,648,826 of record NC_092336.1, on the reverse strand, counting down.
CCGCCCAAAGTCGACAAAAGAGCTACGCTGACATTAAAAGAAAAGATATAGAATTCAAAATTGGAGAGATGGTCTTGCTTAAAGTTACACCTTGGAAAGTTGTTGTTCGATTTGGTAAATGAGGGAAATTAAATCCAAGGTATATTGGACCATTCAAGATTATTGATCGTGTCGGACGAATAGCTTACCCACTTGAGTTACCTCAACAACTCGCGGCTGTACATAACACTTTCCAGGTCTCGAATTTGAAGAAATATTTTGCTAAAGAATATCTCACTATTTCGTTAGACGAAATCCAAATCAACGAAAAACTTCAATTCATCGAAGAACCCGTCGAAATAATGGATCGTGAGGTTAAAAGACTTAAGCAAAACAAGAAACTAATTGTTAAGGTTCGATGGAATGCTCGTAGAGGACCTGAGTTCACTTGGGAACGAGAAGATCAAATGAAGAAGAAATACCCGCACCTATTTTCAGAAGATACGTCAACACCTCCAACTGCTTAAAATTTCGGGACGAAATTTATTTAACGGGTAGGTACTGTAGTGATCCGAACTTTTCCATGTTTATATATATTAAATGAAATTGATATTTACATGATTAAGTGTTTCCAACATGTTAAGCAATCAAACTTGTTAAGACTTGATTATTTGAAATGAGTTTCATGTAGACAATTGACCACCCAAGTTGACCGGCAATTCACGAACGTTAAAACTTGTAAAAATGACATGATGATATATATATGGATATACATATAGTTAACATGAGATTATGATAAGTAAGTATCTCCATAAGTATATTAACAATGAGTTATATACATAAAAATGAGACTACTAAGTTAAGAAACTCGAAACGATATATATAACGATTATCGTTATTACAACGTCTTACTAAATACATATGTATCGTATTAAGATATTGTTACACTATATTTAACATGATAAAATGATAATTATATATATCATTAAGTATGTTAACAATGAACTACATATGTAAAACAAGACTACTAACTTAAGAATTTTGAAACGAGGCATATATGTAACGATTATCGTTGTAACGACATTTTAATGTATATATATATCATATTAAGATATATTCATACATCATAATATCTTGATAATGTAATAATTTAACATCTCATTAGATATAATAAACAATGGGTTAACAACATTAAATGAGATCGTTAACTTAAAGGTTTCAAAACAACACTTACATGTAACGACTAACGATGACTTAACGACTCAGTTAAAATGTATATACATGTAGTGTATTTAGATGTATTAGTACACTTTTAAAAGACTTCAAGACACATATCAAAGTACTTCTACTTAACAAAAATGCTTACAATTGCATTCTCATTCATTTTCATCAACAATTCTACTCGTATGCAACCGTATTCGTACTCGTACAATACCCAACTCCTAGACGTATATACTATTGGTATATACACATAATAATTCAGCATTTAGCAGCCCTAGATAGTCAACAAACATGTGGAACCAACAATTAGACAACTATCATGACTTATGAGCAAGGAAACAAAACAAGAACTCCTTTTAACCCCACTCACCTTCACCACTCACCACCTACTCCATTTCACTTCCAATTTTCTTCCCAATTCTCTCTCAAAACACACACACTCTTCCATGAACGTCTAAGTTACTATTTTTCCAGCAAAAATTATCAAATATAAGCTTTGGTTATTACCTATAATTATCATAAAAATAATTACTCAAGAACACATCAAGAACACTTCCAAGTTTACAAGTTTACTTCCAAGTTTCCTAATTCATTTCAAGCAATCATCTAAGATCAAGAAACCTTTGTTATTTACAGTAGGTTATCTTTCTAAATCAAGGTAATATTCATATTCAAACTTTGATTCAATTTCTATAACTATAACTATCTTAATTCAAGTAATAATCTTACTTGAACTTGTTTTTGTGTCATGATTCTATTTCAAGAACTTCCAAGCCATCAAAGATCCTTTGAAGCTCAAGTTATTTTTTCATCATTTCCAGTAGGTTTACCTACTAAACTTGAGGTAGTAATGATGTTCATTACATCATTCGATTCATATATGTATAACTATCTTATTCGAAGATTTGAACATGTAATCACTAGAACATAGTTTAGTTAATTCTAAACTTGTTCGCAAACAAAGTTAATCCTTCTAACTTGACTTTTAAAATCAACTATACACATGTTATATATCTATATGATATGCTAACTTAATGATTTAAAACCTGAAAACACGAAAACACCGTAAAATCGGATATACGCCGTCGTAGTAACACCGCGGGCTGTTTTGGGTTAGATAATTAAAAACTATGATAAACTTTGATTTAAAAGTTGTTCTTCTGAGAAAATGATTTTTCTTATGAACATGAAACTATATCCAAAAATTATGGTTAAACTCAAAGTGAAAGTATGTTTTCCAAAATGGTCATCTAGACGTCGTTCTTTCGACTGAAATGACTACCTTTACAAAAATGACTTGTAACCTGTATTTTCGACTATAAACTTATAATTTTTCTGTTTAGATTCATAAACTTAAGTTCAATATGAAACCATAGCAACTTGAATCACTCAAAACGGATTTGAAACGAAGAAGTTATGGGTAAAACAAGATTGGATAATTTTTCTTGTTGTAGCTACGTGAAAATTGGTAACAAATCTTTATTAATTATATCCTAGCTAACTCATATTGTATTATACATGTATTCTAATATATTATGTAATCTTGGGATACCATAGACACGTATGCAAATGTTTTGACATATCATATCAACCCATGTATATATATTATTTGGAACAACCATAGACACTCTATATGCAGTAATGTTAGAGTTAGCTATACAGGGTTGAGGTTGATTCCAAAAATATATATACTTTGAGTTGTGATCTAGACTGAGACGTGTATACACTGGGTCGTGGATTGATTCAAGATATATATATCGATTTATTTCTGTACATCTAACTGTGGACAACTAGTTGTAGGTTACTAACGAGGACAGCTGACTTAATAAACTTAAAACATTAAAACGTATTAAAAATGTTATAATTTTATTTTGAACATACTTTGATATATATGTACATATTTGTTATAGGTTCGTGAATCGACCAGTGGCCAAGTCTTACTTCCCGACGAAGTAAAAATCTGTGAAAGTGAGTTATAGTCTCACTTTTAAAATCTAATATTTTTGGGATGAGAATACATGCAGCTTTATAAATGTTTTACAAAATAGACACAAGTACATGAAACTACTTTCTATGGTTGAACGATCGAAGCCGAATATGCCCCTTTTTACTTGGTAACCTAAGAATTAGTAAACCAGTCTACTAATTAACGCGAATCCTAAAGATAGATCTATTGGGTCCAACAAACCCATCCGTTGTAGCGGATGCTTTAGTACTTCGATGTTGTTTTATCATGTCCGATGGATGTCCCGGAATGATAGGGGATATTCTTATATGCATCTTGTTAATGTCGGTTACCAGGTGTTCAAATCATATGAATGATTTTTATCTCTATGAATGAGATGTATATTGAAATATGAAATCTTGTGGTCTATTATTACGATTTGATAAATATATAGGTTAAACCTATAACTCACCAACATTTTTATTGATGTTTAAAGCATGTTTATTCTCATGTGATTATTAAGAGCTTCCGCTGTTGCATGCTAAAATAAGGACAAGATTTGGTGTCAGCATGCTTGTATAATATTGTTTAAAACTGCATTCGAGATTTACTCTGTTGTAACATATTAATATTGTAAACCAATATGTATTGGTAGTGTGTAAGTGTGATATTTTTTAGATTATCATTTCTGGATAATCTAGGTGATGTCCTTTTAACCTTGTCGATAAAATAAAGGTTATGGTTTGTTTTTAGGAACGAATGCAGTCTTTGAAAAACGTCTCATATAGAGGTCAAAATCTCGCAACGAAATCAATTAATATGGAACGTTTATAATCAATATGAACGGGACATTTCATTTATAGTATTCGAAATATCCGCGGTCTGCGGTTTGCTTAACTATCCGCAGAAACTTAGCGGAATAAATCGCAGTCTTTAACTAATGCAGAAACAGAACCGATATACTTATTTTCAGCGAATATTCCATACCTTTTGATTATAGGTCGCGTAACTTCTGTAGTGACCCGAACTTTTCCATGTTTATATATATTAATTGAGATTGATATTTACATGATTAAATGTTTCCAACATGTTAAGCAATCAAACTTGTTAAGACTTGATTAATTGAAATAGGTTTCATATAGACAATTGACCACCCAAGTTGACCGGTGATTCACGAACGTTAAAACTTGTAAAAAAACTATATGATGACATATATATGGTTATATGTATAGTTAACATGATATTATGATAAGTAAACATATCATTAATTATATTAACAATGAACTACATATGTAAAAACAAGACTACTAACTTAATGATTTTGAAACGAGACATATATGTAACGTTTATCGTTGTAACGACATTTAATGTATATATATCATATTAAGAGATATTCGTACATCATAATATCATGATAATATAATAATTTAAAATCTCTTTTGATATTATAAACATTGGGTTAACAACATTTAACAAGATCGTTAACCTAAAGGTTTCAAAACAACACTTACATGTAACGACTAACGATGACTTAACGACTCAGTTAAAATGTATATACATGTAGTGTTTTAATATGTATTTATACACTTTTGAAAGACTTCAATACACTTATCAAAATACTTCTACTTAACAAAAATGCTTACAATTACATTCTCGTTCAGTTTCATCAACAATTCTACTCGTATGCACCCGTATTCGTACTCGTACAATACACAGCTTTTAGATGTATGTACTATTGGTATATACACTCCAATGATCAGCTCTTAGCAGCCCATGTGAGTCACCTAACACATGTGGGAACCATCATTTGGCAACTAGCAAGAAATATCTCATAAGATTACAAAAATATGAGTAATCATTCATGACTTATTTACATGAAAACAAAATTACATATCCTTTATATCTAATCCATACACCAACGACCAAAAACACCTACAAACACTTTCATTCTTCAACTTTCTTCATCTAATTGAACTCTCTCAAGTTCTATCTTCAAGTTCTAAGTGTTCTTCATAAATTCCAAAAGTTCTAGTTTCATAAAATCAAGAATACTTTCAAGTTTGCTAGCTCACTTCCAATCTTGTAAGGTGATCATCCAACCTCAAGAAATCTTTGTTTCTTACAGTAGGTTATCATTCTAATACAAGGTAATAATCATATTCAAACTTTGGTTCAATTTCTATAACTATAACAATCTTATTTCAAGTGATGATCTTACTTGAACTTGTTTTCGTGTCATGATTTTGCTTCAAGAACTTTGAGCCATCCAAGGATCCATTGAAGCTAGATCCATTTTTCTCTTTTCCAGTAGGTTCATCCAAGGAACTTAAGGTAGTAATGATGTTCATAACATCATTCGATTCATACATATAAAGCTATCTTATTCGAAGGTTTAAACTTGTAATCACTAGAACATAGTTTAGTTAATTCTAAACTTGTTCGCAAACAAAAGTTAATCCTTCTAACTTGACTTTTAAAATCAACTAAACACATGTTCTATATCTATATGATATGCTAACTTAATGATTTAAAACCTGGAAACACGAAAAACACCGTAAAACCGGATTTACGCCGTCGTAGTAACACCGCGGGCTGTTTTGGGTTAGTTAATTAAAAACTATGATAAACTTTGATTTAAAAGTTGTTATTCTGAGAAAATGATTTTTATTATGAACATGAAACTATATCCAAAAATTATGGTTAAACTCAAAGTGGAAGTATGTTTTCTAAAATGGTCATCTAGACGTCGTTCTTTCGACTGAAATGACTACCTTTACAAAAACGACTTGTAACTTATTTTTCCGACTAGAAACCTATACTTTTTTTGTTTAGATTCATAAAATAGAGTTCAATATGAAACCATAGCAATTTGATTCACTCAAAACGGATTTAAAATGAAGAAGTTATGGGTAAAACAAGATTGGATAATTTTTCTCATTTTAGCTACGTGAAAATTGGTAACAAATCTATTCCAACCATAACTTAATCAACTTGTATTATATATTATGTAATCTTGAGATACCATAGACACGTATACAATGTTTCGACCTATCATGTCGACACATCTATATATATTTCGGAACAACCATAGACACTCTATATGTGAATGTTGGAGTTAGCTATACAGGGTTGAGGTTGATTCCAACATATATATAGTTTGAGTTGTGATCAATACTGAGATACGTATACACTGGGTCGTGGATTGATTCAAGATAATATTTATCGATTTATTTCTGTACATCTAACTGTGGACAACTAGTTGTAGGTTACTAACGAGGACAGCTGACTTAATAAACTTAAAACATCAAAATATATTAAAAGTGTTGTAAATATATTTTGAACATACTCTGATATATATGTATATATTGTTATAGGTTCGTGAATCAACCAGTGGCCAAGTCTTACTTCCCGACGAAGTAAAAATCTGTGAAAGTGAGTTATAGTCCCACTTTTAAAATCTAATATTTTTGGGATGAGAATACATGCAGGTTTTATAAATGATTTACAAAATAGACACAAGTACGTGAAACTACATTCTATGGTTGAATTATCGAAATCGAATATGCCCCTTTTTATTAAGTCTGGTAATCTAAGAATTAGGGAACAGACACCCTAATTGACGCGAATCCTAAAGATAGATCTATTGGGCCTAACAAACCCCATCCAAAGTACCGGATGCTTTAGTACTTCGAAATTTATATCATATCCGAAGGGTGTCCCGGAATGATGGGGATATTCTTATATATGCATCTTGTTATTGTCGGTTACCAGGTGTTCACCATATGAATGATTTTTATCTCTATGTATGGGATGTGTATTGAAATATGAAATCTTGTGGTCTATTGTTACGATTTGATATATATAGGTTAAACCTATAACTCACCAACATTTTTGTTGACGTTTTAAGCATGTTTATTCTCAGGTGATTATTAAGAGCTTCCGCTGTCGCATACTTAAATAAGGACAAGATTTGGAGTCCATGCTTGTATGATATTGTGTAAAAACTGCATTCAAGGAACTTATTTTGTTGTAACATATTTGTATTGTAAACCATTATGTAATGGTCGTGTGTAAACAGGATATTTTAGATTATCATTATTTGATAATCTACGTAAAGCTTTTTAAACCTTTATTGATGAAATAAAGGTTATGGTTTGTTTAAAAATGAATGCAGTCTTTGAAAAACGTCTCATATAGAGGTCAAAACCTCGCAACGAAATCAATTAATATGGAACGTTTTTAATCAATAAGAACGGGACATTTCAGTTGGTATCCGAGCATTGGTCTTAGAGAACCAGAAAATTTGCATTAGTGTGTCTTATCGAGTTTGTTAGGATGCATTAGTGAGTCTGGACTTCGACCGTGTTTTCTTTAAAAATGATTGCTTAACATTTTTGTTGGAAACTATATATTTTTAACATATGAATATTATGTGATATATTAATCTCTTAACGTGTTTGATATTATGTGATAGATGTCTACCTCTAGAACAAGTCCCATTGACTCACCTAATAATAATGAAGAGTCAAATGTAAATTGGAATGATTTGTGGACTGATTCACAAGTTCCCGAAGAGGAACCGGAAGAAGAGTCGGAACCGGAAGAAGAATCGGAACCAGAAGAAGAATCGGAACCGGATGAAGAAATAGAACCGGTGGGGGAAATAATAAAACGGTTAAGTAAAAGAAAATCCTCAACCAACCGACCAAAGTTAATTATGGTCAATGGTGTTTCCGCCAAGGAAGCAAAATATTGGGAGGATTACCAATTCTCCGATGAATCGGATTCCGACGAGAATTCCGATGATGTTATAGAAATTACCCCAACTGAATTTAAAAAGGCAAAAGAAAATAATAAGGGAAAGGGCATAAAAATAGAGAAATCTAATTCCAACCCCGATGAACTTTATATGTATCGTCAACCCCCGAAGTCCTTAAGTTGTAACAATGACCCGGGAACCTCTAAACCACCAGGTTTTTCTAAACCAATGTGGACAACGACGGCTTGTATTAGGGGAACATCATATATCCCTAGAAACTTGGCAAAACGAACCAAAACCGAAGAAGAAGAAACGAGCGAGTCGGAATAAGATAGTTGTATTCGTGTGGTGTAATATATGGAATATAGTGTTCTTATGCTTTATGATATATGTAAAAATTGCTTGTATTAATAAGTATTTTTTTTATGAATCTAACTCTTGTCTATTTTACAGTTTAAAAACACAAAATGGATAGACAACCCAATATTTTAAGAGACCTACCCGGAGACATGATTGATGAAATCTTGTCTAGAGTCGGCCAGAATTCTTCGGCACAACTATTTAAGGCGAGATCAGTTTGTAAGACATTCGAAGAACGTTCCAAGAATGTCTTGGTTTATAAGAGACTTTCGTTTGAAAGATGGGGGATATCACATTGGGAAACCCATAAGTTACGATGTGTTTACTTTGACGCATATATTGCGGGGAACCCAAATGCTATTTTACGCAACGGGTTAAGAAATTATTTTGACTCAATATATCCGAATATTGGACTTCGTGATTTAGAAAAAGCGGCTAACATGCAACATAAAGAAGCATGTTATGCTTACGGATTAGTAATGTTCGCTTCTCACCAAAGTGAGAACAAGAACATCGGGCTACAACTATTAAACAAAACGTTTCCACAAGTGACGGAGTCGGTAATTGGGGTAAGAAATGAGGTTTTTAGATTATTACGGGACTGTTGGACATTACGTAACCCTCGTCCCTTTGATGACGTTACAACACGCTGTCTTATCAACGGCCATAACGGTTATGTTGCACAAGACCAAGGATGGGAAGTAGTCCTAGTAAAACCAGAATGCATGACTTGTTTCTGGACGTATGAATTACGTGTCTTTATTGCCTTTGCTGAACGACTTGTGTACTAGCTAGAATTGTCTTCACAACTATCTTGTATCAAAGTTATTGTGTGCTATATTTCATGCTTTATGTAAAATAAGCGGTATTGTAAGTTTGTAAAATATTGTATAAAAGTTTGAACGCGAAATATTATTATAATCAGTTTTTCATATAGAATTGTAGTAGTTGAATTGTATATTAGCTACTAAGTATGAACTTAACGGGTAGGTACTACCCGAATTTAAACTTATAAAATGCTAATATGAAGAAAAAGCTTTTATAAATGAGTTCATATTATGCTACGAAATACTATTAACTACTCTTAATATTCTGTATGATTAACTTGTTCCATTTAACTATTTTGAAGGAAATGGCACCGACTACTCGACACACCGTGAATATGAATGAAGAGGAATTCCGTACTTTTCTAGCTTCAAACATAGCCGCAGTACAGGCTGCGCTACATACCAATAATAACCTTGGATCTAGCAGTACAGGAAATCGTGTAGGATGCACCTACAAAGAATTCACTGCCTGCAAACCTTTGGAATTTGATGGAACCGAAGGACCGATCGGATTGAAACGGTGGACCGAGAAGGTTGAATCGGTGTTTGCCATAAGTAAGTGTACTGAAGAGGACAAAGTGAAGTACGCTACGCATACCTTCACAGGTTCTGCGTTAACATGGTGGAATACCTATCTAGAGCAAGTGGGACAAGATGATGCGTACGCACTACCGTGGTCAGCATTCAAGCACTTGATGAACGAGAAGTACCGTCCCAGAACCGAGGTTAATAAGCTCAAGACAGAACTTAGAGGGTTACGAACCCAAGGATTTGATATTACCACGTACGAAAGACGATTCACAGAATTGTGCCTATTGTGTCCGGGAGCATTCGAAGATGAGGAAGAGAAGATCGACGCGTTTGTGAAAGGATTACCGGAAAGAATCCAAGAAGATATAAGTTCACACGAGCCCGCCTCCATACAACAGGCATGTAGAATGGCTCACAAACTAGTGAACCAGATTGAAGAAAGAATTAAAGAACAGACTGCTGAAGAGGCCAATGTGAAGCAAGTCAAAAGAAAGTGGGAGGAAAACGGTGATAAGAATCACCAATACAACAACAACAGCAATTACAACAATAATCGCAACAATTATCCCAACAATCGCAACATCAATCGCAACTACAACAAACGGCCCAACAACAACAACAACAACAACAACAACAACAACTACAACAATCATCCCAACAACAATAATAACCGCAACAACAACAACAATCAGAAGCAACTATGCCAAAGGTGTGAAAAGAATCACTCGGGGTTCTGCACCAAATTTTGCAACAAGTGTAAAAGAAATGGTCATAGCGCGGCGAAGTGTGAGGTCTACGGACCAGGGGTTAATAGAACGAAAGGAACAAATAGTGTCGGAACGAGTAATGGCGGAGCAAGTAGTGTCGGAGCAAGTTATGCCAATGTAGTTTGTTATAAATGTGGAAAACCAGGCCACATTATTAGAAATTGCCCGAACCAGGAGAACACGAATGGACAAGGCCGTGGAAGAGTTTTCAATATTAATGCGGCAGAGGCACAGGAAGACCCGGAGCTTGTTACGGGTACGTTTCTTATTGACAATAAATCTGCTTACGTTTTATTTGATTCGGGTGCGGATAGAAGCTATATGAGTAGAGATTTTTGTGCTAAATTAAGTTGTCCATTGACGCCTTTGGATAGTAAATTTTTACTCGAATTAGCAAATGGTAAATTAATTTCAGCAGATAATATATGTCGGAATCGAGAAATTAAACTGGTTAGCGAAACATTTAAGATTGATTTGATACCAGTAGAGTTAGGGAGTTTTGATGTGATAATCGGTATGAACTGGTTGAAAGAAGTGAAAGCGGAGATCGTTTGTTACAAAAATGCAATTCGCATTATACGAGAAAAAGGAAAACCCTTAATGGTGTACGGAGAAAAGGGCAACACGAAGCTACATCTTATTAGTAATTTGAAGGCACAAAAACTAATAAGAAAAGGTTGCTATGCTGTTCTAGCACACGTCGAGAAAGTACAAACTGAAGAAAAGAGCATCAATGATGTTCCCATTGCAAAAGAATTTCCCGATGTATTTCCGAAAGAATTACCGGGATTACCCCCACATCGATCCGTTGAATTTCAAATAGATCTTGTACCAGGAGCTGCACCAATAGCTCGTGCTCCTTACAGACTCGCACCCAGCGAGATGAAAGAATTGCAAAGCCAATTACAAGAACTTTTAGAGCGTGGTTTCATTCGACCAAGCACATCACCGTGGGGAGCTCCTGTTTTGTTTGTCAAGAAGAAAGATGGTACATTCAGGTTGTGTATCGACTACCGAGAGTTGAACAAACTTACCATCAAGAACCGCTACCCACTACCGAGAATCGACGACTTATTTGATCAACTACAAGGCTCGTCTGTTTATTCAAAGATTGACTTACGTTCCGGGTATCATCAAATGCGGGTGAAAGAAGATGATATTCCAAAGACTGCTTTCAGAACACGTTACGGTCATTACGAGTTTATGGTCATGCCGTTTGGTTTAACTAATGCACCAGCTGTGTTCATGGACCTTATGAACCGAGTGTGTGGACCATACCTTGACAAGTTTGTCATTGTTTTCATTGATGACATACTTATTTACTCAAAGAATGACCAAGAACACGGTGAACATTTGAGAAAGGTGTTAGAAGTATTGAGGAAGGAAGAATTGTACGCTAAGTTTTCAAAGTGTGCATTTTGGTTGGAAGAAGTTCAATTCCTCGGTCACATAGTGAACAAAGAAGGTATTAAGGTGGATCTGGCAAAGATAGAAACTGTTGAAAAGTGGGAAACCCCGAAAACTCCGAAACACATACGCCAGTTTTTAGGACTAGCTGGTTACTACAGAAGGTTCATCCAAGACTTTTCCAGAATAGCAAAACCCTTGACTGCATTAACGCATAAAGGGAAGAAATTTGAATGGAATGATGAACAAGAGAAAGCGTTTCAGTTATTGAAGAAAAAGCTAACTACGGCACCTATATTGTCATTGCCTGAAGGGAATGATGATTTTGTGATTTATTGTGACGCATCAAAGCAAGGTCTCGGTTGTGTATTAATGCAACGAACGAAGGTGATTGCTTATGCGTCTAGACAATTGAAGATTCACGAACAAAATTATACGACGCATGATTTGGAATTAGGCGCGGTTGTTTTTGCATTAAAGACTTGGAGGCACTACTTATATGGAGTCAAAAGTATTATATATACCGACCACAAAAGTCTTCAACACATATTTAATCAGAAACAACTGAATATGAGGCAGCGTAGGTGGATTGAATTATTGAATGATTACGATTTTGAGATTCGTTACCACCCGGGGAAGGCAAATGTGGTAGCCGATGCCTTGAGCAGGAAGGATAGAGAACCCATTCGAGTAAAATCTATGAATATAATGATTCATAATAACATTACTACTCAAATAAAGGAGGCGCAACAAGGAGTTTTAAAAGAGGGAAATTTAAAGGATGAAATACCCAAAGGATCGGAGAAGCATCTTAATATTCGGGAAGACGGAACCCGGTATAGGGCTGAAAGGATTTGGGTACCAAAATTTGGAGATATGAGAGAAATGGTACTTAGAGAAGCTCATAAAACCAGATACTCAATACATCCTGGAACGGGGAAGATGTACAAGGATCTCAAGAAACATTTTTGGTGGCCGGGTATGAAAGCCGATGTTGCTAAATACGTAGGAGAATGTTTGACGTGTTCTAAGGTCAAAGCTGAGCATCAGAAACCATCAGTTCTACTTCAACAACCCGAAATCCCGGAATGGAAATGGGAAAACATTACCATGGATTTCATCACTAAATTGCCAAGGACTGCAAGTGGTTTTGATACTATTTGGGTAATAGTTGATCGTCTCACCAAATCAGCACACTTCCTACCAATAAGAGAAGATGACAAGATGGAGAAGTTAGCACGACTGTATTTGAAGGAAGTCGTCTCCAGACATGGAATACCAATCTCTATTATCTCTGATAGGGATGGCAGATTTATTTCAAGATTCTGGCAGACATTACAGCAAGCATTAGGAACTCGTCTAGACATGAGTACTGCCTATCATCCACAAACTGATGGGCAGAGCGAAAGGACGATACAAACGCTTGAAGACATGCTACGAGCATGTGTTATTGATTTCGGAAACAGTTGGGATCGACATCTACCGTTAGCAGAATTTTCCTACAACAACAGCTACCATTCAAGCATTGAGATGGCGCCGTTTGAAGCACTTTATGGTAGAAAGTGCAGGTCTCCGATTTGTTGGAGTGAGGTGGGGGATAGACAGATTACGGGTCCGGAGATTATACAAGAAACTACCGAGAAGATCATCCAAATTCAACAACGGTTGAAAACCGCCCAAAGTCGACAAAAGAGCTACGCTGACATTAAAAGAAAAGATATAGAATTTGAAATTGGAGAGATGGTCATGCTTAAAGTTTCACCTTGGAAAGGCGTTGTTCGATTTGGTAAACGAGGGAAATTAAATCCAAGGTATATTGGACCATTCAAGATTATTGATCGTGTCGGACCAGTAGCTTACCGACTTGAGTTACCTCAACAACTCGCGGCTGTACATAACACTTTCCACGTCTCGAATTTGAAGAAATGTTTTGCTAAAGAAGATCTCACTATTCCGTTAGATGAAATCCAAATCAACGAAAAACTCCAATTCATCGAAGAACCAGTCGAAATAATGGATCGTGAGGTTAAAAGACTTAAGCAAAACAAGATACCAATTGTTAAGGTTCGATGGAATGCTCGTAGAGGACCCGAGTTCACCTGGGAGCGTGAAGATCAGATGAAGAAGAAATACCCGCATCTATTTCCAGAAGATTCGTCAACACCTTCAACAGCTTAAAATTTCGGGACGAAATTTATTTAACGGGTAGGTACTGTAGTGACCCGAACTTTTCCATGTTTATATATATTAATTGAGATTGATATTTACATGATTAAATGTTTCCAACATGTTAAGCAATCAAACTTGTTAAGACTTGATTAATTGAAATAGGTTTCATATAGACAATTGACCACCCAAGTTGACCGGTGATTCACGAACGTTAAAACTTGTAAAAAAACTATATGATGACATATATATGGTTATATGTATAGTTAACATGATATTATGATAAGTAAACATATCATTAATTATATTAACAATGAACTACATATGTAAAAACAAGACTACTAACTTAATGATTTTGAAACGAGACATATATGTAACGTTTATCGTTGTAACGACATTTAATGTATATATATCATATTAAGAGATATTCGTACATCATAATATCATGATAATATAATAATTTAAAATCTCTTTTGATATTATAAACATTGGGTTAACAACATTTAACAAGATCGTTAACCTAAAGGTTTCAAAACAACACTTACATGTAACGACTAACGATGACTTAACGACTCAGTTAAAATGTATATACATGTAGTTTTTTAATATGTATTTATACACTTTTGAAAGACTTCAATACACTTATCAAAATACTTCTACTTAACAAAAATGCTTACAATTACATTCTCGTTCAGTTTCATCAACAATTCTACTCGTATGCACCCGTATTCGTACTCGTACAATACACAGCTTTTAGATGTATGTACTATTGGTATATACACTCCAATGATCAGCTCTTAGCAGCCCATGTGAGTCACCTAACACATGTGGGAACCATCATTTGGCAACTAGCAAGAAATATCTCATAAGATTACAAAAATATGAGTAATCATTCATGACTTATTTACATGAAAACAAAATTACATATCCTTTATATCTAATCCATACACCAACGACCAAAAACACCTACAAACACTTTCATTCTTCAACTTTCTTCATCTAATTGAACTCTCTCAAGTTCTATCTTCAAGTTCTAAGTGTTCTTCATAAATTCCAAAAGTTCTAGTTTCATAAAATCAAGAATACTTTCAAGTTTGCTAGCTCACTTCCAATCTTGTAAGGTGATCATCCAACCTCAAGAAATCTTTGTTTCTTACAGTAGGTTATCATTCTAATACAAGGTAATAATCATATTCAAACTTTGGTTCAATTTCTATAACTATAACAATCTTATTTCAAGTGATGATCTTACTTGAACTTGTTTTCGTGTCATGATTTTGCTTCAAGAACTTTGAGCCATCCAAGGATCCATTGAAGCTAGATCCATTTTTCTCTTTTCCAGTAGGTTCATCCAAGGAACTTAAGGTAGTAATGATGTTCATAACATCATTCGATTCATACATATAAAGCTATCTTATTCGAAGGTTTAAACTTGTAATCACTAGAACATAGTTTAGTTAATTCTAAACTTGTTCGCAAACAAAAGTTAATCCTTCTAACTTGACTTTTAAAATCAACTAAACACATGTTCTATATCTATATGATATGCTAACTTAATGATTTAAAACCTGGAAACACGAAAAACACCGTAAAACCGGATTTACGCCGTCGTAGTAACACCGCGGGCTGTTTTGGGTTAGTTAATTAAAAACTATGATAAACTTTGATTTAAAAGTTGTTATTCTGAGAAAATGATTTTTATTATGAACATGAAACTATATCCAAAAATTATGGTTAAACTCAAAGTGGAAGTATGTTTTCTAAAATGGTCATCTAGACGTCGTTCTTTCGACTGAAATGACTACCTTTACAAAAACGACTTGTAACTTATTTTTCCGACTAGAAACCTATACTTTTTTTGTTTAGATTCATAAAATAGAGTTCAATATGAAACCATAGCAATTTGATTCACTCAAAACGGATTTAAAATGAAGAAGTTATGGGTAAAACAAGATTGGATAATTTTTCTCATTTTAGCTACGTGAAAATTGGTAACAAATCTATTCCAACCATAACTTAATCAACTTGTATTATATATTATGTAATCTTGAGATACCATAGACACGTATACAATGTTTCGACCTATCATGTCGACACATCTATATATATTTCGGAACAACCATAGACACTCTATATGTGAATGTTGGAGTTAGCTATACAGGGTTGAGGTTGATTCCAACATATATATAGTTTGAGTTGTGATCAATACTGAGATACGTATACACTGGGTCGTGGATTGATTCAAGATAATATTTATCGATTTATTTCTGTACATCTAACTGTGGACAACTAGTTGTAGGTTACTAACGAGGACAGCTGACTTAATAAACTTAAAACATCAAAATATATTAAAAGTGTTGTAAATATATTTTGAACATACTCTGATATATATGTATATATTGTTATAGGTTCGTGAATCAACCAGTGGCCAAGTCTTACTTCCCGACGAAGTAAAAATCTGTGAAAGTGAGTTATAGTCCCACTTTTAAAATCTAATATTTTTGGGATGAGAATACATGCAGGTTTTATAAATGATTTACAAAATAGACACAAGTACGTGAAACTACATTCTATGGTTGAATTATCGAAATCGAATATGCCCCTTTTTATTAAGTCTGGTAATCTAAGAATTAGGGAACAGACACCCTAATTGACGCGAATCCTAAAGATAGATCTATTGGGCCTAACAAACCCCATCCAAAGTACCGGATGCTTTAGTACTTCGAAATTTATATCATATCCGAAGGGTGTCCCGGAATGATGGGGATATTCTTATATATGCATCTTGTTATTGTCGGTTACCAGGTGTTCACCATATGAATGATTTTTATCTCTATGTATGGGATGTGTATTGAAATATGAAATCTTGTGGTCTATTGTTACGATTTGATATATATAGGTTAAACCTATAACTCACCAACATTTTTGTTGACGTTTTAAGCATGTTTATTCTCAGGTGATTATTAAGAGCTTCCGCTGTCGCATACTTAAATAAGGACAAGATTTGGAGTCCATGCTTGTATGATATTGTGTAAAAACTGCATTCAAGGAACTTATTTTGTTGTAACATATTTGTATTGTAAACCATTATGTAATGGTCGTGTGTAAACAGGATATTTTAGATTATCATTATTTGATAATCTACGTAAAGCTTTTTAAACCTTTATTGATGAAATAAAGGTTATGGTTTGTTTAAAAATGAATGCAGTCTTTGAAAAACGTCTCATATAGAGGTCAAAACCTCGCAACGAAATCAATTAATATGGAACGTTTTTAATCAATAAGAACGGGACATTTCAACTTCTGCTTTTATCCTTTAACAAATAAAATATACATATACAATACTATGTATATGATCAGGAGCAAAACTTAATTAGAGAATGGAGGGGTAAACGCCCAACGAAGTTTTAGGTAAGTAGTGAGATTTTTAGTCCTTTGAATAACAGACGTTTGAGTTTATGAATCAAATAAACTAGAGTCCGTATGAAGAAGTTATGATAAAAATGTTGACAACTCGCACACTTTACATTTATCAACAAATTAATTATCTTTTCCGTATTTCTCAGTCATTTTTCTACTGCAAACAAGTTTAAACTAAATAAAATAGTTAGTTCAAATGTGGCGGAACTTGAACCCGGCTCGAGATATGTCAAAACTAACGAAAGAGGGGTAAACACATAAAAAACTTATTTTTAGTAAATTTTTGGTGTAATTTTTTTTCCCCGAAATCGAGCCGGGGCGAATACCCTTTTGCCTCCACAATGTTCCGCCTCTGCAGTTCAATAAATTAATACTCCGTATATATTATCCACAATTAGGATTGATATTGCCTTAAAAAATATGTATAAACTAAATAAGTATACTTAGTTCAATAAATTAACATAGATGACCCACATTTAGAATCGATATTGCCTTCGAAAATATGTTTAAACTAAATAAGTATACTTAGTTCAATAAATTAACATAAATGTCTCACAGTTAGAATCGATATTGCCTTCGAAAATATGTATAAAACATGTATATATATTTTCGTCCCTAAATTTTAGGTTCAAGTTCCGTCACTCGCTATTGATCTTTTAATTAAAAGATAGTCGGTTTATGTCTAGAAAAATTCGTATATTATATGTGAGTTTTTTTTTTCATTTAAAAAAAAAAAAAAAGACTCCGTATTTATTCAACTAAATTTCTTTTTTTATTTATCATGACATGAAATGCTATAATAACACAATCATAGCATATGCTTTATATAGGTATACTAGTTTTTGAGCTCGTGCGTTGCACGGCTACTCAAAATCTGTTTAAAGATTAGTTATATAAAAACATAATTTTTTTTCTCCATCGATCTTGGTTCACAATAATGACATATAAATGAATAACGACACAATAATGAATATGTATCGTAAGTGGTCTACTAATTCACAATAATGAATTACCCGTAATAAATTGCTCTTATTTTTTTTATTAATTTCTTTACTCTCTAATATTATTATTAATCATTTATATAATGGATTTTAATCACAATTATTGAGAATTTGACAAGTGTAAATTCTACTTGTCATTAACCCCTTAAAAAATGATTTTGTTGACAAGTAAGCTAAACAAATCTCTTTTTTATATAATTATATAGATATATATATATATATATATATATATATATATATATATATATATATATATATATATATATATATATATATATATATATATATATAGATGCTTTATATAGGTATACATAATTACGTTAGCCTTACTTAAATTAATGACGTCATTTTAATTTACAGGGATTTTTATATGTTTTTCTTACAATTATTTAATCTACGAACATTTTTATATGCTTTTTATTTATATAAAAATTTAAATTTAAATACGAATACAAATAATTTGTTTATGTCCACAAGATTTTAAGATATTTTGCAGTTATTGATTTTATTCGTTTGAAAAAGCACGTTCTTGAATTTGTTAAAAGGGAAGTTAACGCCTTAAACTAAACGCCGATGGTTTTGGCATTTTTTTTTTTTCAGATCTTTTTTCTCCCTCTGTGATCAAACCAGAATAATTTTTTATTTAAAAAAAGAAAGAATTCCAATAAATAAAATATACTCTAATTTCTGAAAAAATAATCATAATATTACTCCGATAAATATTAGAGTATACTGAGAAAGTGAGAAGTATCTGTTGTTGTATTTCTACACAAAAAAAAAAAAAAAATTAATAATAAAAAAAAAATCTTTCTTTATCTTTATTACACTAACGAGTTTGCAAATTGATTTCTGAGTGATACCCAGATCGGTTTCTACTGAAACAATTACAATTTCTGATCACCCCTTTTCACAATCTACAAAACCCAGATTGAAAAACTGTAGATTTGTGAAAATAAAATGGTAAAAATCTTTTCTTGAAATAATTGAGAAATGTTATAAAACATTGATGTTCAACTTTTTATGTTCTATAGTGTTTATCACTGTAAAGTCACTAACAATGTGTTGATTGTGAGAAATTGAATCTGGGTGGATTTTGTTTATAGATTGATTGATTGATTGATTGATTGATTGATTGTTTGATGGGTACTTGTTTTAGTTCTGAGTATGATGAACAACATTGTTTCCAGACAAAGCCAGGTATTGCTAATTTCATATCATTTTGATTAATTTTTATTCTGTTCATTTTGTGCATTCTTATTAAGTAGATTAGCCCTATGTCGGTTGATGATGGTTAGACTCAATTTATGTAGTTATAGTTTGCAATATATTAAAAAAAGGTTATTTTTATTCATTTTTCTTGTTTCCAAATGTAGTCTCCATAATTCTCTTATTCTTATTTTACATAAAGGTTTTATCTTTTTAGAACTAAATGTTCCTGCAAGTTTGCATCCAAGATTCTGTTAGTTTATATGAAATAGTTTGAAAATTAGTCTTAATATAAAGAGGATTTATGTCTTGTTTCGGTTTATATTCAAAACAAACCAACAAGGAGTATGATTTATGTTCGATTCCATATGTAGACTTGGTTCCTTTACATTATTTGCAGTTATAAACAAATTTAAAGTTTTGTTAAATCATATAAATTGGTCAGTTACTTATTGAGATCATAGCATTTGTTGATTAAAAATTGAAAATTTCAGGAGAAATTCAACAAACACCAAATAAAGATGCATTGAAGATTCCATCAAAACAGAGTGTTTTGGATTCACCGAATATTAAAAGTCCCAGTAGTATAGTGGTGATCAACAAAGATGTTAAAGATTTAAGGCAGAATCCTGGATATAGTAATCTTGATATATTTACATACGATGAGATGCGAATAGCCACCAAATTATTTAGGCCCGATCAAGTTCTAGGTGAGGGTGGATTCGGTGTTGTTTATAAAGGAGTTATTGATGAAAATGTGAGACCCGGTTATGCAAAAATTCAAGTTGCTGTTAAAGAGCTCGATCCCGAAGGAATTCAAGGTGATAGGGAATGGCTGGTACGTATATGAAGAACAATTTACCTGTCTTAAAATGTTAGTATTATTTTAAAAAAATTTATCCTTTTTTCAGGCTGAAGTGAATTATTTAGGGCAATTGCAACACCCGAATCTTGTGAAGCTCATTGGATATTGTTGTGAGGAAGATCATCGTCTTTTGGTGTATGAGTATATGGCATCCGGGAGCTTAGAGAAAAATTTGTTTCGCAGTTAGTCACTGGACTAATTTTATAGCTTCCTATATGTTTATTGCTATTTACGTGCATCGTTAGTTATGAATTTGTGGTAGTGGTTGCAAAATGGGCATTTCTGGTAATGGGTCAGTTCAAGTACTTTTTGCGATGTTTCATAATAGTCGGATCGGGTAAAGTGGCTAAGAATACACTTTGGGCAATTTGTAACTCACATGACCTGTTTCTGTTTTAGCTGTTTTTAAAAAGTGACCCATTTGAGATAGAAAATACCCAAATCAACCCATGTATAAGTAAACGGGTTGAATTTGCCACCTCTAAGTGACAATCTGTGTTTGATGAATCATGTCCCTCCAATAGAACTTTAATCATGTGAAAGAAACATCATAATCACAATAATTCTTTTTGAGCAAGCTATTTTGGTAGGAGCACTAAATTGAACGAGAAAGAAAACTGTCGTTGACCAACTCATGTTTGTTCAAGCTAACGGTAATCGTGTTTTGAGACACAAGCAGTCGTGTTGAATCTGTATATTTGTTAAGTCAGTGTGCTTATAATGGGAAACATTTTTGATATTGGTATTAAACTATTGGTTTTTTGGTGTTTAAAAGGAGTATGCGATACGTTAACTTGGTCAAGAAGAATGAAGATTGCTTTAGATGCTGCAAAAGGGCTTGCTTTTCTACATGATGCTGAAAGGCCTATCATTTATCGGGATTTCAAAACATCAAATATCCTGTTGGATGCGGTTGGTCAATATGAGCTGTTATACTTTTTAGATTATTGTTCCTGTCCTTAACTAAAAAAATGACAGAAAATTCATTGTTAATATTTAACTAATTTGCAGGAGTTCAATGCAAAGCTGTCGGATTTTGGACTAGCGAAGGAGGGGCCAATGGGAGATCAAACCCATGTGTCGACTCGAGTTATGGGTACCTACGGATATGCTGCTCCTGAGTATGTCATGACTGGTGAGTTCAGTTATACGCAAACTTTATGTATGTAAATCATAAAATAGCCAAATGTAAAATTCAAAATTTATCAATGTGGGGTATATATAAAAATATATAAATCTAGGCATACATATTTTTCCACCTATTATATCATCACAACTTTGGGAAGAGAAAGCTTGAGATGATTTTTTTTTTTCATTTATATTATTTTATCTGCAATTTACAAATTAGTTACAGAACTTTTGATCATTTTATTTCCGATCCGTCCTGTTCTATTATTGAACATATCTTGAAAAGCAAAAACTTCATATAATTTTTGAAAGTTAAAATGTGGAGGGACTAAACTGTTGTATGGAACTATATGCTTCATTATAGGTACTAACTGAATATTATACCTTTGCTTAGGTTTCTGGTTCTATTCAATGATGTGGTAGTAAATGGAGTGTGGCATATATAATATACTCCTATATAATATATATGGTCCATCCGAATTAAATGGTCAACTTGGACTCAGTTAGGTGCAATTGTGTCCTACAAAATTTAACTTTTAATAGCTAGATGGCCTTATTAGTTGCATGATAAATCGTAGCATGAGATTTCATACGTAATAAATTACATTCAATGGTCTTAATCTAATTGCAACATTATTATAATAATTGGTGTTACAAGGTTGAGATATTCATACTGTTTTGTACTTGAGTTTGTGAAGGGTTGACTTTTTAAAGTCAGCTATGGACTTATTATGTGCATATGTATGTTTTGAAATTGCTTTAGTAAGTATGAAAGTGTACAATTTGAAAATCTCAGACTCGTTATTATGTATCGAATAAATATTTGATAATTTTGGTGTGGCAGGACACTTGACTGCAAGAAGTGATATATATGGGTTTGGGGTGGTGCTTCTCGAGATGTTAATTGGACGAAGAGCCATGGACAAGAGCCGCCCTAGCCGTGAACACAACCTTGTCGAATGGGCTAGACCGCTTCTTGTTCACAACAAGAAACTTGTAAGAATACTAGACCCGAGAATGGAAGGTCAATATTCATCAAAAACCGCCATAAAAGTTGCCAATCTGGCCTACCAATGTCTCAGTCAAAATCCTAAAGGTAGGCCCGTTATGACCCAGGTCGTTGAGACACTCGAGTCTATTCAGACCCGCGACCTTGGTCAAGAAGAGGCTCTTTTTCAAAGTGGGAGCGGGAGTGTGACGTTGTTTGAGGCCCCGGACTTCAAAAAGAAGGAAAATCAAGTCAAAGGTGATGGCGAAAACGAGGTCCCAATGGAGATTAAGATATCTTAGAATGAAATATGTTTTAATGAAAACTTTGTTGTACAAGATCTATTTGGATAGCTTTTATTTTTGGGTTACTCAGATGTGAAGTTTCTGATTATAAATTGATTAGATGAAATGAAATGAAATTTCTACTTTATTTCAACTGTTGATCATTTTGGCTTATGTGATCAGTTTTCTTGATCTGATCTTTCTATTTTTCGCCATAAAAACTGTTCAATGGCATTATTATTGAGACGTGATTCTAGTACTAGTTGGTTGTGTATTGAAGGTACTACAGTATTTCTTAAAAATCCGTATACGGTAATACTAATTGCAACTGGCATTTAAGGATGTATAATAAGTATAACTTAATATAAATATAAATACAAAAAATAAAACAGTGATCATCACAAACATGACCTTATATATAATAATTATTTAAGTAAATTGGAGTCAGATCACTTTTTCTCCTTCAAAATAAGACTGATTCAAGCCTGACCATAGTACACAGAGAGCTCGTGTTATGCCAAAACGTAAACTTTTTGCTTCACATATTCGAAAGAAAACATCATATCATGTTCAAGTTCTATCATTCACTAACGATCAACCTACAATTCAAAACTAAGCACTTGAGCTGTAACGTCTAAAAAAGTAAATCATCAGTCTCATAAGCATTCAACGCAACCACACGCAGTTATCTCAAGAGCATTTTCCTGCATAAGAAAACATTTTCATTCCGTTAATATCATAGCGCTTGATTGGACATAAAAGTTAAGAATATAGACATCGGCATTCAAGAATATAACTATAGTGAGTATAAAAGATGCATGTAAGCACAGGATATAGTAAATTCTAAGCATATGATTGCGTACCCCAAACTTGATGCAATCGTGATACCAACTGCGTAATAGACCTCCTATCGGTAGCATTCGGGAACTCCATGTCAACAACTTCTTGAATTGCACCCAAGAACTGTCTCCTTGCTTTTGCAGTGAATACAAAATGATTTGGTCCATGCCCACTACTCAAGTCAACTGCCTGAAAAATATCATGAGATATAATAAATTTGTTAAGTCAACTTATGATATGATTCTAGTAAGTACAGGTGGCAAAATGGGCAGGATTATTACCTGCTGCAACCAGGGAATTATCGAACTCATGAACTGCTGTTTAGACAAAAACAAAGCCAAAGTGCTGAGTACATCATTTGCAGTTCTATTTGATAAATTTTCTAAAACAGGCCCTGTTTTATCAAGAAGATCAACTAAAACCATTTCATCACCAGAATTCAACGCTTCAACGTACGCAGAGTCTAAGTCACCTTGAGAAAAGTAGCCTTTAATAATTTTGCAGGAACTATGCTCGACTTCCATATTCAAACTGAACCCACCACCACCACCATAGTTTCTATTCGGTCCTCGATGGTTCCCCACCCCCAAACTACTCTTCTGCATGCCCTTTCCTGCAGGGTTTCTACTTAACTTTACAGCGGGGTCCACCCATATATCTGAACCGCTACCGGTACTAGCACGAGTGTCAGTTTTGCTTCTAGTAAACGTAGAGTCTTCCCAAGAATCAGATTTTCTTATCGGCTCCAACGGAAATTTCCTACTGCGTGTATCCAATGATGATCTTGGAGTGCAGGTCGAGAGTCTAGGAGACGGAGTAGTAGAATTCTTTTTTAGGAATCGAGCGGTTAATTCGGAATGTCGTCCACCGTGATCGACGTTTTCCGCCATTTGATCCACCACATCTTCTAAACTTGACACCTTTTGTTGTATCATGGACAAGCTATCCATTGTTTTTGTAGCAAACATCTAATACATGTGCACAGTAATCAAGTACAAAAATATGAATTACAGATGGTAAAAGTTGTGAGTATATAAGTTGTGAGTATATACTTTGTAATTAAAATTCAAAACCTGAAACCCAAATGTCATATAGTGGCGCTACTTGTCAACTTATAAGATGATTTAGTAATACGGGTAAGATGGGAAGATTTGATAACGGGTCAAAGTGTATATTTTGTTGCACTGGTTGGGTTGACCCGAAACACTTTTTGCCCTAAACTTTTAGATTCTCCATTAAATATTCAGAGATTGAGGCAACAATATTATACTATTTGAAAAACAAACTGAATAATAGATATATTAACAGATAAAATAAAACCAGAATTGACCCATTTATGAGTAACTGAGTCTGAAATCTTCCGAAAACCATTCAAGTACATAACAGTATAAAACCCTCTAAATCACTTTATTATAAAAGTTTAAAATATATATTACTATCACAAAAAATATCTATGATAAAAAAAGTAATAATTGTTTGTGGTACAAGACTCAAAGTGTAATAGAAGATTGACCGTTTGACACAAGCTCATCATCCAACCCAAGTGACCCGCACCTTTTACCACCCCTACAAAGGTCAAGACAGTTACCTGCAACATATTCATTAGATTCGACTGTTTGGTTTCTATTTCTAGAAGCTTTTCTCGAATGCAAACCATATCTTTCGCTGTTTGCACACAACACGCATGCTGCTCATGCACAACTTGAGAACTTGAATCTGTGACAGTTGAATCAACACTTGTACGATCCTCACTTTTAGAAAAATACCTTTGTTCTTCAGTACTAATTTCTTCTTCCACTTGGTGTTGATTTACTCCTTTTGATTTCACCATTTCACCCTTTAAACGATAGTCCCCAGTCACCGGACCCGCATTAATAGTGGATGCAGATGAACAATCCTGTTTGCCATCCAACGGTGCATGTTCATATCCGAGTTCTTGAGTCAAAGTGATATCAGGTTTAGTACGTTCAAACATTTTAGTGACGGTACTACCTTCAGACTCTTCATCGTGAGTGTACGCTAAAGAGATATTACATTTTTTGGGAACACTAACTTCTATATGCCAATCATTTGTCTTGGGATTCAGTGGACTATCCACATAACTATGACCCGTATTCCTAACTGATAGTGGAACCCGTTTTCTTATTGACGTAGATTCAGAATTGCTTGGAATGTCACTGTAATCACCTGCAATTTTAGAAGAAGAAAAAAAATCATGAAATAAACATTTATGTTGATTTAAAAAGATATCTTTGTAAGAAAGGATTTGCTGCATTTTTAGGAAACTTATAACAGAAAGTGTTACAAATTTTTTTGTGGAAAAATAATAAAGATGTACCAAGTCTTGAATATTTCTTTCCTAAGAACTAGCAAGTATAGATACCAAGTTATAAATTATTTAGAAAACTTAAATCATATGTATCAATCGATGATTATGCTGATACCGACAATTGTCCACATCAAGTAAAAACCATAACAACATTGAATCACATATTTAACGATATAAGCTGAAAATTTCATGTATGCAACAGTTACAAAATAAGGCCACCAGTCATTGCTAAACCTTTGATTGAAGATCCGGCTTCTGAAAGTTCCGATGCATCTGTTCCTAGAAGACTTTTCCAGAGATGTAAGGCTTGAAGTACTGCGTCCCTAACTGGTTTAACCTATACAAATGAAACAATTCTTAGATCTAAGACACGTGCATTGATTGTGGTGGCAAAATGGGCAAGTCAGGTATAGTTGTGTTGACCCAAACGCTCTTCATCTTAACACTTTCTTGAAAGCTAGCATCATCTATGATTACAAAAACAAGTTTGAAAGTTTTATACATTTATGTGGTGAATTCAAGTTTATAGACATTTAACTGTTGGACCCATTTGACTCATTTCCTTTTTCATTTAAATCTTTTTATTATATGGACTGCTATAGACATAAGCAAGGTTGCAAGACTTGGTACTCATAGAGTACTCGGTCGGAACTTTTTAGGGAGTACTCTGCAACTCGGGGAGTACTCGGATTTTGACCAAGTTTGATTTTGACCGAGTATTGAATGAATTATGATCAGTTTCCTAGTTTGACCGAGTTTTGATCAAGTTTGACCCAGCACTCGGGGAGTACTCAGAGCTCACTAAAAACCAAGTACCCGGGGAGTAATTCCGAGTTCTGCAACAATGGACAAAATATAACATAATTGGACCCAGTCAAAAGTAAATAGGTTGATATTGCCACCCCTACATACAATAAAGTAAACTCCCAGAAGTTTATTTGCAAAAGAATACCAACCTTATCAAAGCGACACATTTCAAGTGAACGAATGCAAGATGACTTAAGAGAAATGGCACATGATCCATTGCTTGAAGCAAGTTCTGTTAATGCTTCAGCAGCAGCTTTTCGTGTTCTCCAGTCACTGTTTTTAAGAGCTTCTTGGATGCTAGTCATTGCGGCAATTAGCATACTTTGTGTCGAAGCCCCCCCTGCCTGAAATTTTATAAATTTTATAAATAATACTTTATACTATAAAATTGATTATGCATCTAATCACAACGCCATTCACACAAGACAAATTAAATAGAAACAAACAAACCTGAATGATACTTCTGTTTAACTCAATTACGGCTGGTTTTGCCATAAAGTGTGGATTTTTAAGCATCTTTGTCGTCCTTGTCAGCATACGTTGTAGTATAGGCAACGGGGGGTCACGTGTATGATCAATTACCCGAGATAAACACAACGCTGAACCAAACTGAACATGTTTATTTTGCTCGCCTAATGCTTCAAATAAAGGTCTCACTAGTACAACAAAGCTTCCCTCAGGCTCAAAATTACTAAATTTAGACGCCAATATACCCATAGTCTCAACACATGCATTTCTTACAACAGAATCTGGATCCTTGAGTCGTTTAACAATACTAACAACCATTTTTCCTAAGTGGGGCCCGATGAGACCGTGATGGAAAGTCGTGAGCATACCCATTAATCTAATACACTCCTTACGAACAGCTATTTTTTGTTCTGAATCGGTATCTAAAATGCACGACAAGAATATTGAAATTCCATCTGCGGTTAAACTTTCTATTGTTCTTCCAAGTTCATCAACCCCAATTTCATACGTATCTCTATCGGAAATCTTATTTAATGCGAGAATTACTCGTTGTTTCAGCTCAAAAGTCACATGTTGATTGTTAGTCCTAGTGGAACTTCCCTTCGATTTTAACGTAGCGTGCATCTTCATCTTAAGCTCCTTTAAAAAAACTCCTAATACAGCCCTAGGTGTTACTAAATTCCATCAACTTCAACTAACACATAACAAAAAAAAAAAAAAAAAAAATGATCCACATCAGGTATCAATCTGCGAGAAATAAAATAAATAATTGCAGGAAATTGAGCTATTTGTAAAGAAAATTCAATAAATAATTCAAAAGCTAGTAAATCAGTAGAAATGGAAATAATTCAAAAATGGCTACAACATATACAGACTAAAACCCTTTTTAGAATAAGTAATTAACTTCTTTTAATAAACTAAATGTAATTGCAGCATAGGAGAGATAACTATCATGAACAGATCATAATGTAAATCGGATGTAATGTTAACAAGATCACACCTATTCAAACGTATCCCCCATTAAACCCTAGAAATAGATACAACCATTTATTTATATGATTCTGTAAGCAGCAACCAAATAATGCAAAGCTTTATATTATTACTCGTGTAAGATAAACTTATTACCTGGAAACATACTCACAGAATGGGAAACAAAATCTGCATAAAGGGTTTGAAAGAAATGGAAATACAAAAACATTGAAGAAGATACCGTACTTACTATAATATAATATAATATTATTATATTATTTCTTGAATTTTGAAAAAATAAGCAAGTGGGGCGTTAAACCTCTGTTTTCGCGCTTACATGACTATGGATTCGAATTTAAAGTACGATTTGGATTTATTGTATTTTTGTAACGTGGGTTCCAATGTGTGTCATATGCTTTGTCAATTTCTACTATTTGGCCCCTCAACTTGTCTTTACTGTTTAATTATATCCAAAAATGTCATGTTTCATTTGTTTCAAATCTAAGCAAGAGATTACTGTAGTTCAGCAGGTTGACAGGTCAATTAATGGCTAAAAAATATATAGTTCACATTTTTGTGTATCTTAAACATAACATATGCACAAATAAAGTACCTTTAAAAAATATAGTTCACATTTGTTTCACACTATTGTATGTATTTGATAATTTTGTTGAGTCGACATGTCATATGAGTATATGACTCATCATTTTGATATCATCAAAAGCGGTATCACTCACCAGTGTATAAGTTATAAGAAGTTGAACACATACATACATATATAGAATATCAATAACTTAAAGTTTGATGGATATATAATGACAACTTTTATAGTCGGATACATTTCAATTTTCAAACACTTAAGCATAATACTTATGACATGCTCTTATTTTTCTGGACTTCCATTAGTTGGTAACCACATCTATCACATGGTTGATCAGGTATGGTTGAGCTTCCTAAGCAGTCTAATCAGCTCCATCTCCAAATCCCCGATGAACGTCATGATACCTATAAGTTACTAAACACATGTTTTGCAAAGAAGGTAGATCAAACACATTCAAATATGACAATATGAATTTCAGGGTGCGTTTGATTGCCTCTAAATTGAATGGATCAGTGAATGCCGCCCATGGAAAAGATGAATCCTTAGGATCGATATGAGAGTCCAACTACATTACATTACCATAATGTTCTATATTTAAAAGATTCAGCATTCGGTGCATTTTTTTCAAAATCGGAATGACAACAACAACAACAATACCCTATCCCCGCACGTGCGAGGTATGAGGGAGCTAAGATGTAGACAATCCTTCATCTACCCTATAATAGAAGAGAAGTCGTTTCTCTAACCACGAGTCGAGAAAAAATTCTCCACCGACAGGAAGAGAAAGTTATCTCTCTCTACTCCAGGGTAGAGATTGCTTCCGTGAAGACCTCCGACCAAAATATCGGAATGACAATTGATGTTAAATCGTTCAGAGTTGAAATACTCTATTAATCATTAATTGCTTATATATCTTTTAGTATCCTTCATATTCTAACACTTGTGAAACAAAATTATTCTTGTGTTTGTTCATTTGTAAGGTTAATACGTTCATTCTAGATCATTCATAAAGTTCATTCAGATAGTATGAAATAGGTTATTGTCGTTCAAAATCAAGTTCAATCATAACAATTGAATTATTCAGATTTTAAAAAATTAAACACTTAATCATTTGGTTTTATTAAACGCACCCTTAGTTATACTGTATTAGTGGGTGAAATCGTGATATTGATCTTGAAAGGTCATCCTATTCAAGCAAAGAAATATTGTGTTACAAAAAATTTGAACTTTTATGCAATGGGTGTTTAAGACAAATCACGAACGCGCCCTTTTATAAATGCACCTTCACGGATGCAACTTTCTTATTCACGAGTGTTTACCTAATTACTTGCTAAGCAAAGCTGAAAGGCCACACAAATCACCTAGTTAAGTTTTTCATTTGTGCTATTTGCAATTTACCTTACGACGGATGTGCTTACATACATGCCCTACTTCGATGTCGATACAAAATGAATCTCATCCAACGCGTGTACCTTCAAGAATTGAACATAGGATATTCCAAAGATTATTGTCATCCGTGTCCGCATTTATTTCAAACAAGTAGAACTGTTCAGTTGCAGATTTTGTGATTTTATCATACACCCTACAACTGTGTTTGTTATTCCCTCAGGCAATTCAATCACACGTATGACAAAAACCTCATGAACCTACCTACCTAAGTTACGCCTTGTGAGAAGGAATTTGATCCTAAACGTTCTCTCAATGCTTGAACGTGAAAGACACAACTACAGTACACACCCACAATACAAGCAGCGTTAATCAATATAAAAGAAGTAAAGTTTGGAGCTTTACTTAGAGTATCCTAAGTGTAGGTAGCTCATTGCAAATGTCGAGGATGCACAAAATGTTAGTATTTGCACTTGTTCGTCAGAATATCTTATTTACACGAAAAAAAGTTCACCTTTTTCACTCTCATTTTACTGTTCATTAACTTTAAAATTCCCCAAATCAATAATCCACCACTATACTTTCTCATTTGAGGGAAATCTCATTTTAAAAATTAGACATTGAAAAACTGTCTTGCACTCTACTTTAGACCGGCTACAACCTGATAGATTGCATCCATAGATCCAACGAGGCAAGGGTTGAAGATGTAGCAAAACAATTATAATAGATCTAATCTAAAACCAAAGACAAATGAGTACATTTAAAATTTAAATCACTGAAATTATCACTAATGTTGTGTACATGACGAATATAAATTCAAAAGGGCTTACAGTATCCACAATCTGTGATGTAATTTCTCACTGTCAATAAAACAAACTGTTGAAATCAGTTTTTTGTTGTGCAAAACTGCTTAGTTTTATTGATCTTCATCCATTCGATCAGTTTGATCAACAGTCTGAGATATAGTCTCCTCGGAACTTGATGTTTTGGCAACAGAATCTTCAAGGGCCTCAAGAAAAGATAAGACAGTGAACTTGTCTGAAAAAAATATGTCATTGTACTTGTGATTAAAAAATCTGATCAAGCTCGGACGCAAATACTGCATATTGAATTGGCACCATATTGGGTTTTATGTTTAGAAAAGATTAGAGGTGGCAAATTAGACACGTAATTCATATATAGGTCAGCTCAGGTACTATTTATAACAAGAAGAAATATACAACCTTGCTAAATGGGTAAAACGTCACCCAGAAAGTGAAGTTTTAGTGGATATAGAAGTATAAACCTCTTTGAATCATTTAACTAAAAAAGGCAGATAAGTTTGATATAAACCACATATCTAAAATGCTAGAGGTGGCACGATGGATGGGTTATTGGGTTGAGTAACGGGTCGAAATGGTTTGGGGTAAAACATGTTTATACATTAACTGTAGAGTTTCTATAAATTTTACCCCAAACAATTTCGACCCGTTACCCAACCCATCCATTGTACCACCTCTAGAACTTTTTTGAAAATGTGTATTTAATTCAAATCAACAAACTAGTACTTTGTAAAACTTACATTTACTTGGGTCAACTCCAAATTGAGTCAGATCTATTTGACCAGTCTTCAGCACCTGCACAGACAACAATTTACGAACATCTTTATAACAAAGTAGTAAAAACATTGGAAAAGGAAAATCAAGGAGAGAGCACATGGATCCTTACGTAAGTAAAAGAATCAACTTGTTGACGAAAAGGAGGGCTTTGCAGCAACTCCATTAATTCCTCCGGAGTCCATTCACCCTGCAGCACGACATGCCAATTCTCAGGGTATAATATTCATTTCAAACGGGTCAAAGCAATAAATTTAATGCATGCAGAATCTTGAATCATATTTATTCAAATTCAAAAAGATTATCAATGTCACACTGATTTTGTAACAAAGAATAACTGATTAATCAAGTGATGATAATAGTACAAATGACATGCATATGGATCAACCAATGCCCAATTTAACCACCACTAAAAACTGCCTTTTTTTGACACTTCACCCAACCGTTCATATTACCTCAGGTAAATGGGATGCTACTTGCTCCAGTGACAATGTCTCCATCAATGGTAACAGAAGCTCAGGCCTCAAGATATCACCCAATCCTAAACCTGTAAAGACAAAATTCACAGTAATTACATTAGAACCAATAGGTAATAAGCTATGTTCTGTTTGTCCCTAAAAGACACAAAGCTTTTCCTCTTCAGGTTGTCTGAAAAAAAGTGTAACAATTCCCAAAATACTTTTTTGTCTATTTGTACTAAATAGTCATTACTCTGTGTTTGTATATATGTTGATCTGTAGTCAAACATTTGTATAACTGCGTGCAAATAAGAAAGTACATAAACACTAAGCAAGAAAGGAGTGCATTACCTCCATCAGGATCTGCGACCTCACCTGAACATTATCCCATAAATAACAGATTAGTTCCAAATGGTAACTATCCAAATGGAAGAGAGATTGAAGCTTTAAGTACGAAAATGTTGACTTATGACATACCTGAGGGTCCAATATTACTCAAGATTCTCTGCAGATCAGACAATTTAACAGGTCCTGAAGACGAAACATCACTCATTGCTTCGGTGCCCATACTTGGTCCAACCAAATCTCCAGCCCTGTAAACAAGTGGCGTTATTAGCTAAAAACAGTCAGCCAAGAACTAGCTTGTTTTAGTAAATCAGGTATGTAGATTCGCAAAATCAGTCTGGTTTTCAGAAGTGTACAATGTCAAAAGATAGGATCACATCTTTCATCTATTACACTTGGTGCTTGATGATGTCAAAAATCTGGTCCATATCTTTAATGACCATTTTTCAAAGCTAAATAAACCTACTGGCTGATTATCATCATAACAAACTACTTAAACCATTAGTGTGCCATGTTATTTAAGGGATTTAAGTAATAAAAGCATAACATTTCCAACAATGGGTTATTCGCTTAGAAAGTGTACAGTATAAAAATGTGGGGATGACAACTGACGAACAAGGTCATATGAAACACATGAACAGGGTGACATAAAACACATGAATAGAAGGATGGCTTATAATATAAATATGAAGTAAGTAACAAGCATAAGCTTCGTTAAATATCAACATACCGTGATGAGATATCTTCACCGAGCGTGTTGTCTTCTTCTTCAGTAGGTAAATCTGTCACATAAAGTTCTCACACACTGAATACAAATATATATCCAAGACTCATACATAATAAATATAATAAATCTGAAAGTTTACACCAAAAATCCTCAAAGTAACCATAGCCGTGAAATAAAGGTAAACCCCAAATATTGAATAGAAGCATCATAATCTGTTTTCATATACATGTGTCTGTTGTGCATGTGTGTGTGTATTATAGCACAATCATTAGCTCAGGTGTAATAATAATAAGGATCAAGTGTTCTTTTGGAGCACAACTGACATACAGCTATGTAGAAATGTTTATGTAGTTTGCTCGTTGCTTATGTGCACATAAGTAACAACTAACAGACTTTCGAACTTTAGAGTAACTTCAGTAGAACAAGTTGATCTAATAATAACTTGAGTATTCAGGTAACAGAAATTTGCCAACTATAAGATACACACTCTAGCTTTCACAATTCTCAGACATAATGTAACTGATAACTTTTGTAATGGGACATAATATCAGTAACGTATGTATTCAAATGTATGATATACACTCCGTAAGAAATACCTATTGGTTGATTCAGGTAGAGGTTGACAGACTTGCATAATTCTTCATCGTTGTCAGCTATGGGCTCCTGGAATCAGTAGGAAGAATATAGGTCAATCTAAGATAAAATTATAGCTACATAAAGAACAAATTAATTTGCTAACCTGCATCCAGAAGAAACACTTCCGATCGTCTGTCTGAAACTTTAATAAGTAAACCCTTTCAGAAGATTGACCGACCTAAATTGGTCAAAAATACACAATGAGCTAAATATGGCCAAATAATATCTCATCAAAATACATATATAAGAAAAAACTCATATAAAAATATACCTTTTCAAAAACGGCCTCTTCAGGGAAAACAATCTGATCCTATATTAACTTGGGTTAAGAACAAGCCAGATATTCAAAAAAGTATTCAAGCTAAACACTAGCAGCTATGAAATGTGGAATAGCTAATTTTCCCAAAGAACTATTTCGGGATAGAGTTGAACATATATTTAAAGCTAATAGTCGGACTAAATTCACGCAAATAATATCGAAATGTACGACAGCAGAAACTAGGATACATCTTCAATCGTGTCATTACCCCGATTCAGCCACTGAATATGAACTAGTCCCTCCTCACCCTGCAAAAAGTCAACACTTCAATAGTTCAATTTATAAAGTAAAGTAATTTTCAAATTATGCATGTTTCAATAGTTCAATTCATAAAGTAAAGTAATGCTTAAGATAAGACATAAAACACGTTATAAGTATAACAGGTAAATAATGTATATGTGATAAATATAAAACATGCATAAGATTGATCATACTCTTCCAATGCGAACAAGCCCTTTACGAGGATCAGCAACAACACGTGTTCCTTCCAAATGCATTTTGCCAGCACGAAACTCCAGCAGAACGTCCTATAGAAAGCAAATCACCATTGTATATTGTATAATACGTTTATATGTCCAAAATAAAATAAAAAACCCTATTCTACGCGGTTAGATTTATTATAAAAGTAACAGCATTGGAGAGTCACCGATAACATACAAATGTGACATCTTCAAAAACAACATAGAGTTGCATAAAACATATCTACTTAATTTCGAGTGCTATAATTTCAGTTTAGAAACCCTAGAAATATCATACAACAAAATACAGGAAACTAAGAATACCTGAATAGCAGGAAAAAGCTCTGTATCTACAGAATCCATAAGTCCAACTGTATATTAAGCTATTAACTGCACATACAACAAACATAACGATACATTTATATACTAATCTTTACATATATCGGACAATTAGAGCTGTTAAAAGAGAGATATTGTAATTTCAACATAGTGGAAATAACCTTAATAAGATAATAAGAATAGTATTATGACTAAATAAAATCTACAAGAGTAAAGTTCATGAAACCCTAGCTGTAGTGTTAGGAGAAATTGAAAGCAATAACATAGATAATCAATAATCGATGATTATTAATTATTAATTATATTAAATTAAATTAGGAGAAAAGAGAACGCTCAAAAAAACTAGTACTGTAAGATATTGATAATTGATTACCTATTTGTGTAATTATAGTTGGCTCAAGTTCAGAAGTGTGTATATCGTTCTGAGATGACGATTTACGCGATGCGTGTGCCAAGGCTTGGGGAAATATTATGAATACGGTGACGAAGTAGGGTTATTGCGATTATATCCTTACGAGATATCGGCGTCGTATTTGATTTGATTTCTATTTATTTTGATTTAAAATTAAATTTAATTTAATTTAAATAATTAATTAATTAATTAGTAATTTATATTAAAGTATTATTTTTTATTTTTTTTATTTTATACATTTATATTATTATTATATAAATATAAAATATAAAATAAATGTATATGATTAAATAATTACACAAATATACATATACATGAATTATATAAGTGTAGTTATATAATTATAATTTATATTTATATAAATTTATAATTATAATTTATATTATGTAACTACAAATAAAAAAAGATTTTCGAGCTAGTAAAATTTGTCGTTAACGTGAATAATTATATTATTAATTTTTATAATTGGTACTCTAAAGTTATTATATACATATTATTATGTACAATGAAATTATGCACAATCTCAACAACTTTAAATGTTGTATTACAAAATTCATAAAGAAGTATATCATTATCATTATTTAAACATTTAGATTTCGGATTTTCTATCTTTGTAAAAATGTACTCGAGTTCAAATTTGGGGAGACTAACATTCCACTAAAACTTTCATACCCGTTAATTTCTACCTCCAACTTTTCACTATTAAATTAATGTATAATATTTAATAAACTGATTAAAATAAAATATATATTGATTAAAATAAAAATATAATCATGATATAACATTTAACATGCAAAATATACATATTATTGTGTCTATTTTTTTTTAACATAAAATTGCAAAGTGAAAGTACATATGTGATCGGGTGCCTCGCTTTACTTTTGGTGGATTCCATCAGTGACTTTTAAGCGTTGTTAAAAAAATCAAAGTGAAAGCACATATATGATCGAGTGTCTCACTTCACTTTTGGTGGGCTGCGTCAGTGACTACTAACTATTGTTGGGACAATCAAAGTAAAATGTTCAAAAACACGAAGTAAAAAGGCCATTAAAATTTTATGTTAAAAACTAGTAATGCACATGATCTTCATTTACATTTCTAACAACATTCATCGACAGATTCACGAATGAAGAATGAAAAAAAAAAAAAAAAACAAAGTGAGCCCCAATCTTTCACACCAAACAACCATCACCAACCTCACAGCTTCACAATTAGTCGTGCTTATGGCTGCCAAATTGACCATGACATTGTAAGCCCATCATGCCTCCTTTTCACGAAAGATAGCCTCTAGCAACCGGCATCTTATCGGCTGTCCGGAGAGACCCACAAATGTTTTTTTGGGAGTTTTTCGATGGATTTTTGTCACCCGTGACAAGGTTTTCCTATGTAACTTGTAGTCTCTGGTCGTCAAATTATCTAGCTAGTGATGCAGGGTTACATTATACTATACTAGTCTCATACTTTTACTGTAATTATCCTCCTTCCCCACCTTTATCTTCATCATACCAGCACCGGGTTTTTTCACCTTGTGTCGTTCCCCTTTTTCCTTGGTGTGGCCTCCCTCCTTGGACTAAAAACCTTGATGCTTTTCTTTTCCCCTTAGTTGTTATTCATGGGGATGGTTTAGTGTTTTCCGACGTCTCACTTAACTTTTCGGTGACGAGTCTCCTTTCCTTGTTGAGAAAAATCATTTGACTGACTGATCGTGGTTTGTAGGTGTAACACCCCATTTTTCAGTTACATGTTATTTGGGACTTCATTTGAGTTACAAGGTATGTAATCGTATCTTTTGACCCCAAATAAAGTATGAGTTAATGTTTTAGAACCTTACCATTGGAAATTAGACCTTATTAAGTTTTCAACGATATTTGATTCATCAAAAACGGAGTTGCGGTTTGAAAGTTTGACCAAAACAAGTTTACTAGTCCTGGAGGCAGATCGCGGTCGCGACCATGACCTCGCGGTCGCGAGATTTGAGCTAGGAAACAGTTTTGAACTCGTTTTTGGGGGTTTTAGAAGGGTAAAGTGGTCTTTTCACTTGTAAACGTGTATATGACTTGAGATCTGATCCAAAACTCATTCTTATCTTCATTCTCATCCACCAAACTCCATTTTAGAGAGAGGAAGCAAACTCTATAGAGAGAATGAGCTAGAGGAAGAAGAAGATGTTGATTATTGCCCAAATTGGTGTGTCATTCTTGATCTAGCTACTAGAACTCATTTTAGTGCTAAGGTAAACCCATATATCCGAATTGTAGTGTTTGATTCTTGATTTGAGTTAGGGTTTGAGTTAGTGTTGGGTTATAAACTCCATTTCTTATGAAATTGAGGGTTTTGTTGTATATATTGTGTAAGTGAACTCGATTATTATAGGTTTAGGGTTAGATGACGAATTTGGTTATATTTGTTATGGGTTTGAGTGTTAATCACTGGATTTGAAGTGTGTTGGTGTTTTTGATGTTCTCAAGAACAAGTATTGGTCAAAATTGGATGTTGACTTTGATTTAGTGTCAAACTAAGAGTAGAGTGAAGCTTTGGTAATTTAAGTATGTAAATACTTGATTTATGTATTAGTTGGTGTTTTGAGACATAATCACTAGCCATTAGTGATTATGGGTGAGTTTGACATAAGTCAAGCGTGGTCAAAGGCAATATAAGGTCAATATTGCGTATATTAAAAGATTTGGCAATGTGGTGTACTTAAACACTTGAAATAGTGTTATGTAATGAGTTTGGAACGTAATCACTAGTCATTAATTGTGAATGCCCGTACAAAATCATCATGTACAAATCGTCAATAACAGGTCCATTACACGGTATAATACTATATGCTGTTCTAAAACAAGTTTTGCATTCATGAAAAGGTAACGTTTTACAAAAGATAACGTGACACAAAGGTCGTTACAAAGCCATTATTCAAAATAACATAAGTTGCGAATGCAAAATAAAAGTTCCATGATTGAGACATCTCTAAGTAATGCAGCGGAAGTCTAACACAGCAAGTCTATAACATCAAGACAGCAAGTCTAACAGCGGAAGCAACAACGTCTAAGCACCTGAGAAATACACGCTAAAAGGTCAATACGAATGTTGGTGAGCTATAGTTTGTTTGTAATCAGTAATGTAATGTAGACCACGAGATTTCGTATTCAAAACAGTATGAAAAGTATATGCTTATCCGTGGGCACCCGATAACTAACTTAACGTAATATTACCCCCTAAAAGTACACTTGGCGAGTGCGTCTGTTTACGAAGTATTAAACACCCATTGAATGCTAGCGCGACTAGCCCGAGTGGGGATGTCAAACCCTATGGATCCATATCTAAGATTCGCGTTCACCGGTTCATAAACCAATGATTAAACGGTACCATGCTAAGGGGAATCTTTGTGCCGTTATGTCACCCACACATATATAAAGTTTAAGTACTCGTGTCTAGTATGTAAAACATAAAAAGCGCATGTATTTTCAGTCCCAAAAATAGTTAAAGTAAAAAGGGAAGCTATAACTCACAGTGAATGTGCAGTAAAAGTCGATATAAAAAGTATGCAAGTAGTAAGTCGGTCTGAAAGGTCGTCAACCTAAGTCAAAGGTCACTAAGTCAGTATATTGTCCCCAAAAGTTTAAAAGTGAATAAATTAAGTCTTAAGTATCATCATCATCATCATCATCATCATTCGTAAAAGCTAAAGTAAGTTTTTAACAAGAATAGAGATCGAAACAAAAGGCTGACTTCGGACAGCTGCTACGACCTCTATACAAAACAAAAAGATGCATGGTCAGTGGCCAAGGCTCCGTATGTGAGTCCTCTAACCGATGTCAAATTTTCAGATCCTAACTCGATGTCGTTTGACCGTGGCGACGGTTCAAGCGCGAGTAGGTCAGAATTTTCAGCACGTCGTTACAACGGCGTAGTGACTTTCGGAAGGCTATAAATCCTAAACCGTATATGGGATTTAGGCGAGTCCTAAACAAAAAGTCATCTACTCGAAACGAACTATCTGAAAATTAATTTTTCAGAAGTCCTAGGAGTCTGATCAGACCCCAAAAAATAGCAAACAAGTGCTCCGGTGGGTTTCTTGGTGCTTGATGCTCATCACGGTTCTCATCCTTGATGCGTGTAAGCTTCAAGTGTTCAACTCTTTGATGTTTTAGCATCAGTTTGACCAAGTTTCAACCATCAACACACAACTAAGAGTAAAATCTAACATCCTATAAGTTTTGAACATCAAGGTTGTCTCTTTATTGCATAAACACAATAAAGCTTCAACCTTTGTCCTTTTGACACAAGTTTGTGCATCTTCATCATATGAGATGATGAAGACTTGATTTTTATCACCATAAAAATCATAAAAAGGTTCCAAGCAAGTGAGATCTACAATAATAACTTAGATCTTCAAATATTAAGAAACCCTAAGCTAGAAAGCTTGGATCTTTACAAGATTAATGAGACCATAAGCTAGAAAGCTAAGATCTATTGAAAGTAATGAGACCATAAGCTAAAAAGCTAAGATCTTTAACAAAATAATAAAACCCTAAGCTAGAAAGCTTGGATCTTTAATGTTCTTAAAGATCATTAAAGAAAAAGGCTAGATCTTCAAGTTTCATCAAGATCATAAACACAAGTTTTGATCTTTTAACAAAATAAAAGAGATCATAAGTTAGAAAACTTAGATTCAACAAAAGTAATGAAGATTCAAAGCTAGAAAGCTTGAATCTTTCATGTTCTTGAAGGATTCAAATCAAAGTTTGAATCTTCAAGATATAACAAGATCAAGAAGCTAAAAAACTTGATCCTTTAGTGATGATGATGATGTCGAAAATAAGAAGAAAATAAGAAGAAAATAAGAAGAAGAAAATTTGAAACTTACACTTTTTAGAGTAAGAAAGACTAGAGAGAGAATTAGGGAGTAAGTGTGTGTAAAATGTGAATGAGATCAAGTATGAAATGGATGAGATTTTCTTGGTATTTATAGGGGATTTGGTGATGGTTGGCCGTGGGTGTATGGGGGGACAAGGGGGACACCTTTTTGCTTTTTGGTTAGTGGTGGTCTAAAGGTGGTGCTTATTGTTAGGATCCCATGCAACAATTGTGATTATGGTGAATAAAAATGCTAGTATGTTGGCTCTTATAAATGGGTTTTTGTCTTACATTTATATGGGTCATAATCCACTTAAAATTGGGCTAATTAAATAGTCCATTAGCTAGAGTAGGAAGAGCTTGAGTCCAACAAGGTAGAAAGTCCAACAAGGTAGAAAGTCCAACAAGACTAACTAGTGAGCATAAGTAAATTACTAAGCGTAATTAAGCAACCAAAAACCCAAGTAATTGTTATTAGGAAATAACAATTAGTAATACGTAGTCATATATTCCAATTACGACAAAAGTTAAACGTGTACCAAAACATATAGCTCGTTCTAAACTTCAAGTGACACTAACAGTCATAAAAGTATTCGGGGATCAAGTTAAGTAACTAAGTACTTAATGGCATGTTGTATGGCATTAACGAAAGTAATTAATCATGAAATAAGATCCCAGAATATAAACCAACACAGTTGTGACGACTCGGGAATTTCCGACCAAATTTAAACTTAATCTTTATTTGATTTCGACACGATAAGCAAAGTCTGTAATATTGAGTAACAAAGTTTGTAAAATATATTCATAATATCATTTGACCTTCGACTGCTCTCGACGATTCACGAACCACTAATTGTAAATAGATACTTATATATTTAAACATATAAATATATAATAATAATAAATTGAAATATAATTGAAATATCATATGATTTAGTTATTAGAATTTTTTATGTAAAATAAAATAAAATATGATATTATAATAATTATTATATAAAATATATATACATATATAATTGAAGAATATTAAATATATATGTGATTTTGAATTTATTTAGTGAACGACTGTGGCACTCATTTATCATTCGATCGATATTAAACAAGTTAGAAAGGAACTTATGTGATGTTAAAAATAATCGGTGATTCGAAAATAAGTTATATGGATTATAGCTTTGGTAAAAATATATTTAGAATCTAGTTGTTAAGTTTTAACACTCCGTATATTTTACTTGGAATTGGGGGCTAATAATTAATTTAATTTTTATATAATAATTTCAAACATTTAATGACTAGAATAATTAGATATATTTAATTTAAAAATTTGGGAATTATCTGAGTACTTTTATCCGCCCCTGATTTCAAATAGTGCACGATACACGGGCCGTGAAGAAGTGTCGGCAGTCTAAATAGGAATTATGCCAGTGAGTGATAATGCTAAAAACGAACATATATTTCATAGCATTATTCCCCAAGAAAGACAAGCTTTTAGTTACAATTGTTCTATTTACAAGTGATATTCGTTTAAATAATAAAAGGTGAAGACAAAAGACAGATTCGACGAATTGAAGACGCAAACGACCAAAAAGCTCAAAAGTACAAAAGACAATCAAAGAGG
Source organism: Rutidosis leptorrhynchoides (assembly GCF_046630445.1). Lineage (NCBI taxonomy): Eukaryota > Viridiplantae > Streptophyta > Magnoliopsida > Asterales > Asteraceae > Rutidosis > Rutidosis leptorrhynchoides. The sequence continues at coordinate 612,606,808 of NC_092336.1, read as the reverse complement.
TTCCAATTATTGATGAGAAAAGTCTCGAAATTACAAGAGTACAAGATTCAAAACGCAAAGTACAAGATATTAAATTGTACGCAAGGACGTTCGAAAATCCGGAACCGGGACCAGAGTCAACTCTCAACGCTCGACGCAACGGACTAAAAATTATAAGTCAACTATGCACATAAATATAATATAATATTTAAATAATTCTTATAATTATTTATATATTATATAAATAATAAAAATCCGTCGGCAAGAAAGACTCCAAAGTTGGTGAGCTGGAAAAAATGCCGCGAGTCGCGGAGATTACCTGGACGAAAATCCCTATAAAAGCAAACGCAGTTTGATCGCAAAAATCCATAATATATATCCATCCATCTATCTATATGTAATATTTATATTTATAATTTATATTTTAATTTTAATATTAATTTTAATTCTAATAATAAGGGTATGTTAGCGAATGTTGTAAGGGTGTAAGTCGAAATTATGTCCGTGTAACGCTACGCTATTTTTAATCATTGTAAGTTATGTTCAACCTTTTTAATTTAATATCTCGTAGCTAAGTTATTATTATGCTTATTTAAAACGAAGTAATCATGATGTTGGGCTAATTACTAAAATTGGGTAATTGGGCCTTGTACCATAATTGGGGTTGGGATAAAAGAACGACACTTGTGAAAATTAGACTATGGACTATTAATGGGTTTTATATTAACTAAACAATACCTTGTTAATTTAATATACAAACTTATAATTCGACGTATTTATATATAACCACATACGCTTGACTGGGTATGGTGGGCGGGATATCTATAAATACCAATAATTATTCATTTTACCGGACACGGAACTGGATTAATAGTTAATAGACTTGTTGAAACAGGGGTGAATTACATTCAAGAGTAATTGGTGTAATTGTTAACAAAGTAGTAAAACCTTGGTTTACACGCAGTCGATAACCTGGTGTATTCATTAAATAAAGTATTAAAACCTTGTTACAATTCGAATCCCCAATTAGTTGAAATATTTGACTTCGGGAATAAGAATAATTTGATGAAGGCTTTCGCTCTTTATATTTATGACTGATGGACTATTATGGACAAATCCGTATGGACATATTAAATAATCCAGGACAAAGAACAATTAACCCATGGGCATAAAACTAAAATCAACACGTCAAACATCATGATTACGGAAGTTTAAATAAGCATAATTCTTTTATTTCATATTTAATTTCCTTTATTTTATATTTAATTGCACTTCTAATTATCGCATTTTTATTGTTATTGTATTTAATTGCACTTTTAATTATCGTACTTTTTAATTATCGCAAGTTTATTTTATCACACTTTTATTATTCGCAATTTCATTATCGTTATTTACTTTACGCTTTAAATTAAGTCTTGTATTTATATTTTACATTTGGTTTTAACTGCGACTAAAGTTTTAAAATCGACAAACCGGTCATTAAACGGTAAAAAAACCCCTTTATAATAATAATATTACTTATATATATATATTTGTATTTTTATAAAAGTAAACTAATATAGCGTTAAGCTTTGTTTAAAGATTTTCCCTGTGGAACGAACCGGACTTACTAAAAACTACACTACTGTACGATTAGGTACACTGCCTATAAGTGTTGTAGCAAGGTTTAAGTATATCCATTCTATAAATAAATAAATATCTTGTGTAAAATTGTATCGTATTTAATAGTATTTCCTGCTAAAACTTAAAAGCTATTTTATATACACCTCGCATAACATCAAGTATTTTTGGCGCCGCTGCCGGGGACAATCTAGCTTAAAAGCCGGAAGCGCAACGCTAATAATTATAAAAAAAAAAAAATTTTATTTTTAGTTTACTTTTATTAAAATTCACTTTTGTTAAAATACGTTTTTAATTATTCGAAAACATAAAAAGAAAACAAAAATATAAATATTTTTAAGAATCTGTTAAATATTTAAGTTTTGTAAAGTTTTTTTATTTTTATTTAATAAAAATTATAAGTTTTATTTAAATATTTTGTGTTTATTTAAAATATAAAAAAAAACGTCGATTTAAAAAACTGTGCCTGAGTTGAAAATTGGAACCCCGTGACTCGCGGAGTTTGCTGCTTCGGGCACCGCAACTCGCGGAGCCACCCTGACACTGACAGAAACCCTAATCAGCATTTATTACGGATAATTATTATTATTATTAATAAACCCTAATTACTTAATTATTATTATAATTAGTTTAAGTTTTTAAATTAAATTGTATTTTAAATTTTAATTAGTTTTATTATATATAAAATTAATAGTTTTATAAAATAAATAATATAAAAATAAAATTTTTATAAAAATTGTACTTTTTACAACTTTTAGTATATTTTTATATTTTGTCCCTTTTTAATTGTTTTAGCGTAATATTTGTATTTTTCGCTCGTATTTAGTTTTAAACTTAGTTTTTGCCATAGTTATTTTTTAGATTTTTAGGCTTTGCCGTAAAATCCCTTAAGTGCTTTTTCTTTAGACTAAGATTTAGGTGCTTTAGAATTTTGCGACGCCTTTTTAAGTTTTAGTTCTTTTTAAGTTATTGCCATTTAGGATATAGTTTTTCTTGTAAGCTTTAATATTTTTAGACACTTTTCACCTATGTTATCAATTATCATTCCAATTAGTAATCTCAATTTGCGATTATAATTTTAAGTTAGTGATAGTAATAAGGTTGGGTTAGTTTAGTGTTTTTAAGTTCTATAAGTCATTTCTTTTTAATTCTTATTTTCCGACGCCTTTTATTTGAAATGTCCCTTTCTTATTGATTAAAAACGTTCCATATTAATTGATTTCGTTGCGAGGTTTTGACCTCTATATGAGACGTTTTTCAAAGACTGCATTCATTTTAAAACAAACCATAACCTTTATTTCATCAATAAAGGTTTAAAAAGCTTTACGTAGATTATCAAATAATGATAATCTAAAATATCCTGTTTACACACGACCATTACATAATGGTTTACAATACAAATATGTTACAACAAAATAAGTTTCTTGAATGCAGTTTTTACACAATATCATACAAGCATGGACTCCAATTCTCGTCCTTATTTAAGTATGCGACAGCGGAAGCTCTTAATAATCACCTGAGAATAAACATGCTTAAAACGTCAACAAAAATGTTGGTGAGTTATAGGTTTAACCTATATATATCAAATCATAATAATAGACCACAAGATTTCATATTTCAATACACATCCCATACATAGAGATAAAAATCATTCATATGGTGAACACCTGGTAACCGACATTAACAAGATGCATATATAAGAATATCCTCATCATTCCGGGACACCCTTCGGATATGATATAAATTTCGAAGTACTAAAGCATCCGGTACTTTAGATGGGGCTTGTTGGGCCCGATAGATCTATCTTTAGGATTCGCGTCAATTAGGGTGTATGTTCCCTAATTCTTAGATTACCAGACTTAATAAAAAGGGGCATATTCGATTTCGATAATTCAACCATAGAATGTAGTTTCACGTACTTGTGTCTATTTTGTAAATCATTTATAAAACCTGCATGTATTCTCATCCCAAAAATATTAGATTTTAAAAGTGGGACTATAACTCACTTTCACAGATTTTTACTTCGTCGAGAAGTAAGACTTGGCCACTGGTTGATTCACGAACCTATAACAATATATACATATATATCAAAGTATGTTCAAAATATATTTACAACACTTTTAATATATTTTGATGTTTTAAGTTTATTAAGTCAGCTGTCCTCGTTAGTAACCTACAACTAGTTGTCCACAGTTAGATGTACAGAAATAAATCGATAAATATTATCTTGAATCAATCCACGACCCAGTGTATACGTATCTCAGTATTGATCACAACTCAAACTATATATATTTTGGAATCAACCTCAACCCTGTATAGCTAACTCCAACATTCACATATAGAGTGTCTATGGTTGTTCCGAAATATATATAGATGTGTCGACATGATAGGTCGAAATATTGTATACGTGTCTATGGTATCTCAAGATTACATAATATACAATACAAGTTGATTAAGTTATGGTTGGAATAGATTTGTTACCAATTTTCACGTAGCTAAAATGAGAAAAATTATCCAATCTTGTTTTACCCATAACTTCTTCATTTTAAATCCGTTTTGAGTGAATCAAATTGCTATGGTTTCATATTGAACTCTATTTTATGAATCTAAACAGAAAAAGTATAGGTTTATAGTCGGAAAAATAAGTTACAAGTCGTTTTTGTAAAGGTAGTCATTTCAGTCGAAAGAACGACGTCTAGATGACCATTTTAGAAAACATACTTCCACCTTGAGTTTAACTATAATTTTTGGATATAGTTTCATGTTCATAATAAAAATCATTTTCTCAGAATAACAACTTTTAAATCAAAGTTTATCATAGCTTTTAATTAACTAACCCAAAACAGCCCGCGGTGTTACTACGACGGCGTAAATCCGGTTTTACGGTGTTTTTCGTGTCTCCAGGTTTTAAATCATTAAGTTAGCATATCATATAGATATAGAACATGTGTTTAGTTGATTTTAAAAGTCAAGTTAGAAGGATTAACTTTTGTTTGCGAACAAGTTTAGAATTAACTAAACTATGTTCTAGTGATTACAAGTTTAAACCTTCGAATAAGATAGCTTTATATGTATGAATCGAATAATGTTATGAACATCATTACTACCTTAAGTTCCTTGGATAAACCTACTGGAAAAGAGAAAAATGGATCTAGCTTCAATGGATCCTTGGATGGCTCGAAGTTCTTGAAGCAAAATCATGACACGAAAACAAGTTCAAGTAAGATCATCACTTGAAATAAGATTGTTATAGTTATAGAAATTGAACCAAAGTTTGAATATGATTATTACCTTGTATTATAATGATAACCTACTGTAAGAAACAAAGATTTCTTGAGGTTGGATGATCACCTTACAAGATTGGAAGTGAGCTAGCAAACTTGAAAGTATTCTTGATTTTATGAAACTAGAACTTTTGGAATTTATGAAGAACACTTAGAACTTGAAGATAGAACTTGAGAGAGATCAATTAGATGAAGAAAATTAAAGAATGAAAGTGTTTGTAGGTGTTTTTGGTCGTTGGTGTATGGATTAGATATAAAGGATATGTAATTTTGTTTTCATGTAAATAAGTCATGAATGATTACTCATATTTTTGTAATTTTATGAGATATTTCATGCTAGTTGCCAAATGATGGTTCCCACATGTGTTAGGTGACTCACATGGGCTGCTAAGAGCTGATCATTGGAGTGTATATACCAATAGTACATACATCTAAAAGCTGTGTATTGTACGAGTACGAATACGGGTGCATACGAGTAGAATTGTTGATGAAACTGAACGAGGATGTAATTGTAAGCATTTTTGTTAAGTAGAAGTATTTTGATAAGTGTATTGAAGTCTTTCAAAAGTGTATAAATACATATTAAAACACTACATGTATATACATTTTAACTGAGTCGTTAAGTCATCGTTAGTCGTTACATGTAAGTGTTGTTTTGAAACCTTTAGGTTAACGATCTTGTTAAATGTTGTTAACCCAATGTTTATAATATCAAATGAGATTTTAAATTATTATTTTATCATGATATTATCATGTATGAATATCTCTTAATATGATATATATACATTAAATGTCTTTACAACGATAATCGTTACATATATGTCTCGTTTAAAAATCATTTAGTTAGTAGTCTTGTTTTTACATATGTAGTTCATTGTTAATATACTTAATGATATGTTTACTTATAATAGTATCATGTTAACTATATATATATCCATATATATGTCATCATATAGTTTTTACAAGTTTTAACGTTCGTGAATCACCGGTCAACTTGGGTGGTCAATTGTCTATATGAAACATATTTCAATTAATCAAGTCTTAACAAGTTTGATTGCTTAACATGTTGGAAACATTTAATCATGTAAATATCAATCTCAATTAATATATATAAACATGGAAAAGTTCGGGTCACTACATTATTTTTCAACCCTTTTCTTTTTCTTTTTCCGACACGCTCTTTTTCTTTCTTATTTCTCGCTATTCTAGTTTTAGGATATAGATTTTTATTCTACTTCTTATCTAAATTTCTTAAAAATACGAAAATTTATTTTAAGTGGTTAAATTGATAGACATCAAAATTTTCTGGTTCGTAGTAATAGTTGGATTTGTACGTGGACCGGGTTATTGGAGCCAAACAGTCCTCAATTATATTGAGACCAAACGAATCCTGTCCCTCTGCTGCATCTTTTGGCTATTCGAAATGTGGGCAAAATCAGAAAAGTCTATTAATTGGATAACTTATATAATTTTTCTTTCCTTTTAAAAACTAATAGGATATTCAGTGAATGCACCGAGCAAGACGTTCACCACCTTTTGTACGTTCACCACCTGTAACTAGATCAAGACATTTAGCAAATATTACCGCCGTTGATTTTTCTTTAGAATCGTCATCCAGTCGACCAAGTACTCCAGTTCAAATTTCCGATAATCCATTTTTTGAACCCGACCTCACAATTGAGAATCCGGAGAATATTCGGGGACGATTCATAGATCCTGAACCACTAAACTTTCCTCCGGAACCACCAATCATTCAAACAGAGATTGTTGAGGAACGAACCATTAAATTAGAATCCTCTAGTGATTCCGATTCAACAAATTCAATTATGGAGAGTCTAGAACCTTTAAGTATGGAAGACTGAATGAGAGCTAAATGCACTGGCCAAGGTCACGCAATTACTCATCCAGACATTAATGCGCCAGATTATGAAATCAAAGGACAAATTCTACACATGGTGACTAATCAATGCCAATTTAGTGGTGCGCCGAAGGAAGATCCAAATGAACATCTTCGTACTTTTAATAGGATCTGCACTCTATTTAAAATAAGAGAAGTTGAGGATGAACAGATATATCTCATGTTATTTCCCTGGACTTTAAAGGGAGAAGCCAAAGATTGGTTGGAATCGTTACCTAAAGGGGCGATTGATACATGGGACGTTTTAGTTGAAAAATTTCTTAAACAATTCTTTCCTGCATCTAAAGCCGTAAGACTTCAAGGAGAAATTGTTACGTTCACACAGAAGCCAAATGAAACTCTATATGAGGCGTGGACAAGATTTGGAAAGTTATTAAGAGGATGTCCGCAACATGGTTTAGACACCTGTCAAATAGTACAAATATTCTACCAAGGATGCGACATCACTACAAGGAAAGACATAGATATAGCAGCTGGTGGTTCCATTATGAAGAAAACAGAAACTGAAGCTTATAAAATTATTGATAACACTGCTTCCCACTCACATGAGTGGAACCAAGAAAAAGATATCGTTAGATCATCTAAAGCAGCTAGAGCCGATTCTAGCCATGACTTAGATTCCATTTCCGCAAAGATAGATGCTGTCGAGAGACGAATGGAAAAGATGACCAAGGATATTCACTCAATACGAATTAGTTGTGAGCAGTGTGGAGGACCACATTTGACAAAAGATTGTCTTAGTATTGAATTAACAATGGAACAAAGAGAGAATATTTCATACATAAACCAAAGGCCTGGAAATAATTATCAGAATAATTATCAACCGCCAAGACCGATCGACAATCAAAACCAGAATTATAACAGAAATATTCCATACAACAACCAACAAGGTTCTAGCAATCAACAAATATCTAACAATAATTACAATCAGCAAAGACCTAATTTTCAAAACAAACCACCACAACCCGATGATAAAAAGCCGAATTTAGAAGATATGATGACGAAGCTAGTTGAAACTCAAACGCAGTTTTTCACATCTCAAAAACAAACTAATGAACAAAATGCTCAAGCATTTAGAAATCAACAAGCTTCTATTCAAAACTTGGAACAAGAAGTAAGTAACCTAGCAAGATTAATAGGTGAAAGAAAACCGGAAAGTTTACCTAGTGATACAAATGCTAACCCCCGGAATGAAACAACTAAAGCCATTACCACAAGAAGTGGTACAACACTTAAACCACCTGAAATACCTGTAACTTCTGATGAAGCTATTCCTACTCCACAAGAACCACAACCTGATCAAGATAAGGAAAAAGAACCGGTAGTTGAAAAGGTTAATGAAGATAACACAGTTAAGGCTAAACCTTATGTTAAACCATACCAACCACCACTTCCTTACCCGAGTAAAATGAAGAAAGAGAAACTTGAAGCCTAGCAATCCAAATTCTTGGATATGTTTAAACAGATAAATGTAAATCTTCCTTTCATTGATGTGATTTCAGGAATGCCTAGATATGCTAAATTCTTGAAAGATCTGATCACGAATAGAAAGAAAATGGAAGAACTCTCGGCCGTTACTATGAATGCTAATTGTTCAGCAGTGCTGTTGAATAAGATACCAGAAAAATTATCTGATCCAGGAAGTTTCACAATTCCATGTTTTCTGGGTAGTCTTAGTTCAATAGAAGCATTGGCAGACTTAGGTGCTAGTATAAATCTAATGCCGTATTCACTATACGTTAAACTAGACCTTGGAGAATTGAAACCAACAAGAATAAGCATACAACTAGCAGATAGATCAATAAAATATCCTACAGGGATAATGGAGAACATGCTAGTTAAAGTTGGTACTTTAGTATTTCCAGTAGATTTTATTGTTCTGGACATGGAAGAAGATTCTCAAGTTCCTCTCATATTCGGAAGACCATTCTTAAACACAGCTAAAGCAATGATAGACGTGTTTGGTAAGAAATTGACCCTAAGTATAGAGGATGAGAGTGTTACCTTTTCAGTTGATAGAGCAATGCAACAACCGCAATCTGCAGATGATACATGTTATTATATTCAAACTATAGATGCACATGCAGAATTATTAGAAGAATTTCCAGAATTACAAGGAACAGGAGAATGTTCTTTAGGAGAAGGAACTGAACCAATTGATGAAGCTGAAATGTTAGCTACACTTATAGCTAATGGATATGAACCAACAACAGAAGAAATTCAAATGCTAAAAGAAGAAGACAGATATCGATATAAATCATCGATAGAAGAACCACCGAAATTAGAGTTAAAGCCACTTCCAAACCATTTGGAATACGCTTATTTACATGGTGAATCTGAATTACCTGTAATAATATCGTCTTCTCTTACTGAAAAATGAGAAATCACAACTCATTTATGTGTTGAAAGCTCATAAACCAGCCATTGCATGGAAGATTCATGATATTAAAGGAATAAGTCCTTCGTATTGCACACATAAAATCCTTATGGAAGAAGGTCATAAAACGTATGTGCAACGCCAACGAAGACTAAATCCTAATATGCAAGATGTAGTTAAGAAAGAGATTATTAAACTGCTAGATGCAGGTTTAATTTATCCAATCTCTGATAGTCCATGGGTAAGCCCAGTTCAATGCGTGCCTAAGAAGGGTGGCATGACTGTCATTACAAATGAGAAAAATGAGCTTATTCCTACTAGGACTGTAACAGGATGGCGTGTATGTATTGATTATATAAAATTAAATGACGCCACCAGAAAAGATCACTTTCCCTTACCTTTCATTGATCAAATGTTGGAAAGATTAGCCGGAAATAGTTACTATTGTTTTCTAGATGGATTTTCCGGATATTTTCAAATTCTAATAGCACCCAAAGACCAAGAGAAAACCACGTTCACGTGCCCTTATGGTACTTTTGCTTACAAATGCATGCCATTTGGACTTTGCAACGCCTCTGCAACCTTTCAAAGGTGTATGATGGCGATTTTTCACGACATGATAGAAGAATGCATGGAAGTTTTCATGGATGACTTTTCAGTCTTCGGTGATACATTTGAATCATGTCTAGTTAATCTGGAACGAATGCTTATTAGATGCGAACAATCAAATCTAGTACTTAATTGGGAGAAATGTCATTTCATGGTTAAAGAAGGCATCGTTCTTGGTCATAAAATTTCAAAAGAAGGAATTGAAGTGGATAGAGCTAAAGTAGATGTAATTGCTAAACTTCCACATCCCACCAATGTTAGAGGAGTTAGGAGTTTTCTAGGGCATGCCGGTTTTTACCGACGTTTCATAAAAGATTTTTCTAAAATTGCTACTCCTATAAATAAACTCCTAGAAAAGGATGCTCCATTCATCTTTTCAGATGAATGCATCAAATCTTTTAATATTCTTAAAGAGAAACTCACTAATGCACCGATCATGATAACACCGAATTGGAATCTACCATTTGAACTAATGTGCGATGCAAGTAATTTTGCAATGGGAGCCGTTTTAGGACAAAGAATTGAAAAACGATTTCAACCTATATATTATGCTAGTAAGATGTTACAAGGAGCACAAACAAATTATACAACTACTGAAAAAGAACTCCTTGCTATTGTCTTTGCTTTTGACAAATTTCGTTCATATCTCGTTCTAGCAAAAACGGTGGTCTATACCGACCATTCTGCTCTTAGATACCTATTTTCGAAACAAGATGCTAAACCAAGATTAATCCGTTGGATCTTACTCTTACAAGAATTCGATATTGAAATCCGAGATAAAAAAAGGAGCAGAAAATCTCACCGCTGATCATCTTTCTCGTCTTGAAAATCCCGAATTAGAAATTCTAAATGAATCGGCCATACAAGACAACTTTCCTGATGAATATCTATTGAAGATAGATTATAATGAAATACCATGGTTTGCAGACTATGCAAACTACTTAGTTTGTAGATTCCTTGAAAAAGGATTATCGTACCAAAAACGAAAGAAATTCTTCAGTGATATAAAACACTATTTTTGGGAAGATCCACATCTGTTTAAAAGTTGTTCAGATGGAATAATACGCCGATGTGTATTCGGAGATGAAGCTAGTAAAATTTTAAACCATTGTTACACAGGACCAACAGGAGGGCATTATGGGCCTCAACTAACAGCAAGAAAAGTTTATGATGCTGTCTTCTATTGGCCTACAATTTACAAAGACGCACACCTTCTTTGCAAATCCTGTGATGCTTGTCAAAGGGCCGGAAAAATAAGTCAACGTGATGAAATGCCACAAAATGTCATACAAGTATGTGAAGTATTTGACATTTGGGGTATTGACTTTATGGGTCCATTTCCAAAATCTCATAATAATCTCTATATTCTCGTTGCCATTGATTATGTATCTAAATGGGCGGAAGCACAAGCTCTCCCAACTAACGATGCACGAGTTGTAGTCAACTTTTTAAAACGTCTTTTTACAAGGTTTGGAACACCGAAAGCTTTAATAAGTGATCGGGGAACTCATTTCTGTAATAATCAACTTGAGAAAGTTCTTAAAAGATATGGAGTAACTCATAAAATCTCCACCGCATATCATCCACAAACAAGTGGACAAGTTGAAAATACCAACCGAGCTTTAAAACGTATTCTAGAAAAAACCGTAGGATCAAATCCGAAGGAATGGTCCATTAAATTGGAGGATGCACTCTGGGCTTTTAGAACAGCCTACAAAACTCCAATTGGAACCACACCTTTTAAACTCATCTACGAAAAAGCATGTCATCTTCTAGTAGAAATTAAACACAAAGCATTTTGGGCTTTGAAGACATGTAATCTTGATATACATGAAGCTGGACGTCTACGATTAAGTCAACTAAACGAATTAGAAGAATTAAGACATGAAGCATACGAAAATTCGTTAATCTATAAAGAAAGAACGAAGAAATGGCATGATAAAAGAATCAGAAGTTCAAAAGAATTTAAAGAAGGAGACAGAGTTCTTCTTTTCAATTCATGATTCAAGCTATTTCCTGGAAAATTGAAATCAAGATGGTCTGGACCATTCATAGTCAAAAGAGTTTTCCCATACGGAACGATAGAATTAATAAATTCAAATGGGATTGAATTTAAAGTTAATGGTCACAGAGTTAAACACAACATAGATAGTCCGATGGAATTCGACAATGAAGTTAATCACAATTTCGATACCACAGCTAACTAAGTGTGGGGAGAATCAAGTCTTTAAAGGATAATATGTATTTCTGTTAGAGTTAGATTGTCTGTTTTCGTGTAGTTCTCGAAAATGGAACCCGAATGGTCTTTCCCTAGCAGACCCTAAAGAACTAGTCTTCTCCCCCCATTCTGAATTTTTATTTTTTTAGGTTTTTACGAAATGAAGACTGCCTGTGAACTAAACCATGGTCTAATGCTACACGCTTTGATCACTAAACGTAATAATGACACACTACCGAGTGAAATAGTATCAGTAATCAGAGAAAGATTGGACGGAGTAAGAAAAGAATCCAGATGGGAAGATAATAAGTTACAATTTGGTAAAGGAAAATCAAAATCCACAGCGAAAAGAAGAGCACGACACCTAGAAAGATGTCACAAATGCGGAAAATGGTCACATGGAGGTAAATGTTCAAATAATCAAACCTATTCAAACACCGAATTTGTTACTTTATGCAGAGACGGACTGTTCATATGTTTAGAAGAAAAAACACTGAATGCTCGAGGTTACGCCTATGTAGCCATGGAAAACCAATTAAACCGACTATCTTATGAATGGGATAGATCATATAACTAAGAATACTATCTCACAGGTAAGTCTGTACAGTTTTTATTTTTATTTTCATTTTTAACCTTTTGATAATAAACGCTAATTTGTTCGCTATAAAGTATTAAATTGGTATTGAATAAAATTAGGTTTGGCGACCGAAATTATTGATATCATTCAAAAATTTATTACATCACTGCGATATTTAACGTTTATTCTTAAGGTATAAATATCTTTAATCAATCAACCCAAAATATTTCAAAAATTCGTCATGAGTTAAATTAGGTCTTGGAACCGAAATTACTTTACCGAAAAGAGGGGCGCATATTTTTGATAATATTTGATTGATTAAAGTGGGATAAAAGCCAAAAAGATTTTTAATTTTATTTTTACCATGTTTTTAAAATTAATATATAAATCTTAAATTAATATTGTAAACTTTGTAAAAACAATATAATTAAAATTGTAAATATTTGAATTTTTAAATTAAGTTTGGTGTGAATTTTTAATTTTTAAAATATGAATTTTATTTTTATGCATTTTAAATTTTAAGTTTGGTGTGAATTTTTAATATTAATTTTGAATTTTATATTTAAGTTGTGTGAAATTAAAAACAAAAATTTACTTTATGTCGCTAAGTTAAAAATATGATTTTTAAAATTCGTCGTAAGTTGAAGACTAGGTCGTTGAACCGAAATTGCTTTACCCGAGGGAGGGACGAGAACTTTTATTATGATTTTTAAAATTCGTCGTAAGTTGAAGACTACACGCTTTGAACAAGCTTACGGTTAAGAATCGTTACCCTCTTCCGAGAATTGATGATCTGTTCGATCAACTTCAAGGTTCGTCCGTTTATTTTAAGATTGACCTTCATTTCGGTTATCACCAACTGCGGACTAAAGAAACTGATATTCCGAAAACCGCTTTTCGTACCCGTTATGGTCACCGCGAATTTCTTGTTATGCCGTCCGGATTGACTAACACACCTGCTGTGTTTATGGACCTCATGAACCGTGTGTGTAGCTCATATCTGGATAAATTCGTTAACGTTTTCATCGATGGTATCCTTATCTATTCCAAGAAGTGATCAAGAGCACGAAGATAAGTGCTTGATTTGTTAAGAAAAGAAGAGATGTATGCTGAATTTTTCTAAATGTGCGTTCTGGTTGAAAGAAGTTCAATTCCTTGGGCATGTTGTTATTAAACAGGGAATTCAAGTTGATCCTGCTAAGATTGAGGCAATTGGAAAATGGGAAATTTCTGAAAACTCCTACTCAAATTCGCCAGTTTCTATGATTAGCAGGCTATTATAGAAGGTTCATTCAAGATTTTTCACGAGTAGTGAAACCTCTGACTGCTTTAACGCATAAGGGGAAGAAGTACGAGTGGAAGAGTGAACAAGAGTCTGCTATCCAAACTCTGAAGAAGAAGTTAACTTCTGCACCGATATTATCACTACCTAAGGGTAGTGATGATCTTGTTATCTATTGTGATGCTCCGTGTCAAGACTTTGGTTGTGTTTTGATGCAACAAAAGAAAGTCATTGTTTACGCGTCACGTCAGTTGAAGATTTATGAACAGAATTATACAACCCATGATGTAGAATTGGGAGCTGTTGTGTTCGCACTCAAGTATTGGAGACATTACTTATATGGGGTCAAAAGTACTGTGTTCACTGATGTAGTAACTCGTCCTTATCCCCCTGGACGAAGTCATCAACATCTGGTCCCATTGCGATGATAGACTCCAAGTAATGTCCTTAAAATGAGCAAATGCACAACGGAAGACTTAATTCGTACCTGAGAATAAACATGCTTAAAAGTGTCAACCAAAATGTTGGTGAGTTCATAGGTTTATCATATTAATCATTTCAATATATTAATAGACCACAAGATTTCATATACATAAATATTTTAATAAAAATATTCTAAGTGGTTGAGCACTTGGTAACCATACTTAACATTTAATCAACGTCGCATATTCCCTTTATTATGAAATCTCACTACACCGTACCAAGTGTAGTCACCGAAATGAAGTACTGTGCAACCGTTGAATACTGGTCGTCCAGCCCGATTGGGGTTGTCAGGCCCGATAGATCTATCAACAGGATTCGCATTTACAATACCCATGTAAATAGTAGTTACCAAGCTACAGGGAAATATGTCAGTGGTACAACTCAACGTAGAATATATTTTTAAGTACTTGTGTCTATTTCGTAAACATTTATAAAAGCAGCGCATGTATTCTCAGCCCAAAAATATATATTGCAAAAGCAATTAAAAAGGGAGCAAATGAAACTCACCATACTGTATTTTGTAGTAAAAATACATATGACGTCATTTAACAAATACAAGGTTGGCCTCGGATTTATGAACCTATATCATTTGTATATATATATATATATATATATATATATATATATATATATATATATATATTAACACACATTATTGTAATCGAACAAAGTTATATATAAATTTATTAGTTATATTATTTTTATATTATTAACCTATATGTTTAGTATATTCATTTTATATATTCAAAATAAATAAAAATATAAATTTTGTTATGCTATATATAGTAAATATATTTTTGTTTTTTGTATATATATATCGTTTGTTTGTTAAAATTATAGTAATACTAAAATAATATTAGTAATTGTGAAAATAATAATAATAATAATAGGGTTAAAAATGATACTTTTAATATAGATGATAAAAATTGATACTTTAATAAAAATGATACTTTTTAATAAAAATGTTAATTTTCATAATAATAAATAATAGTTAAAAAATAATGATTTTACTAATAATAATAATGATGCTAATATTTATATTAATAACTATAATGATAATAATACTAATAATGATAGTAATACTTTTGACGATTATAATCATGATTTTAATATTTAGTGTTAGTTTAATAATAATAATAATAATAATAATAATAATAATAATAATAATAATAATATTAAAAGTGAGTAAACTACCTTTGTAAGAGTTAAAAGGCTTTCCCAAAAAAAAAAAAAAATGGTCATAGCCCAAGCTCGAACCCGAGACCTCTTGGTTTAACACAACACTCTGAACCATCTAAATTGTTTTGTTTTACTTAGGTAACCCACAAATTAATTTCCTTTAACCACTTCATCACCATATTAATCATAATCAAACCCATTTCATGATCATCATCATCCTAACTTCTATCATTATCATTATCATTTTCATTTTCTATTACTATCATCTTTAGGATCATAATCATCATTATCACATAATCATTTAATCGTTCTCGTCATTCATGATACATCACATATTCCCTCATCATTATTCGTATTGCGTTCATTTCTTTGCCATTATCATCAACTAAATTATTATCATTAGGAAACATTTACTGTTCGATAAAAAAAATAATCACGCAGCAGTGGCAGTTTGCAACAACAGAGTAATGGGCTTCGTGTGACGACCCGGAAATTTTTGACCAAATTTAAACTTTAATCTTTATATTATTCCGACACGATAAGCAAAGTTTGTTAAGTTAAATCTCAAGAATTTTAAACTGTGTTCATACATTCATTATAACCTCGACCAAATTCTGACGATTCACGAACCGTTATATATAAATAGATATGTATATGTATATACATATTATAACTTGAGAATATTAATAAAGTATTAAACGTATAATACTTTACACGAACGTATTTGTTTCAATATGATTTTCGAGGAAAAAAAATATATTAAATGATTGAATTATCAGAAACATTGAATTATGATTACAAGTCTCTGTTGAGAGGTCCACTATGATTTGAGAAAATCTATTCCTCTTAACGGTATTCAGAATAATTTGTAAAGCTATTTATAAATAAAAACAAAAAGTGTCATTTACGAAAGTTAGACAAAAGTTAGTGGAGAATTGGTTTCCATAATATTCTATTAATCTATTTTCAAACATACAAAGACATTTTCAGTTTAAAAAGAACTTTATTATTAAAACGTAGATAACTTTTATAAATATCTAGAATCACTTTTGACAACTCATTACTTAACCAGTATAATAAATATAACGATATTTATATTTTATTTCATTAAATATATATAACGATTTAAATTAATATTATATATATTTATACGCGTATTATACATACATAGTTTTTTTATACTTTTACTATACTTTAACTTTACCTTTACTTTACTTCTACTTTACTTTAACTTTAATAATTCACTTTAATAATTCATACTTTAATAATTCACTTTAATAATTCATACTTTAATAATTCAATTTAATAATTCATACTTTAATAATTCACTTTTATAATTCAAAAATCTATTATAAATAGAATTCAATAGGTTTTATTATTTCATAGAAACTTGAAAATATATTTCTCTAAACTCTCTCAATTGATATATATATATATATATATATATATATATATATATATATATATATATATATATATATTTGCTCTGTGTTATTTCAAGATATTATTAGTATACATAAAATATTACGACGGAGTGCTGTCCGAGTGATTTCAAAATAGTTTATTTGAATGAGTCAAAGCTAAGGAAATTATGGGTTATAGCTATGAAGGTGATGGGTATGGTTCATGGGTATGCTTGTGAGGTCAATCTAGTGTTTATCATCTCCGTTGCGTCTACGTGCTTTCCTGCAATATTGAATCTCAATATTGATACGTTCGTGAATCCGAGGCCAACCTTGCACTTATTAAATGACGTTATATGTATTTTTACTACGAAATACAGTATTGTGAGTTTCATTTACTCCCTTTTTACATATATTTTTGGGACTGAGAATACATGCGCAACTTTTATAAATGTTTTACGAAATAGGCGCAAGTACCAAAACTAATTCTACGTGGGTTTAAACCAGAAATATACCCTTAGCTTGGTAACATTAAACTACTTGTCTATGTACGGTATACGCGAATCCTAAAGATAGATCAATTGGGCCTGACAAACCCCATCCTGACTATGGGATGCTTTAGTACTTCGAGGTTATTTTAAACACACCTGATCTGGTGTACTTCAGAGGGTAAAACATGAACGTTAAGGCTTGTTACCGGGTGCCTACAACTTATAGAATACTTTTATACACTTGAGAGTGTACATATATTTATAAACGGAAATCTTGTGGTCTATTAATATATTGAAATGATTGTTATGATAAACCTATGAACTCACCAACCTTTTGGTTGACACTTTAAAGCATGTTTATTCTCAGGTATTAAAGAAATCTTCCGCTGTGCATTAGCTCATTTTAAGGATATTACTTGGAGTCATTCATGGCATATTTTGAAAGACGTTGCATTCGAGTCATTGAGTTCATCAAGATTATTATAAAGTCAATTATAGTTGGATGCATTATGAAATGGTGTGCATGCCGTCAACTTTCGTTGTAAAGAAAGTTTGTCTTTTAAAAACGAATGCAATGTTTGTAAAATGTATCATATAGAGGTCAAATACCTCGCGATGTAATCAACTATTGTGAATCGTTTATAATGTATATGAACGGGTCCTTTCAGTTGGTATCAGAGCGGTGGTCTTAGCGAACCAGGTCTGCATTAGTGTGTCTAACTGATAGTCGTTAGGATGCATTAGTGAGTCTGGACTTCGACCGTGTCTGCATTTTAAAAGTTTTGCTCATCATTCTTGTCGGAAATTACCTGCTTATCATTCTTAGTCTAGACACATCTTATTGCATTGATTGCATGAATAGTGTATAGACAAAATTCATATCTTAGCGTATCTGCTAATTCATATCTTAGCGTATCTGTTACTGTAAACTTTGCCTGACATATTCTGTAAATTCCTCCGTAATCTACGAAACCTTTTGCTCTATATAATTAGAATACCACCCGATAGCCGGAAAATTATTTCATATCGAAAAATTCTTTATTCAATCGTACGAAATGGAATTCATCATTAGTTCAAGTCCCTCGGATTCCGAAATGGAATCCCACTCAAGTTCTGAAAGCAGTGTGACCGGAATGGATCAACCAATTAGTCATCATCTATTCTGGATGAATTGGGGATGGGTTCGTAGCCTCCTTAATCATTGGAGACAAGAAGAAGGTGATCCCTTCCATCCACCACATTGCCCTCTTGGCGAAGAACCTGAAGCACTTACCGGCGAACCTATCCGAAACACCATTTTCTCTCTTATTTCTAGAGTATCTCATCACGATTACATACTACACCAAATTCTAGATTTTATTTATCCGCTCGTCCGAACCGACAATCACCCCGGTGTAATAGAAGAAGTCAACGAGCTTCGCGCTCAGGTAGTAGCTTTGGAGAATATGGTGCAAAGGTTACAAACACCAGCAGCAGCACCAGCAGCATAAACAGTACCACCATCAGCAACACCAACAGTACCATCACCACCACCACCAACAACATCCACATCCCACACCGCAACATCACAATATGTATCTCAAACATCAACATCATCGCCCTGTAAATATCCAGGAATATCAACAACAACAAACGATGAAGTATTAATTCATAAACTTCATTGAAGAGATATCTCTGCGGCAGTTATGTAATCTCCAAAATCTTAGATATTATTTATTTCTGACCGTAAATCGGATGAGTGAACGGAGATGGTAGAGTAGAAACTTTGATCGAAAATGGTGTATAATTTACAAGCTAGAATTGTTTTACCAACAGCATCAACAGGACCGTAGCATCATCAACACAGTCAGTGCCGTCAGTATCGTCAGAATCAACAGCACCTGTAACATCACAAACTCTGTCAGTTCAAGAATCATTGTGGACATCATTACGAATCAACAACAAATATATTGTATCAACGAGTTATGAAGTATTAACTCATTTCCAATCGAAAGATTTATATGTATATTTTATATGTATAAATTTTTAAACCATAATAAATCTTCCCGTACTAAGCTATTATGTGTGAATCTTAACTACTCAGTTAATTCATATTACAAATATGCAATGATGTACGTCCTTCGTCCGTAACTTAACCATCGTTAATTACAATCTCTGTCTCAATTCAATAAAAAAATCCAATTCATAATAAATCAAGTGTATTATTCGAATATATGTTTGATTTTACACTTTCATCATCGATGTACTCGAAACTTTTCAAATAACATCATTCGTACCTTGCGAAGTTCACAAGAATTTTACGAAAACCAACAAATAACAAAGTAATGATTCATAATTTCAATATTATTGAAGAAATACTTATGCAATTTATAAAGTTTTAGGGATTACTCAATTCTAGTTCCAACCATAAAACAAATGAGTTTAATTTAATATTAACTCATTAAATCTATATTACATCTAAAGAAAATATACACATATATTTTCATAAAGACTGTAATAAACTTCTTTTGTACAAAATATTAATTGTGAAATTTTTTTTAACGGGTAGGTAATACCCGAGAGATATATAAATTCACAATTAATATATTACATTTTTCGAAACTGATTCAGCAATCATCAACTATACTCCCTACCAACAATATCCATTCTTTCAT
Organism: Rutidosis leptorrhynchoides; assembly: GCF_046630445.1. Taxonomy (NCBI): domain Eukaryota; kingdom Viridiplantae; phylum Streptophyta; class Magnoliopsida; order Asterales; family Asteraceae; genus Rutidosis; species Rutidosis leptorrhynchoides. Next base: position 612,586,734 of record NC_092336.1, on the reverse strand, counting down.
ATAAATCAAAACAATCATACTCATTCAAATTCAATTACATATTCTGATTTTGAAATCGCATAATTCAATTCGAAATATAACCAGTATCATCACTCTTAGATTCCTATATCTTTCAAAGCTATACTTTGACTTCAAAACTGTGTTAGAACATCATATGTATTAACGATTACAATATGTGCTCAAACCCTTCGAAATTCCTGAAGACACTTCAACTAAGGAACAATCGAGATGATGATCCAACCACATGTTACCCACAGTTATACACCTGAAAAACTCTCAAAACCCAAGTCATAGTTCGACACGTATCCGTGTTAGACCCTTTGGCATTTACTAGCTAAAATAACTTTTCAATTCCGTTTCAAAATAGACAGTTTTGTCACAGCTCCAGCAAGTCATCTTCGACTTCTCAATCAAAACAGTCTTATTATAACCTCGATAGATACATTGCCCTTTCGCCAACGTTACCGGGGAATCGTTTATATTCACCACATTAGCAATAAACTTACCAACAACTTCATTGATCTTTGACTTTCCAAAAAAAAAAAAAATCATTATAATTATCGAAACCCTATCATATACTCATTCGTACCTTATAACAAGAATTGCCATACCAATTATTGAGAATCAGCAATCAGTATTTTGAAACCTCGCAGCATGTCTACATCAACAATTACATATACACACAACGTCTACCTCGAAGACTTACATTCTTTGAATGAGAAATTTCTGAAAAACACCCTAAACTGCGAACCAGTTCTCGAAATTTTGAAAAATGCTGATGAAGCAGCAAAAACTATAAACGACCTTAACAGTAAAAGGTTGGATGATAAAGGATAGTATATTGGCAAAGCTTAGAAAAAGAGAAGCTTTGGAACTGGAAAACGGATTGAGCAAAGTATGAAGGAGGCTGTGGACAAATCACAAAGGCTGAACCTGCCTTCAAAGAATCTAAATGATTCAGTACTTGCTGAAGTCATTAACGAATACCTTGCTCCTGACTCTAAACCCCTGCGGACAATATCCTTCATCATCCTCTGATATTAGACATTCTAAGATATCATCGTATCTTTCATTATAAATATCATCCATACTTCTGAAGATATTTTTATAATTATTCTTATCTGAAATCATTTACCTCTTCGCGCTATCTGTATTATATCATAAAAGAAACTATTTTAGTTTCTAAATTCTGAAACATTCGAGTTTAAAATAGGAATATTCTTGAAGAAGTGTTGGGAGCTGAAGCATGAGTTAGTATAATATAATGACACTTGATCAACGTGATTATATTACAGTAATTCATGCTGAGTTTCTAAATGGAACATGATGATTCACAGATCATAACGTCATCATGTGCTATGTTACACGACTCTTGTATTCTCTTTGATCTCGAAATATCAAGAAAATATTTCTTGATGATTCGTCCTTTTCCGAGGTATTCTGGTAATTTGACAAGTCAAGATCGTGTCATTACAATTTCCTTCCTAGAACATTAACAATGTTCATTCCGAAATTTATATCTGCGAATTCTGGACCATTACAAGCGGTGCTTAATCGCAAGAAGAAGAAACGAAAGGACAAAGCTCCGAACTAGAAATGGGAGTATAAATCTATCAAATAGAAGAGAGCATTAACAGTGGATGACAATGATTATAGAAGAAGCAAGGACTTTGAAATATAAGGGAAGATATAAAACCCAACAACAACCCAGAAATCACAAACCGTATATATCAATGCATATAGCAATATAAAGACACGGGAGAACTAAAAACACTATAAAACCAAGAGTATAGTAGAAGTAAATAGATTCTTCCGGAGGCAGATGAAAAAAGAAGAGCGACAGATATGAAAGTGAGGAGTATATCAAGAATCAGCACTGGATGAAGCATATTGACAAATACTTTAAAATATGAGTTGAGAAGGTGTCAGTTGTAAGAAAACAAATGAGGTAGATTTATAGTGAAATATCTGACAGAGAAATCAAAATGGATTATCGCATTAATTCGAAGAGGATCATAATTTCCTTAATCGCCGAATAATCAAATCCAATATAGATTACAAAGATTTTCTTTTCGGAGATCAATCGTGATGACGTCAAAAGATACGACGAATCACTATTATCTTATTTCATTCATTTACGATAACTTCACTCACACGCTTCGAGTAATCGAATTATTTTATCCATTCTTCTTGAACATGATAAAACTCTATAATCGTTATAATAACATTCTCATTGTTAGTCATGACGACCTCTATCAAATTTCAGGGACGAAATTTCTTTAACGGGTAGGTACTGTGACGACCCGGAAATTTTCGACCAAATTTAAACTTTAATCTTTATATTATTCCGACACGATAAGCAAAGTTTGTTAAGTTAAATCTCAAGAATTTTAAACTGTGTTCATACATTCATTATAACCTCGACCAAATTCCGACGATTCACGAACCGTTATATATAAATAGATATGTATATGTATATATATTTTATAACTTGAGAATATTAATAAAGTATTAAACGTATAATACTTTACACGAACGTATTTGTTTCAATATGATTTTTGACGAAAAAAAATATATTAAATGATTGAATTATCAGAAACATTGAATTATGATTACAAGTCTCTGTTGAGAGGTCTACTATGATTTGAGAAAATCTATTCCTCTTAACGGTATTCAGAATAATTTGTAAAGCTATTTATAAATAAAAACAAAAAGTGTCATTTACGAAAGTTAGACAAAAGTTAGTGGAGAATTGGTTTCCATAATATTCTATTAATCTATTTTCAAACGTACAAAGACGTTTTCAGTTTAAAAAGAACTTTATTATTAAAACGTATATAACTTTTATAAATATCTAGAATCACTTTTGACAACTCATTACTTAACCAGTATAATAAATATAACGATATTTATATTTTATTTCATTAAATATATATAACGATTTAAATTAATATTATATATATTTATACGTGTATTATACATACATAGTTTTTTATACTTTTACTTTACCTTTACTTTACTTCTACTTTACTTTAACTTTAATAATTCACTTTAATAATTCATACTTTAATAATTCACTTTAATAATTCATACTTTAATAATTCATACTTTAATAATACACTTTAATAATTCATACTTTAATAATTCACTTTAATAATTCATACTTTAATAATTCACTTTTATAATTCAAAAATCTATTATAAATAGAATTCAATAGGTTTCATTATTTCATAGAAACTTGAAAATATATTTCTCTAAACTCTCTCAATTGATATATATATATATATATATATATATATATATATATATATATATATATATATATATATATATATATATATATATATATATATTGCTCTGTATTATTTCAAGATATTATTAGTATACATAAAATATTACGACGGAGTGCTGTCCGAGTGATTTCAAAATAGTTTATTTGAATGAGTCGAAGCTAAGGAAATTATGGGTTATAGCTATGAAGGTGATGGGTATGGTTCATGGGTATGCTTGTGAGGTCAATCTAGTGTTTATCATCTCCGTTGCGTCTACGTACTTTTCTGCAATATTGAATCTCAATATTGATACGTTCGTGAATCCGAGGCCAACCTTGCACTTATTAAATGACATTATATGTATTTTTACTACGAAATACAGTATTGTGAGTTTCATTTACTCCCTTTTTACATATATTTTTGGGACTGAGAATACATGCGCAACTTTTATAAATGTTTTACGAAATAGGCGCAAGTACCAAAACTAATTCTACGTGGGTTTAAACCAGAAATATACCCTTAGCTTGGTAACATTAAACTACTTGTCTATGTACGGTATGCGCGAATCCTAAAGATAGATCTATTGGGCCTGACAAACCCCATCCTGACTATGGGATGCTTTAGTACTTCGAGGTTATTTTAAACACACCTGATCTGGTGTACTTCAGAGGGTAAAACATGAACGTTAAGGCTTGTTACCGGGTGCCTACAACTTATAGAATACTTTTATACACTTGCGAGTGTACATATATTTATAAACGGAAATCTTGTGGTCTATTAATATATTGAAATGATTGTTATGATAAACCTATGAACTCACCAACCTTTTGGTTGACACTTTAAAGCATGTTTATTCTCAGGTATTAAAGAAATCTTCCGCTGTGCATTAGCTCATTTTAAGGATATTACTTGGAGTCATTCATGGCATATTTTGAAAGACGTTGCATTCGAGTCATTGAGTTCATCAAGATTATTATAAAGCCAATTATAGTTGGATGTATTATGAAATGGTGTGCATGCCGTCAACTTTCGTTGTAAAGAAAGTTTGTCTTTTAAAAACGAATGCAATGTTTGTAAAATGTATCATATAGAGGTCAAATACCTCTCGATGTAATCAACTATTGTGAATCGTTTATAATTTATATGAACGGGTCCTTTCACTTCGGCCTTTGTCCAAGAAGTGAAGGAAAACACGGCCCAAAAGTTTAAAATAGAACTTGGCCCAACAAACATACTTGTGGCTTTTGATCTGGTACCGAATTGTGAGAGGCAGAAAAAAAAACGCATGCCCACTGTACTTGGATCGATTTAAGTGAGTGTGGGGTCTTTAATTAACAACTTGTGTCCACTAACTCCTTAAATTAAGGCTGCCACTTATTATTGCTTTTGCAATTATCATTATTTTATGTAACCTCATAGTAGTATTAGTTTACCAACTTTTTTTTGTTTACCAACATCACAATTAACCGATAAAAGGAAAAGGGATGCAGCAGCAAAAAGAAGTAGTCACGAGTGGTAATTGTGGTTGGGTTCGTTGTATAGAAATAGAAGTTAACGTAGCAGTTGTAGTGACCCGAACTTTTCCATGTTTATATATATTAATTGAGATTGATATTTACATGATTAAATGTTTCCAACATGTTAAGCAATCAAACTTGGTAAGACTTGATTAATTGAAATAGGTTTCATATAGACAATTGACCACCCAAGTTGACCGGTGATTCACGAACGTTAAAACTTGTAAAAACTATATGATGACATATATATGGTTATATATATAGTTAACATGATATTATGATAAGTTAACATATCATTAAGTATATTAACAATGAACTACATATGTAAAAACAAGACTACTGACTTAATGATTTTGAAACGAGACATATATGTAACGATTATCGTTGTAACGACATTTAATGTATATATATCATATTAAGAGATATTCGTACATCATAATATCATGATAATATAATAATTTAAAATCTCTTTTGATATTATAAACATTGGGTTAACAACATTTAACAAGATCGTTAACCTAAAGGTTTCAAAACAACATTTACATGTAACGACTAACGATGACTTAACGACTCAGTTAAAATGTATATACATGTATTGTTTTAATATGTATGCATACACTTTTGAAAGACTTCAAGACACTTATCAAAATACTTCTACTTAACAAAAATGCTTACAATTACATCCTCGTTCAGTTTCATCAACAATTCTACTCGTATGCACCCGTATTCGTACTCGTACAATACACAGCTTTTAGATGTATGTACTATTGGTATATACACTCCAATGATCAGCTCTTAGCAGCCCATGTGAGTCACCTAACACATGTGGGAACCATCATTTGGCAACTAGCATGAAATATCTCATAAAATTACAAAAATATGAGTAATCATTCATGACTTATTTACATGAAAACAAAATTACATGTCCTTTATATCTAATCCATACACCAACGACCAAAAACACCTACAAACACTTTCATTATTCAATTTTCTTCATCTAATTGATCTCTCTCAAGTTCTATCTTCAAGTTCTAAGTGTTCTTCATAAATTCCAAAAGTTCTAGTTTCATAAAATCAAGAATACTTTCAAGTTTGCTAGCTCACTTCCAATCTTGTAAGGTGATCATCTGTGATGACCCAGAAATTTCGACTAAATTTAAACTTAATCTTTGTATGATTAACATTTCCGACACGATAAGCAAAGTCTGTAAAACTGAATCTCAAAATTTTTGAATTACTTTTATATACTTAAATACCCTTCGGTTATTTTCGACGATTCGCGAACAATTATATGTAAATAGATACATATATACTATAACTTGAAAAGGTAACAATGTATTAATTATTTGATACCGTACATTAAACTTATTGGTTTAAATATCTATTTGAATATATATGATAAGTTGAAATATTTATTATTAAAATTTATTTATAAATAACTTCCAATGTGTATTTAAAAACTGATTTATGTATATTAAAAAGATATATACATATATATAATTTCAAGTTATTTAGTAAACGATAGTAACATTTTCAAATTGCTACAGTACCCAAAATGCTACAGTGTTTTTGATAATCACTATTTGCTACAGTGAAATTGACTTTGCTACAGTGAATTGCTATGATAGTAACTTTGCTACAGTGGTATAGTTTATGGATGATTTAAGACTATATTTTGACAAAGGTACGATTCACGAAACGTAAAGTACAAGTTTTCTCAGTATACGATAGGACGTTCGAAAAATCGAAACCGGGACATAAGTCGAGTGACGACGTACGACTTATCGGAACGAAAATTACAAGTCAACTATGCACGTGAATTTAATATAATATATAATTAATTATTTAAATTATATATATTATATATAATATATATAAATATGTCGACAAACAAATGGACAAATGATTCTGAGCTGGAAATTGAGGCCATGCGATCGCATGGCCATCATGCCCAAAATCCATGCGATCGCATGAGGCAAAATTTCAGGCCAAGTGCTATAAATTCTCGAGTTTTGGCCAGATAAATCACACACACATATATATTATTTTTACTCCGTATTTATTTATTTTATTATTATTATTATTATTATTATTATTATTATTATTATTATTATTATTATTATTATTATTATTATTATTATTATTAATAATAAGATTATTATTAATCTTATTATTTTTATTATTAGTGTTATTATTTTTGCGATACAAAAATAATAATGTACATAAAATATTACGACGGAGTGCTGTCCAAGTAATTTTCCAAAACGAGTTTCCGAGAAAGCTAGAGCTAAGGAAAATATGGGTTATTGCCAAGGAGGTTATGGGTAATATTCGGGGGTATTTTTGTGAATCAAACCTCGTGCTTATTATCTCCAATGCGTCTACGTGCTTTCCTGCAATATTGTATATCAATATTAAACTGTGAGTTTCATATGATCCCTTTTACTCAACATATTTTTGGGCTGAGAATACATGCAAATGCTTTATTAACCGATATACAATATTTATATGTGTGAGTTTCATTTGCTTCCTTTTTAATTGCCTTTGCAATCTATATTTTTGGGCTGAGAATACATGCGCTGTTTTATAAAATGAATACAAAAACTAAAACTGATTTGAGTGAGTTTCATAAGATCCCTTTTATTCTCTACATTTTTGGGCTGAGAATACATGCAAATGCTTTATTAACCGATATACAATATTTATATGTGTGAGTTTCATTTGCTCCCTTTTTAATTGCTTTTGCAATATATATTTTTGGGCTGAGAATACATGCACTTTATTTAAACGCAATGGATACAAGTACATACTAAATTCTACACCGAGTTTGAACCGAAAATCCCTTAGCTTTGGTAACTAGTAACTGCCGGTTATAAGAACTGGTGGGCGCGAGTAGTTGTATATGGATCCATAGGGCTTGATATCCCCGTCCGAGCTAGAGCACTAGCCTTTTAACGGACGTATGCTATTTGAGAAGCGTACACGTTGGTTTACGTGTATTATTAAGATGATTATACAAAGGGTACAAATTATATATACGTTAAGTTTAGTTACCAGGGTGCTCAATTTCGTAGAATATTTTGATAAACGTTTCTGGATGAAACAACTGAAATCTTGTTATCCACTTTTATATGCAGATTATGCAAAACACTAAAACTATGAACTCACCAACCTTTGTGTTGACACTTGTTAGCATGTTTATTCTCAGGTTCCCTAGAAGTCTTCTGCTGTTTGCTTATATGATAGACAAGCTATGTGCATGGAGTCTTATATGGCATATTTTTCAAGAAAACGTTGCATTCACCAATTCATCATCATGTACCTTATTTAGACTGCATTGTCAACGGAAGTACTGTTGTAAACTATTATATAAGGTGATTGTTTATATGTAAAAATCATCAGATGTTGAAAACCTTTGATTTAATATTCATTTATGGTGTGCCTTTTCAAAAGAATGCAATGTTTATAAAACGTATCATATAGAGGTCAAATACCTCGCAATGAAATCAATGAATGACGTATTCGGCCAAATGGATTTGGAGCGATCGTCACATCATCCAACCTCAAGAAATCTTTGTTTCTTACAGTAGGTTATCATTCTAATACAAGGTAATAATCATATTCAAACTTTGGTTCAATTTCTATAACTATAACAATCTTATTTCAAGTGATGATCTTACTTTAACTTGTTTTCATGTCATGATTTTGCTTCAAGAACTTCGAGCCATCCAAGGATCCATTGAAGCTAGATCCATTTTTCTCTTTTTCAGTAGGTTTATCCAAGGAACTTAAGGTAGTAATGATGTTCATAACATCATTCGATTCATACATATAAAGCTATCTTATTCGAAGGTTTAAACTTGTAATCACTAGAACATAGTTTAGTTAATTCTAAACTTGTTCGCAAACAAAAGTTAATCCTTCTAACTTGAATTTTAAAATAAACTAAACACATGTTCTATATCTATATGATATGCTAACTTAATGATTTAAAACCTGGAAACACAAAAAACACCGTAAAACCGGATTTACGCCGTCGTAGTAATACCGCGGGCTGTTTTGGGTTAGTTAATTAAAAACTATGATAAACTTTGATTTAAAAGTTGTTATTCTGAGAAAATGATTTTTATTATGAACATGAAACTATATCCAAAAATTATGGTTAAACTCAAAGTGGAAGTATGTTTTCTAAAATGGTCATCTAGACGTCGTTCTTTCGACTGAAATGACTACCTTTACAAAAACGACTTGTAACTTATTTTTCCGAATGTAAACCTATACTTTTATGTTTAGATTCATAAAATAGAGTTCAATATGAAACCATAGCAATTTGATTCACTCAAAACGGATTTAAAATGAAGAAGTTATGGGTAAAACAAGATTGGATAATTTTTCTCATTTTAGCTACGTGAAAATTGGTAACAAATCTATTCCAACCATAACTTAATCAACTTGTATTGTATATTATGTAATCTTGAGATACCATAGACACGTATACAATGTTTCGACCTATCATGTCGACACATCTATATATATTTCGGAACAACCATAGACACTCTATATGTGAATGTTGGAGTTAGCTATACAGGGTTGAGGTTGATTCCAAAATATATATAGTTTGAGTTGTGATCAATACTGAGATACGTATACACTGGGTCGTGGATTGATTCAAGATAATATTTATCGATTTATTTCTGTACATCTAACTGTGGACAAGTAGTTGTAGGTTACTAACGAGGACAGCTGACTTAATAAACTTAAAACATCAAAATATATTAAAAGTGTTGTAAATATATTTTGAAAATACTTTGATATATATGTATATATTGTTATAGGTTCGTGAATCAACCAGTGGCCAAGTCTTACTTCCCGACGAAGTAAAAATCTGTGAAAGTGAGTTATAGTCCCACTTTTAAAATCTAATATTTTTGGGATGAGAATACATGCAGGTTTTATAAATGATTTACAAAATAGACATAAGTACGTGAAACTACATTCTATGGTTGAATTATTGAAATCGAATATGCCCTTTTTTATTAAGTCTGGTAATCTAAGAATTAGGGAACAGACACCCTAATTGACGCGAATCCTAAAGATAGATCTATCGGGCCCAACAAGCCCCATCCAAAGTACCGGATGCTTTAGTACTTCGAAATTTATATCATATCCGAAGGGTGTCCCGGAATGATGGGGATATGAATGATTTTTATCTCTATGTATGGGATGTGTATTGAAATATGAAATCTTGTGGTCTATTATTATGATTTGATATATATAGGTTAAGCCTATAACTCACCAACATTTTTGTTGACGTTTTAAGCATGTTTATTCTCAGGTGATTATTAAGAGCTTCCGCTGTCGCATACTTAAATAAGGACGAGATTTGGAGTCCATGCTTGTATGATATTGTATAAAAACTGCATTCAAGAAACTTATTTTGTTGTAACATATTTGTATTGTAAACCATTATGTAATGGTCGTGTGTAAACAGGATATTTTAGATTATCATTATTTGATAATCTACGTAAAGCTTTTTAAACCTTTATTGATGAAATAAAGGTTATGGTTTGTTTTAAAATGAATGCAGTCTTTGAAAAATGTCTCATATAGAGGTCAAAACCTCGCAACGAAATCAATTAATATGGAACGTTTTTAATCAATAAGAAAGGGACATTTCAGTTGGTATCCGAGCGTTGGTCTTAGAGAACCAGAATTTTGCATTAGTGTGTCTTATCAAGTTTGTTAGGATGCATTAGTGAGTCTGGACTTCGACCGTGTTTACTTGAAAAATGATTGCTTAACAAATTTTGTTGGAAACTATATATTTTTAACATGTGAATACTATGTGATATATTAATCTCTTAACGCGTTTGATATTATGTGATAGATGTCTACCTCTAGAACAAGTCCCATTGACTCACCTAATAATAATGAAGAGTCAAATGTAAATTGGAATGATTCGTGGACTGATTCACAAGTTCCCGAAGAGGAACCGGAAGAAGAGTCGGAACCAGAAGAAGAATCGGAACCGGAAGAAGAATCGGAACCGGATGAAGAAATAGAACCGGTGGGGGAAATAATAAAACGGTTAAGTAAAAGAAAATCCTCAACCAACCGACCAAGGTTAATTATGGTCAATGGTGTTTCCGCCAAGGAAGCAAAATATTGGGAGGATTACCAATTCTCCGATGAATCGGATTCCGACGAGAATTCCGATGATGTTATAGAAATTACCCCAACTGAATTTAAAAAGGCAAAAGAAAATAATAAGGGAAAGGGCATAAAAATAGAGAAATCTAATTTCAACCCCGATGAACTTTATATGTATCGTCAACCCCCGAAGTCCTTAAGTTGTAACAATGACCCGGGAACCTCTAAACCACCAGGTTTTTCTAAACCAATGTGGACAATGACGGCTCGTATTAGGGGAACATCATATATCCCTAGAAACTTGGCAAAATGATCCAAAACTGAAGAAGAAGAAACAAGCGAGTCGGAATAAGATAGTTGTATTCGTGTGGTGTAATATATGTAATATAGTGTGCTTATGCTTTATGATATATGTAAAAATTGCTTGTATTAATAAGTATTTTTTTTATGAATCTAACTCTTGTCTATTTTACAGTATAAAAACACAAAAATGGATAGACAACCCAATATTTTAAGAGACCTACCCGGAGACATGATTGATGAAATCTTGTCTAGAGTCGGTCAGAATTCTTCGGCACAACTATTTAAGGCGAGATCAGTTTGTAAGACATTCGAAGAACGTTCCAAGAATGCCTTGGTTTATAAAAGGCTTTCGTTTGAAAGATGGGGGATATCACATTGGGAAATCCATAAGTTACGATGTGTTTACTTTGACGCATATATTGCGGGGAACCCAAATGCTATTTTACGCAACGGGTTAAGAAATTATTTTGACTCAGTATATCCGAATATAGGACTTCGTGAGTTAGAAAAAGCGGCTAACATGCAACATAAAGAAGCATGTTATGCTTACGGATTAGTAATGTTCGCTTCTCACCAAAGTGAGAACAAGAACATCGGGCTACAACTATTAAACAAAACATTCCCACAAGTGACGGAGTCGGTAATTGGGGTAAGAAATGAGGTTTTTAGATTGTTACGGGACTGTTGGACATTACGTAACCCTCGTCCCTTTGACGACGTTACAACACGCTGTCTTATCAACGGCCATAACGGTTATGTTCCACAAGACCAAGGATGGGAAGTAATCCTAGTAAAACCAGAATGCATGACTTGTTTCTGGACGTATGAATTACGTGTCTTTATTGCCTTTGCTGAACGACTTGTGTACTAGCTAGAATTATTTTCACAACCATCTTGTATCAAATTTATTGTGTGCTATATTTCATGCTATATGTAAAATAAGCGGTATTGTAAGTTTGTAAAATATTGTGTAAAAGTTTGAACGCGAAATATTATTATAATCAGTTTTTCATATAGAATTGTAGTAGTTGAATTGTATATTAGCTACTAAGTATGAACTTAACGGGTAGGTACTACCCGAATTTAAACTTATAAAATGCTAATATGAAGAAAAAGCTTTTATAAATGAGTTCATATTATGCTACGAAATACTATTAACTACTCTTAATATTCTGTATGATTAACTTGTTCCATTTGACTATTTTGAAGGAAATGGCACCGACTACTCGACACACCGTGAATATGAATGAAGAGGAATTCCGTACTTTTATAGCTTCAAACATAGCCGCAGTACAGGCTGCGCTACATACCAACAATAACCTTGGATCTAGCAGTACAGGAAATCGTGTAGGATGCACCTACAAAGAATTCACTGCCTGCAAACCTTTGGAATTTGATGGAACCGAAGGACCGATCGGATTGAAACGGTGGACCGAGAAGGTCGAATCGGTGTTTGCCATAAGTAAGTGTACTGAAGAGGACAAAGTAAAGTATGCTACGCATACCTTCACATGTTCTGCGTTAACATGGTGGAATACCTATCTAGAGCAAGTGGGACAAGATGATGCTTACGCACTACCGTGGTCAGCATTCAAGCACTTGATGAACGAGAAGTACCGTCCCAGAACCGAGGTCAATAAGCTCAAGACAGAACTTAGAGGGTTACGAACCCAAGGATTTGATATTACCACGTACGAAAGACGATTCACAGAATTGTGCCTATTGTGTCCGGGAGCATTCGAAGATGAGGAAGAGAAGATCGACGCGTTTGTGAAAGGATTACCGAAAAGAATCCAAGAAGATATAAGTTCACACGAGCCCGCCTCCATACAACAGGCATGTAGAATGGCTCACAAACTTGTGAACCAGATTGAAGAAAGAATTAAAGAACAGACTGCTAAAGAGGCCAATGTGAAGCAAGTCAAAAGAAAGTGGGAGGAAAACGGTGATAAGAATCACCAATACAACAATAACAGCAATTACAACAATAATCGCAACAATTATCCCAACAATCGCAACATCAATCGCAACTACAACAAACGGCCCAACAACAACAACAACAACAACAACAACAACAACAACAACAGCAACTACAACAATCATCCCAACAACAATAATAACCGCAACAACAACAACAATCAGAAGCAGCTATGCCAAAGGTGTGAAAAATATCACTCGGGGTTCTGCACCAAATTTTGCAACAAGTGTAAAAGAAATGGTCATAGCGCGGCGAAGTGTGAGGTCTACGGACCAGGGGTTAATAGAACGAAAGGAACAAATGGTGTCGGAACGAGTAATGGCGGAGCAAGTAGTGTCGGAGCAAGTTATGCCAATGTAGTTTGTTATAAATGTGGAAAACCGGGCCACATTATTAGAAATTGCCCGAACCAGGAGAACACGAGTGGACAAGGCCGCGGAAGAGTTTTCAATATTAATGAGGCAGAGGCACAGGAAGACCGGAGCTTGTTACGGGTACTTTTCTTATTGACAATAAATCTGCTTACGTTTTATTTGATTCGGGCGCGGATAGAAGCTATATGAGTAGAGATTTTTATGCTAAATTAAGTTGTCCATTGACGCCTTTGGATAGTAAATTTTTACTCGAATTAGCAAATGGTAAATTAATTTCAGCAAATAATATATGTCGGAATCGAGAAATTAAACTGGTTAGCGAAACATTTAAGATTGATTTGATACCAGTAGAGTTAGGGAGTTTTGATGTGATAATCGGTATGGACTGGTTGAAAGAAGTGAAAGCAGAGATCGTTTGTTACAAAAATGCAATTCGCATTATACGAGAAAAAGGAAAACCCTTAATGGTGTATGGAGAAAAGGGCAACACGAAGCTACATCTTATTAGTAATTTGAAGGCACAAAAACTAATAAGAAAAGGTTGCTATGCTGTTCTAGCACACGTCGAGAAAGTACAAACTGAAGAAAAGAGCATCAATGATGTTCCCGTCGCAAAAGAATTTCCCGATGTATTTCCGAAAGAATTACCGGGATTACCCCCACATCGATCCGTTGAATTTCAAATAGATCTTGTACCAGGAGCTGCACCAATAGCTCGTGCTCCTTACAGACTTGCACCCAACGAGATGAAAGAACTGCAAAGCCAATTACAAGAACTTTTAGAGCGTGGTTTCATTCGACCAAGCACATCACCGTGGGGAGCTCCTGTTTTGTTTGTCAAGAAGAAAGATGGTACATTCAGGTTGTGTATCGACTACCGAGAGTTGAACAAACTTACCATCAAGAACTGCTACCCACTACCGAGAATCGACGACTTATTTGATCAACTACAAGGCTCGTCTGTTTATTCAAAGATTGACTTACGCTCCGGGTATCATCAAATGCGGGTGAAAGAAGATGATATTCCAAAGACTGCTTTCAGAACACGTTACGGTCATTACGAGTTTATGGTCATGCCGTTTGGTTTAACTAATGCACCAGCTGTGTTCATGGACCTTATGAACCGAGTGTGTGGACCATACCTTGACAAGTTTGTCATTGTTTTCATTGATGACATACTTATTTACTCAAAGAATGACCAAGAACACGGTGAACATTTGAGAAAAGTGTTAGAAGTATTGAGGAAGGAAGAATTGTACGCTAAGTTTTCAAAGTGTGCATTTTGGTTGGAAGAAGTTCAATTCCTCGGTCACATAGTGAACAAAGAAGGTATTAAGGTGGATCCGGCAAAGATAGAAACTGTTGAAAAGTGGGAAACCCCGAAAACTCCGTAACACATACGCCAGTTTTTAGGACTAGCTGGTTACTACAGAAGGTTCATCCAAGACTTTTCCAGAATAGCAAAACCCTTGACTGCATTAACGCATAAAGGGAAGAAATTTGAATGGAATGATGAACAAGAGAAAGCGTTTCAGTTATTGAAGAAAAAGCTAACTACGGCACCTATATTGTCATTGCCTGAAGGGAATGATGATTTTGTGATTTATTGTGATGCATCAAAGCAAGGTCTCGGTTGTGTATTAATGCAACGAACGAAGGTGATTGCTTATGCGTCTAGACAATTGAAGATTCACGAACAAAATTATACGACGCATGATTTGGAATTAGGCGCGGTTGTTTTTGCATTAAAGACTTGGAGGCACTACTTATATGGGGTCAAAAGTATTATATATACCGACCACAAAAGTCTTCAACACATATTTAATCAGAAACAACTGAATATGAGGCAGCGTAGGTGGATTGAATTATTGAATGATTACGACTTTGAGATTCGTTACCACCCGGGGAAGGCAAATGTGGTAGCCGATGCCTTGAGCAGGAAGGACAGAGAACCCATTCGAGTAAAATCTATGAATATAATGATTCATAATAACCTTACTACTTAAATAAAGGAGGCGCAACAAGGAGTTTTAAAAAAGGGAAATTTAAAGGATGAAATACCCAAAGGATCGGAGAAACATCTTAATATTCGGGAAGACGGAACCCGGTATAGGGCTGAAAGGATTTGGGTACCAAAATTTGGAGATATGAGAGAAATGGTACTTAGAGAAGCTCATAAAACCAGATACTCAATACATCCTGGAAAGGGGAAGATGTACAAGGATCTCAAGAAACATTTTTGGTGGCCGGGTATGAAAGCCGATGTTGCTAAATACGTAGGAGAATGTTTGACGTGTTCTAAGGTCAAAGCTGAGCATCAGAAACCATCAGGTCTACTTCAACAACCCGAAATCCCCGAATGGAAATGGGAAAACATTACCATGGATTTCATCACTAAATTGCCAAGGACTGCAAGTGGTTTTGATACTATTTTGGTAATAGTTGATCGTCTCACCAAATCAGCACACTTCCTGCCAATAAGAGAAGATGACAAGATGGAGAAGTTAGCACGACTGTATTTGAAGGAAGTCGTCTCCAGACATGGAATACCAATCTCTATTATCTCTGATAGGGATGGCAGATTTATTTCAAGATTCTGGCAGACATTACAGCAAGCATTAGGAACTCGTCTAGACATGAGTACTGCCTATCATCCACAAGCTGATGGGCAGAGCGAAAGGACGATACAAACGCTTGAAGACATGCTACGAGCATGTGTTATTGATTTCGGAAACAGTTGGGATCGACATCTACCGCTAGCAGAATTTTCCTACAACAACAGCTACCATTCAAGCATTGAGATGGCGCCGTTTGAAGCACTTTATGGTAGAAAGTTCAGGTCTCTGATTTGTTGGAGTGAAGTGGGGGATAGACAGATTACGGGTCCGGAGATTATACAAGAAACTACCGAGAAGATCATCCAAATTCAACAACGGTTGAAAACCGCCCAAAGTCGACAAAAGAGCTACGCTGACATTAAAAGAAAAGATATAGAATTTGAAATTGGAGAGATGGTCATGCTTAAAGTTGCACCTTGGAAAGGCGTTGTTCGATTTGGTAAACGAGGGAAATTAAATCCAAGGTATATTGGACCATTCAAGATTATTGATCGTGTCGGACCAGTAGCTTACCGACTTGAGTTACCTCAATAACTCGCGGCTGTACATAACACTTTCCACGTCTCGAATTTGAAGAAATGTTTTGCTAAAGAAGATCTCACTATTCCGTTAGATGAAATCCAAATCAACGAAAAACTTCAATTCATCGAAGAACCCGTCGAAATAATGGATAGCGAGGTTAAAAGACTTAAGCAAAACAAGATACCAATTGTTAAGGTTCGATGGAATGCTCGTAGAGGACCCGAGTTCACCTGGGAGCGTGAAGATCAGATGAAGAAGAAATACCCGCATCTATTTCCAGAAGATTCGTCAACACCTTCAACAGCTTAAAATTTCGGGACGAAATTTATTTAACGGGTAGGTACTGTAGTGACCCGAACTTTTCCATGTTTATATATATTAATTGAGATTGATATTTACATGATTAAATGTTTCCAACATGTTAAGCAATCAAACTTTGTAAGACTTGATTAATTGAAATAGGTTTCATATAGACAATTGACCACCCAAGTTGACCGGTGATTCACGAACGTTAAAACTTGTAAAAACTATATGATGACATATATATGGTTATATATATAGTTAACATGATATTATGATAAGTAAACATATCATTAAGTATATTAACAATGAACTACATATGTAAAAACAAGACTACTGACTTAATGATTTTGAAACGAGACATATATGTAACGATTATCGTTGTAACGACATTTAATGTATATATATATCATATTAAGAGATATTCGTACATCATAATATCATGATAATATAATAATTTAAAATATCTTTTGATATTATAAACATTGGGTTAACAACATTTAACAAGATCGTTAACCTAAAGGTTTCAAAACAACATTTACATGTAACGACTAACGATGACTTAACGACTCAGTTAAAATGTATATACATGTAGTGTTTTAATATGTATTCATACACTTTTGAAAGACTTCAAGACACTTATCAAAATACTTCTACTTAACAAAAATTCTTACAATTACATCCTCGTTCAGTTTCATCAACAATTCTACTCGTATGCACCCGTATTCGTACTCGTACAATACACAGCTTTTAGATGTATGTACTATTGGTATATACACTCTAATGATCAGCTCTTAGCAGCCCATGTGAGTCACCTAACACATGTGGGAACCATCATTTGGCAACTAGCATGAAATATCTCATAAAATTACAAAAATATGAGTAATCATTCATGACTTATTTACATGAAAACAAAATTACATATCCTTTATATCTAATCCATACACCAACGACCAAAAACACCTACAAACACTTTCATTCTTCAATTTTCTTCATCTAATTGATCTCTCTCAAGTTCTATCTTCAAGTTCTAAGTGTTCTTCATAAATTCCAAAAGTTCTAGTTTCATAAAATCAAGAATACTTTCAAGTTTGCTCGCTCACTTCCAATCTTGTAAGGTGATCATCCAACCTCAAGAAATCTTTGTTTATTACAGTAGGTTATCATTCTAATACAAGGTAATAATCATATTCAAACTTTGGTTCAATTTCTATAACTATAACAATCTTATTTCAAGTGATGATCTTACTTGAACTTGTTTTCGTGTCATGATTTTGCTTCAAGAACTTCGAGCCATCCAAGGATCCATTGAAGCTAGATCCATTTTTCTCTTTTCCAGTAGGTTTATCCAAGGAACTTAAGGTAGTAATGATGTTCATAACATCATTCGATTCATACATATAAAGCTATCTTATTCGAAGGTTTAAACTTGTAATCACTAGAACATAGTTTAGTTAATTCTAAACTTGTTCGCAAACAAAAGTTAATCCTTCTAACTTGACTTTTAAAATCAACTAAACACATGTTCTATATCTATATTATATGCTAACTTAATGATTTAAAACCTGGAAACACGAAAAACACCGTAAAACCGGATTTACGCCGGCGTAGTAACACCACGGGCTGTTTTGGGTTAGTTAATTAAAAACTATGATAAACTTTGATTTAAAAGTTGTTATTCTGAGAAAATGATTTTTATTATGAACATGAAACTATATCCAAAAATTATGGTTAAACTCAAAGTGGAAGTATGTTTTCTAAAATGGTCATCTAGACGTCGTTCTTTCGACTGAAATGACTACCTTTACAAAAACGACTTGTAACTTATTTTTCCGACTATAAACCTATACTTTTCTGTTTAGATTCATAAAATAGAGTTCAATATGAAGCCATAGCAATTTGATTCACTCAAAACGGATTTAAAATGAATAAGTTATGGGTAAAACAAGATTGGATAATTTTTCTCATTTTAGCTACGTGAAAATTGGTAACAAATCTATTCCAACCATAACTTAATCAACTTGTATTGTATATTATGTAATCTTGAGATACCATAGACACGTATACAATGTTTCGACCTATCATGTCGACACATCTATATATATTTCGGAACAACCATAGACACTCTATATGTGAATGTTGGAGTTAGCTATACAGGGTTGAGGTTGATTCCAAAATATATATAGTTTGAGTTGTGATCAATACTGAGATATGTATACACTGGGTCGTGGATTGATTCAAGATAATATTTATCGATTTATTTCTGTACATCTAACTGTGGACAACTAGTTGTAGGTTACTAACGAGGACAGCTGACTTAATAAACTTAAAACATCAAAATATATTAAAAGTGTTGTAAATATATTTTGAAAATACTTTAATATATATGTATATATTGTTATAGGTTCGTGAATCAACCAGTGGCCAAGTCTTACTTCCCGACGAAGTAAAAATCTGTGAAAGTGAGTTATAGTCCCACTTTTAAAATCTAATATTTTTGGGATGAGAATACATGCAGGTTTTATAAATGATTTACAAAATAGACACAAGTACGTGAAACTACATTCTATGGTTGAATTATCGAAATCGAATATGCCCCTTTTTATTAAGTCTGGTAATCTAAGAATTAGGGAACAGACACCCTAATTGACGCGAATCCTAAAGATAGATCTATCGGGCCCAACAAGCCCCATCCAAAGTACCGGATGCTTTAGTACTTCGAAATTTATATCATATCCGAAGGGTGTCCCGGAATGATGGGGATATTCTTATATATGCATCTTGTTAATGTCGGTTACTAGGTGACCACCATATGAATGATTTTTATCTCTATGTATGGGATGTGTATTGAAATATGAAATCTTGTGGTCTATTATTATGATTTGATATATATAGGTTAAACCTATAACTCACCAACATTTTTGTTGACGTTTTAAGCATGTTTATTCTCAGGTGATTATTAAGAGCTTCCGCTGTTGCATACTTAAATAAGGACGAGATTTGGAGTCCATGCTTGTATGATATTGTATAAAAACTGCATTCAAGAAACTTATTTTGTTGTAACATATTTGTATTGTAAACCATTATGTAATGGTCGTGTGTAAACAGGATATTTTAGATTATCATTATTTGATAATCTACGTAAAGCTTTTTAAACCTTTATTGATGAAATAAAGGTTATGGTTTGTTTTAAAATGAATGCAGTCTTTGAAAAACGTCTCATATAGAGGTCAAAACCTCGCAACGAAATCAATTAATATGGAACGTTTTTAATCAATAAGAACGGGACATTTCAGCAGTAGTCATGGATGGTGGTGGCGGTTATGGTGGTTGTTCGAGTTGAAAACAGAAGGAATTAAGCGTAGTAGCAAGAAAGGCCATGGTGGTTGAAAGGACCCGTTCATATACATTATAAACGATTCACAATAGTTGATTACATCGTGAGGTATTTGACCTCTATATGATACATTTTACAAACATTGCATTCGTTTTTAAAAGACAAACTTTCTTTACAACGAAAGTTGACGGCATGCACACCATTTCATAATACATCCAACTATAATTGACATAATAATAATCTTGATGAACTCAATGACTCGAATGCAACGTCTTTCAAAATATGCCATGAATGACTCCAAGTAATATCCTTAAAATGAGCTAATGCACAGCGAAAGATTTCTTTAATACCTGAGAATAAACATGCTTTAGAGTGTCAACCAAAAGGTTGGTGAGTTCATAAGTTTATCATAACAATCATTTCAATATATTAATAGACCACAAGATTTCCGTTTATAAATATATGTACACTCGCAAGTGTATAAAAGTATTCTATAAGTTGTAGGCACCCGGTAACAAGCCTTAACGTTCATGTTTTACCCCCTGAAGTACACCAGATCAGGTGTGTTTAAAATAACCTCGAAGTACTAAAGCATCCCATAGTCAGGATGGGGTTTGTCAGGCCCAATAGATCTATCTTTAGGATTCGCACCTACCGTACATAGACAAGTAGTTTAATGTTACCAAGCTAAGGGTATATTTCCGACAAAAATGATAAGCAAAACTTTTGACATGCAGACACGGTCGAAGTCCAGGCTCACTAATGCATCCTAACGACTATCAGTTAGACACACTAATGCAGACCTGGTTCGCTAAGACCACCGCTCTGATACCAACTGAAAGGACCCGTTCATATACATTATAAACGATTCACAATAGTTGATTACATCGCGAGGTATTTGACCTCTATATGATACATTTTACAAACATTGCATTCGTTTTTAAAAGACAAACTTTTTTACAACGAAAGTTGACGGCATGCACACCATTTCATAATACATCCAACTATAATTGACATAATAATAATCTCGATGAACTCAATGACTCGAATGCAACGTCTTTCAAAATATTCCATGAATGACTCCAAGTAATATCTTTAAAATGAGCTAATGCATAGCGGAAGATTTCTTTAATACCTGAGAATAAACATGCTTTAAAGTGTCAACCAAAAGGTTGGTGATTTCATAGGTTTATCATAACAATCATTTCAATATATTAATAGACCACAAGATTTCCGTTTATAAATATATGTACACTCGCAAGTGTATAAAAGTATTCTATAAGTTGTAGGCTCCCGGTAACAAGCCTTAACGTTCATGTTTTACCCTCTGAAGTACACCAGATCAGGTGTGTTTAAAATAACCTCGAAGTACTAAAGCATCTCATAGTCAGGATGGGGTTTGTCAGGCCCAATAGATCTATCTTTAGGATTCGCGCCTACCGTACATAGACAAGTAGTTTAATGTTACCAAGCTAATGGTATATTTCTGGTTTAAACCCACGTAGAATTAGTTTTAGTACTTGTGCCTATTTCGTAAAACATTTATAAAAACAGCGCATGTATTCTCAGTCCCAAAAATATATATAAAAGGGAGCAAATGAAACTCACTATACTGTATTTCATAGTAAAAATACATATAACGTCATTTAACAAGTGCAAGGTTGGCCTCGGATTCACGAACCTATATTAATTATATATATTTATATGTTGGTCAATATTTGTCTATCAATTTTTGGTCAAGTCATAATGTACCACAATCCTAATGCTCGAGACTAATATGCAAAAGTCAACAAAAGTCAACTTGACCCAAAATGACTTCTAAAATTTATACGTATTTATTATATAACTTAACTATAGTCATTTTATATATTTAAATATATTTATTATATTTTATATTAATAAAAGTCATTTATTAATAAAAATTTATATTAACGTTTATATATGATAAAATATACTTTTATATATCTTAAGTAGTAAAATTTATAAAGTTCACTTAATATCGTAAAACTATAGTGGTAAGTATTATTAATGTAATTATATTACGCGTGGTGAAAAAATATCTTTGTATCCCCTATTTATTTGATAAAATAATATTGATCATAATAATAATAAGTAAAAGTTGTATTATTTTGTAATAATAATTATTATTATTCTATAAAAAAATAACAATATTTATATTTACTAAAAATGGTATTATGATAAAATGATAATACTAACATAATAGTAATAATGATATTTTATAATAACAATGATATTTCTATTAAAATAATAACGACGATAGTAATAATAATCATTTTAACAATAACACTAAAATTCAGTTGACTATAACTTCTAATCCGTTCATCGAAACCATTCGATATCTAAATGAAAAGTTCTTAATTTTTCGCTAGCTTTCCAATGACATGCATATCATATACCCTATCTCAGTAGCATATGTATCTAATTCAGGATTCAACAAACCTATCTAATGACAATATCGAATGTACAAGCATGCATAATCTTATATACTCGAGCACTAGTCAGGGATACACTATTGATATATAAAAGTTAAGTTATGAGTGCTCACGTATCAATATTGAGATTCAATATTGCAGGAAAGTACGTAGACGCAACAGAGATGATAAACACTAGATTGACCTCACGAGCATACCCATGAACCATACCCATCACCTCCATAGCTATAACCCATAATTTCCTTAGCTTCGACTCATTCAAAAAAACTATTTTGAAATCACTCAAACATCACTCCGTAGTAATATTTTATGTATACTAATAATATCTTGAAATAATACAGAGCAAATATATATATATATATATATATATATATATATATATATATATATATATATATATATATATATATATATATATATATATATATAAATCGATTGAGAGAGTTTAGAGAAATATATTTTCAAGTTTCTATGAAATAATGAAACTTATTGAATTCTATTTATAATAGATTTTTGAATTATTAAAGTGAATTATTAAAGTATGAATTATTAAAGTGAATTATTAAAGTATGAATTATTAAAGTGAATTATTAAAGTATGAATTATTAAAGTGAATTATTGAAGTATGAATTATTAAAGTGAATTATTAAAGTTAAAGTAAAGTAAAAGTAAAGTAAAGGTAAAGTTAAAGTATAGTTAAAGTATAAAAACTATGTATGTATAATAAGCATATAAATATATATAATATTAATTTAAATCGTTATATATATTTAATGAAATAAAATATAAATATCGTTATATTTATTATACTGGTTAAGTAATGAGTTGTCAAAAGTGATTCTAGATATTTATAAAAGTTATATACGTTTTAATAATAAAGTTCTTTTTAAACTGAAAACGTTTTTGTACGTTTGAAAATAGATTAATAGAATATTATGGAAACCAATTCTCCACTAGCTTTTGTCTAACTTTCGTAAATGACACTTTTTATTTTTATTTATAAATAGCTTTACAAATTATTCCGAATATCGTTAAGAGGAATAGATTTTCTTAAATCATAGTGGACCTCTCAACAGAGACTTGTAATCATAATTCAATATTTCTGATAATTCAATCATTTAATATATATTTTTTTAATTTCGTCGATAATCATATTGAAACAAATACGTTCATATAAAGCATTATACATTTAAATACTTTGTTGACATTTTCAATTTATAACATATACACATATACATACATATTCATATATGTTCATTTAATGGTTCGTGAATCATTGGAATTTGGTCGAGGTTTAAATGAATGTATAAACATAGTTTAAAATTCTTGAGATTTAACTTAACAAACATTGCTTATCGTGTTAGAATAATATAAAAATAAAGTTTAAATTTAGTCGGAAATTTTCGGGTCGTCATGGTGGTGGTTTTCGATGGAGCTAAGGAGAGAGAGATAAGGGAGAAGAAATGGATTAATGGAAACGGTGGTTTTAGTTTACAAAATAGAAAAATTACTTCGAACAAGGTTGTGGGTGTTTGATCTCATAAAACATAAAATGGCGAATAGTAGTTCAATGGTGTGTTACATTCGCAGAGAGAGAAGGAGTGAGATACAGAGAGGAGATGTAGGGTTCTTGGTGATGGTTCTGGTGTTTCGACAATCACAAGATAACGGCAACAAGCCAGTTTCAAACAGGAAAAGATAATGAGGTTTCAAATGATAATTGTTGTGTTTGTTGGTCGATTATTAGGAGAGAGGGGAAGACGTATAGAGGGAGAGGTGATAGTGGTCGATGGTAATGACTTTGGTCAGGAAAGAAAACCGAATAGTACTTGTGTTGGTGACTTGTTATGGTGGTTTGAAGGTGGAAGTTGTAGTGGTGATATGGGTTTTGGGTTGATCGAACATGAGGAAAGTAATAGTGGTGGTGGTTACATATATACGGGTTGAAAATGGTGGTGGTTCTTGATTGTGGGAGGTGACGAATGTTGTGGTTAGAATCGATGGTGAAATAAACCCAAATGGGTTTGTGTGTCGAGTTGCAGAGATGAGAAGATAACTCGAATGTGGTGTGGGTGTTTGTTTTGTAAATCCTATATGCATATATATAGATAGAGACAGGGATAGAATAATATACATCTACCTATATATTTAATATTATAGTGGTTAAATGTTTTAAAGCAAACAGTGACCAGAATAGTATATTTGGTTGATAATTCAAACTCACGGACTTAATTAACTATTACGCTGCCACAATTTTCACGGGGCGTGTCTATTGCTAAACAGTTAAGGTAAAAAGGTGTTCCTAAAAATCCCGAATTTTTAGATTAAATATATTTAATTATTTCACTCATTAACTGTTTGAAACCTGATCAAAAAGGTTCAATAATTATTTATTTTTTGTACCAAATAATGTGTACGGGGTATTAATATTCAAACTAAAAAGGTAAAAATATTTCTGTCAAACATATAATCTTCATAATCGAATTACAGTTAAACTTTTATTTTGAACCTTCATATATAGGTTTTAGATTTATATGAACCTTAACTAAATGTCATCCGAGTATCACAATTGTTTACTAAATCTACTCAAAACCATTCATTTTCAATATACACTTTCTATATATATAACCAATCTTAATTAATAAGTTTAAGTAAATAAATATATTAATTATATTTTTTTTAAACAAATAAATATACTATTATATATTTACAAGTAATATTTATATATAAATATCTATATATATATATTTAATAACATAATAGTTTTTATTGTATCATATATTACTTTACTTATTTTACATATTTATTTCCTACAATTAAATCATATATTATTTCAAATAATATTTCAAATTATATATATATATATATATATATATATATATATATATATATATATATATATATATATATATATATATATTTAAATATATATGTATCTATTTACAAATAGTTATTCGTGAATCATCGAGAACAGTCGAATGTCAATTGAATATATGAAACAGTTCAAAATTTTTGAGACTAATCCTAACAGACTTGGATTATCTTGTCAAAAATATTAAATCGTATCGAGAGTTTGGTTTTAAATTAGTCGAAAATTTCCGGGTCGTGACAACTGATCACAAAAGTCTTCAACATATCCTTGATCAGAAATAGTTGAATATGAGGCAACGAAGATGGATTGAGACATTGAATGATTATGATTGTGAACTTTTATATCATCTTGGAAAGGCCAATGTTGTGGCTGATGCGTTAAGTCGTAAAGAAAGGGCTGAACCTCGTAGGTTTAGGGCCTTGAATATGACCATTTGAACAAACCTCGCAAGGCAGATTCTTGCAGCTCAACAAGAAGCCTTGAAGGAGGAGAATTTTGTAACGGGAAGGTCCGAGGCTTGAGTAAACAGTTAGATGTACGAACCGATGGTACTCGGTATTTTGCGGGATATCTTTGGGTTCCGGAGTTTGGTGATCTACGACAACTTGTTTTAGATGAGACTCATAAGTCTAGGTACTCTATTCATCCTAGTTCAGGAAAGATGTATCATGATCTTAAGGAGCTGTATTGGTGGCCTAATTTGAAAGCTGATGTGGCTATGTATATGGCTAAGTGTTTGACCTGCGCTAAGGTTAAAGCTGAACATCAGAAACCGTCTGGACTTTTGGTGCAACCTGAGATTCCCGAGTGGAAGTGGGAAGAGATTACGATGGATTTTATTACAAAGTTAGCGAGAGTTGCGGGTGGCTATGATACCATTTGGGTGATTGTAGATCGACTCACAAAGTCGGCTCACTTTTTGCCGATTAAAGAAATGGATTCGATGGAGAAGCTTACTCATTTGTATTAGAAGGACATTGTTTCTAGACATGGTGTTCCCGTGTTATTTCGGACCGAGATAGTCAATTTACATCGAGGTTTTGGCAGTCCTTACAAGATGCTTTGGAAGCTAAATTGGATATGAACACTGCTTATCATCTACAGTAAGATGGTCAGAGTGAAAGGACCCTTCAAACGTTGGAAGACATGTTACGAGCATGCATCATTGATTTTGGTAATGGTTGGAATAAGTACTTGCCACTGGCTGAATTTTCTTATAATAACAGCTATCATGCAAGTATTAAGCCGCACCTTTTGAAGCGCTGTATGGTAGAAAGTGTAGGTCTCCTGTCTGCTGGAATGAGGTTGGGGATGCTCAACTCACAGGTCCAGAAATTATTCATGAGACTACAGAGAAGATCGTACAGATTAAGGAAAGATTGAGAACCGCCAGAAGTCGGCAAAAGAGCTATGCCAATAAGAGAAGGAACGATATTGAATTTCAGGTCGGTGATCGTGTTATGTTGAAGGTATCTCCTTGGAAGGGCGTGATACGTTTTAGTAAAAGTGGAAAGTTGAATCCTCGTTTTGTTGAACCGTTTGAGATTATTGAGAGAGTTGGACCCGTGGTTTATCTTTTAAATTTGCCACAAGAACTCAGTGCTATTCATGACGTTTTTCACGTGTCGAATTTGAAGAAGTGTTTGGCCGAGGCCGATAAGACTATTCCTCTGGAGGAGCTTCATGTTGATAAGCAACTACATTTTATTGAGGAACCTGTTGAAATTATGGATCGAGATGTTAAGACTCTCAAGCAGAGTAGAATTCCTATTGTTCGAGTTAGATGGAACGCCAGACGCGGTTCCGAGTTCACTTGGGAGTGTGAAGATCAGATGAGGTAGAAGTACCCGCATTTGTTCCCAGATGCCGAGTCAACCCCTGCACCTGCTTAAATTTCGGGACGAAATTTCCGTAACGGGAAGGTACTGTAACGACCCTACTTTTTCTGTTATCTTTTACCGTTAATTATTTAATGATCGTTAACTGTTATTCTTGCCACGTCATTTCTATGACCTATATTATTATTTTTATAATAATATATTAATTATTATGTATTATATGAATATTTGTATTCATATCTTAATTTGTACGTTTCTACGTGTCGCGGATTTCTATCCGGCGAATCTTTCCGGTTTTTAAACCAACGGTTGAGCTTTTGGGATTTTTAAGTCCTAATTATTTTAAATATGATATTTTAATGTCATATGTTTATATTTAGTGTTTATATATTTTATTCGTCGCGTATTTGTTATCTCTCCGAAAAATCAATCGCGTAGTAGCGTTTTCGCGTTTCGGGCTTCGATCGGGCGTTCGGGCCACAAGCTAATTGACTTTTTAACATTTTGGAATAGTGGGGCCCACCCCCTTGCTGATTTTGGCCGAAAATTCCCTTAGGGAGGGGGTGTTTGTGCCATTTCTTCTAACTTGGAGCATTTTGATCAAAACCTAATACACTCCTCATTTCTTTCATTTTCCACATTTTAATTTTTGCTCTCCCTCTCCCTTGTTCTTGGCCATCACCTACAGCACCATACACATCATCATCATCAATTAAAAATATTACTTGGATCATCAAATCGTTTATACAATCGGATTCCTCATTCCGTTCTCTACGCGCTCATATTAATCTTTTCTTGATTAGGGTATAAACCCTAACCCTAGATTTTCAATTTTTCTTTATTTTTCTGTATTTTGATGTTATATTGATAGTATGATGATTACATGTTATTGTATTGATGATTGTATGCGTAGAATTGCTCGATTATACATGTTTTCGGTTTGATTGAATTGGGACAGCAGCATATTCGTTCATTTCTGATATTGTAACTGATATATAAGTAAAATTAAAGTGGTTATATGAGTTCCTCTCATCAAGACATTAATTTTAGACTCCGGATTCATGTCATTTCGATTCCCGAAACTCTAGATATGATTAAAATGGTGTTTTGTTGAGATTAATTTATGAAAACGAATTGAATCAGGTATGGTCCGACTTTGTGACCATTTTTGGAGTCTTTAGCGTGTACTAGTGTGTTAGGATTGATGATGGGATGAACTTTCATGTTCGGGTCATCTAAATCCGAGCCACGGATCACCCGTTATGACTAAAACACGTTTTTGAGCGGCTGATTAAGGGCTGTAAGTCACTACTTGGTGAATGTTCTTGGGATGTTCTTGAGCACACTAATGTGTCAGGTGGGTTGGTTAGGCGAAGATATATATAAGGCTCGCCGAAAACTGATCCCGGGGCTCAAGTTATGACCCGATGAAATTTTGATTAAAACTTATGGTTATTAAATATAACTTATGATATAAATAATGATTTTCATTATTATTAAATTACTTATGATATAAAAAGTAATTATTATAATTTAAGACTTATGATATATATTTATTATATCATTTAATTATTACTTATGATTAAATTAAACTTTTAATTAAACTTATGGTTAATAATACTTTTATCATTAATGGAAAATACTTATGATAAGTATTAAACTTATATTATGAAATTATTATAATAAGACTTATAATAAGGATTAATTAATTATTTAATTATTATAAGGCTTAGTTATTATTTAATTATAATTTAATTATTAAATACTTATGGTTTAATAATTATAATTAGAAACTTATGATATGATTAATAATTCATTATTAATTAATAATACTTATGATATGATTTAAAATTTATTATTAATTAATAATACTTATGTTATGACTAATATTTAATTAATTAATTAAATAGTTATGTTATATTAATTATATCATTTAAACTTATGTTAACTTAATAATTCATTTTAATTTAATTAAACTTATGTTATGATATAATTATACATATTTAACTTTAATTAACATTATAACTTATATTATTATTACAACTTACACTTTAAAAATTAATGTTGACTATGTTTGACCAAGGTTGACTTTTGAGTTGACTTTGACTTTCAATTGACTTTTGTTGCTTTCTAAATAAGGAAACTTTCCTAACTTAAAACTTTTTAAAAATAGAAACTTTCCAAAAATAGAAACTTTCCTAAAATAGAAACTTTCCAAAAATAGAAACTTTCCAAAAATGGTAACCTGCTAAAAATAGAAACTTTCTAAAAATAGAAATTGTGTGTCCGTACGCTGTTCCGATCAAACCGATGCATGTTGAGTATTGTTCTATGTCTACTTGCAATATGTACAATAGCTATCATACTAAGACTTGACCTAAGTTAGTTATTTATATCGACCTGCTTTATTTATAGGTCGGCGTTGTGATCATTCCTGATCACTTTACTTCGTTTGCTGTTCGCTTATTTGTGTGGTTACTTCGTTTGCTTTTAAGGTGAGTTATAGTCCCATTTTTCTATTTTAAATCTTTTGGGATGAGAATACATATAATTTATTTTATATTTTGGACATAAGTGGAAGTTGGTTTAAATTATTCATTGTGGGTTGAACAAAAATATTCCCTAGTCTGGTAACTGTAATCACTGGTTTCTACTGGTGAACGCGAATCCTACGGATAGATCTATCGGGTTTGACAACCCCATTTCGAGCTAGTCGCGCTAGCAATTTATAATCGGAATGTTTAGTACTTCGTATTTAGTTGAAGATACACTTGTTCGGTGTATATTATTTATTGTGTTTGGTAAGGGTAAATAAATGGTTAAGTGGTTACCAGGTGGCTCACGGAAAAATGGAATAATGTTTTTATATGTTTTCTAGCATATAATTTTGTGGTCCAAAAAGGAGTTTTTATGTTTTCAAGCATAAATTTTTATGGTTTAACTTTAAATATTGTTTGCAATATTAAACCTATAATTCACTCAACATTTTTGTTGATAGTTACTCGTATGTCTTATTCTCAGGTTCATGATTGATTGCTTCCGCTGTGCTTAGAGAGTCTGCATATTTATGATTGCAGCTTTTGTTAAACATTAACTTGCATTCTATTTTGATACATTTAATAGTGGATGTTGTTGACTTTGTTTTGGTCAACTTTTGGTTAAGTATAATGTATAGTTTTTCTAAACTTACATATTTTGGTAGGTTTCCTTTATAGGAAATCATTTTTAAATAAAGAATGCAAGGTTATTTATTAAATTCATATAGAGTTATGATCAAGTTGTGGGACCAAGATAACGATGGTCGTCAAGTGTACTTTGACGGGTCGTTAAATAACGGGTAGGTAATACCCGAGGAGTATTCAGATTTCACATTAATAAGTTACACTGTACATTCTTCGAAGCTGATTTAACAGTCGTTTACTATCCTACTTACGTCCACCGATATACAAATCCGTTCACCACAGAATAACCATATTCATCCAATTTCATATTTGGATTTTGATTTATCAAAAATCAAGTGGCATAATGAAGGAAACATTTGACAAAATAAAATTTGTTAGAAACAAACAAATTAACTATGAGAAATTTTGTTAAGAATCCATGCTAACTGTTCCTAGCTAATTGTTCCCAGCTAACTGATTACACTTTATTCATCGTAATTTAATTATCGCAATTTACATTCTCGCAATTTTATTTATCGTCATTTAATTTCTGTTATTTACTTTAGGCATTTTATTTATCGTCATTTAATATCTGTATTTATTTTACGCACTTTAAATATTGGGACACGTATACAAGGTTTTGACATATCATATCGACGCATATATATATATATATATATATATATATATATATATATATATATATATATATATATATATATATATATATATATATATATATATATATATATATATATTATTTGGAATAACCATAGACACTCTATATGCAGTAATGATCGAGTTCTCTATACAGGGTTGAGGTTGATTCTATAATAATATATATACTTTGAGTTGTGATCAAGTCCGAGACATATACGGGTCACGACACGTATTAATTAATTCGAATATAATATATTAAACTATATATGAATTACTGGACTGTTAAATGTGGACTATCGACTGTGGACTAATAACATTGGACAATGAAAAAGAATTAAAATATTGATTATAACATATGAAACTAAACAATTCTTCAAGTTTGCCACTTGATTTCATTTTAAACCTCATTTGTATCTTGACGATTACAATATGCGTTCAAACCTTTCATGATTCTTGAAAATACCTCAATTGAGAGGATAAACCAACCACACTTCATCTACAGAAGGAAAGATTTATGCATATAGTTATGCACCTAAAAACACTCAGAACTTAAGTAAACGTCTAACACGTAGCTTTGCTAATTCCTTTAGCATTGTTATTACCCAAAATAACTTTACAATCCCTTTTCAAGGTAGCCAATTTTGTCACAGCTCCAGCAAGTCAACTTTAACTTTTTGTTCGAAACAACCATATTATAACCTTGATATATATGCGTACTCTTTTATTGTTACCGGGAAACCAACCTCGTCGCTCCTTGGTTTAATTCTCTCAGACAAATCACTATATTTATCTATTGAAGTCTCATCATGTACTCATTCACATCTTGTAACAAGAATTGCCATACCAATTACCGGGAATCAGCAAATCTGTATTGTGAGTCTCACAATATTTCCACATCAACAGTTATATGTATCCATATAATATTTATCTCTTAGAACTATGATCTTCCATTCTGAAAAGCACCCATTCTGCGAATTAATACTCTGAATTTTGAAAAGTTGAATGAAGCAACAAAAACTGTAAACGACCTCAACAGCCAAAAGTTGATGATAAAGAATTGTATGTTGGCAAAGCTCATAAAAAGTTTGAAACTGAAAAACTGATTGAGCAAACTACGAAGGAGTCTTTGAACAAATCACAAGGACTAAACTTGTACATTAAGAATCTTGATGATTCTGTTTTTGATGAAATCTTTAGAGAATACCTTGCTTCTGACTCCAAACTGTTGCGAACAAATTTTCTTCACCATCCTTCGATATTAGAATTTCCAAGATATTATCGTATCTTTCATTATAAATATCCTCCATATTTCTGAAGATATTTTTATAACTATTCTTAACTGAAATCATTAATCTCTTCGTGCTATCAGTGTTACATAATATCTGTAAACTTTCGAGCTTAAAATATGAATGTTATTGAAGTAATGTTGGGAACTGATGCATTATTTAGTATAATATAATGACACTTGATCAACGTGATTATATTACAGTAAGTCATGCTGAGTTTCTAAATGGAACATGATGATTCACAGATTATAACGTCATCATGTGTCATGTTACATAACTCTTTCATTCTGATTAACTTCTGAACATATCAAGAAACTATATTCTTGATAGTTCTATTCCCAGTGATTCAGGTAATTTGACAAATCAAATCGTGCGATTACGTGCTTTCTTGTTTAGAACATTAAGTTCATTCGAAGCTCCATACTTACAAATTTTGGATCGTTACTCGCTTTACTAGAGGTCGAGAAGAGAATAAAAAGGCAAAGAGCTCCAAAATATAAGAGAAAATATAAAGCCCAATAACAACATGGAGGTTACAAACCGCGGATATTAATACGAATAGCAATATAAATACACGGTATAATTAAGAATAGTATCACCCCAGGGTAATAGTAGAAGTAAACAGATTTTTCTGGTGGAAGATTGAAAAGAAGGATGACAGAAATGATAATTAGGAAAATATCAAGGATTAGAACCGGATTAAGCATTTTCACAATCTTTTGGATGTATGAACTAAGAAAGAAAGTATAGGAATGGTGAGAATAATGAAACGGAAGAGTTTAATTTATAATGGAAATATCAGACAGAGTAATCGAGGCAGATCACCGTATTTAATTATAGAGATCTTAATCTCCTTACTCGCAGAAGAATCAAATCTTTAAGATTTCTAAGATTTTCTTTAAATCCCTTGAATTCCGGAATTCAATCGAGACAATGTCAAAAGTTAAAGACGAACCTTATTTTTCCTAAACTCAACCAAGACAATGTCAAAAGTTAAGACGCACCTTATTTTCTAAATTCAACCATATATACGTCAAAAGATTTGACGAAACACTATATACTCATCTCACTCTTTAGTGATAGCTTCACTCGTACTCATCGAGTAATCGAATTATTTTATCCATATTACTCAATGATGATAAAACTCTATTTATCAACTCATATTCGTCATGAAAACATTTTTATTGTTAGCCATGATTATCCCACTCAAATTTCGGGACGAAATTTCTTTAACGGGTAGGTACTGTGACGACCCGGGAATTTCCGACCAAATTTAAACTTAATATTTATTTGATTTCGACACGATAAGAGAAGTCTGTAATATTGAGTAACAAAGTTTGTAAAATATATTCATAATATCATTTGACCTTCGACTGCTCTCGACGATTCACAAACCACTAATTGTAAATAGATACTTATATATTTAAACATATAAATATAAATATATAATAATAATAAAAAATTGAAATATAATTGAAATATCATATGATTTAGTTATTAGAATTTTTTATGTAAAATAAAATAAAATATGATATTATAATAATTATTATATAAAATATATATACATATATAATTAAAGAATATTAAATATATATGTGATTTTGAATTTATTTAGTGAACGACTATGGCACTCATTTATCATTCGATCGATATTAAACAAGTTAGAAAGGAACTTATGTGATGTTAAAAATAATCGGTGATCCGAAAATAAGTTATATGGATTATAGCTTTGTTAAAAATATATTTAGAATCTAGTTGTTAAGTTTTAACACTCCGTATATTTTACTTGGAATTGGGGGCTAATAATTAATTTAATTTTTATATAATAATTTCAAACATTTAATGACTAGAATAATTAGATATATTTAATTTAAAAATTTGGGAATTATCTGAGTACTTTTATCTGCCCCTGATTTCAAATAATGCACGATACACGGGCCGTGAAGAAGTGTCGGCAGTCTAAATAGGAATTATGCCCGTGAGTGAGTTGGTTTATTTAATAATAAGGTTTTCTATAATTTTTTTTTGTTTTATCATTATCTCACTCTCTCTATATATGCATAAGGATACTAGATATAAATGGTTACACATAAACTTTCTTGCATCATCGTGATGAACCACCACCATACACCACCGTGACTACCATGAACCACCACCAAGAATCACCCCTAAACCAAACATCCTATACCACCCAATAATCACCATCTTTATTATTATTTTTTTTTTTTGTATATCTTGTCAAAGACAACCCATCACCACCGTCACCCTTCAAGCACCATCATCACTTCTAAATTGTAAAATCCATCACCATAAAATCAATCTACAAACCACCATGTATGTCACTGCTACTACTGTAAGTGCAAGAGCTCTACTATCACATTTATTTTCTGTTTTACTCACGACCAACACCACCACCTTTGACCATGTCGAGACCCTCTTGAATTTGAAACTGCTCGAGATCACCACCTAAAAACCCACCATCTTGTCTTCTTCAACCACCGCCACATTCATCACCATCAATACATCAATAACCATCCAAGACCACTTCTGTTAAACCTGCAACACTCATATAATTGTTTCTGTTTTCCATTCGATCATTAAAACACTGTCTACGCTGTCAAAAAGCTCACCGAGAACGACCTCACTGTTGGATCAACCTCCATTAATGTTTTTATTGATTAACCTTGAACAAAACCCAATCCATCTCGAAAATTCTGTTACACCCGCTATATTTTTTTGTTTCGGTTCTAGTTGAACTAGGCTACTCCCTTTTAATGTTGATTGATGATGACCGATGCTGAATCAAAGAATCCAACTATTGTTTCCTGCTTGCGACTACGGTGCCTGTTATTCATGTTCATGTTTAAAAAAAAAAAACCCCTATCATTGTTGCTGCCACTCGCCACATTCTGTTTCTATATCCAAGATGATTACATAATTTTTGTGTGTTATCCTCCTTGGTGGCCGACAAATGCATTAGGGAAAACCCCACTAGTTTAATAAAAACAAAAAAAAACAAAAAAAAACAAAAAAAGGAGAGGAACCAATATATATTACGAATACCAGTTGAGTTGTTATTCTCCTATTTCCATTTTGGGCCGAATGAAGCAATATGGACCACCTAAATAAGTACTAATTGTTGGGCCTAACATGAATGATGGTGGAACATATGATAAGCGATGATGATGTTAAAGAAGGATTATGATACGTGATTTTTAGTTTATATGAAGTTGATTGATGACATGAGTTAGTTGTAATGATGTTTCTATGTAGTATGTTATGCATGTTGAGGTTAATGATAATAATGATAACTAGGATGTTCGTGATGATGATACATGATCATAAGAATGATAATGATGATGATGATTATGATTAGATTATGATTGGATTGTGATAATGATAATGATATGATGGACCATGATTAGATTAAATTAGATTATCTTAAGTAGAAAAGCAAAAGCAGAGTAATGGTTAGGGGTGTTATCATTGAGCGAGACGTCGCGGGTTCAAACCCGGACTTAGGCTTTTTTTAAGGGCTACTTCTTTGAGGTAGTATTTCTATTACCATTACTATTATTATTATCGTATCATTATTAGTATTAATATGAGTACTATCATTATCATTATTATTATTATTATCATCATTATTACATTTACCATTAAAATTATTATTTTTAACATTATTATTACTATTATCATTATTTGTATTAATAATAATAATATTACCATTAGTATTATTATTACTATTATAACAAATATTATTTATGTAAAATATAATTATTACATATAACATAACTATGTTAATATTTCTTTTATTTATCTAATTTATATAAAATAAATATAGTTAATTAAATTATTAATGAAACACATAATTAAAATAACAATTAAATCACTAATAATATATAAATTTGTTCGATTACCATTATATGTGTTAATATATATATAAATGATATAGGTTCGTGAATCCGAGGCCAACCCTGCATTGTTCAATGTCGTCATATGTATTTTTACTACAAAATACAGTATTGTGAGTTTCATTTGGCTTTTTACCCTTTATATTTTTTGGGCTGAGAATACATGCGCAACTTTTATAAATGTTTTACGAAATAGACACAAGTAATCGAAAATACATTATATGGTTGAATGATCGAAACCGAATATGCCCCTTTTTGCTTGGTAACCTAAGAATTAGTAAACCGATCTACTAATTGACGCGAATCCTAAAGATAGATCTATGGGCCCGACGAACCCCATCCAAAGTACCGGATGCTTTAGTACTTCGATGTTGTTTTATCATGTCCGAAGGATTTCCCGGAATGATAGGGGATATTCTTATATGCATCTTGTTAATGTCGATTACCAGGTGTTCAATCCATATGAATGATATTTTTGTCTCTATGCATGGGACGTATTTTTATGAGAAATGGAAATGAAAATCTTGTGGTCTATTAAAATGATGGAAATGATTATTTATGTTAAACTAATGAACTCACCAACCTTTTAGTTGACACTTTAAAGCATGTTTATTCTCAGGTATGAAAGAAATCTTCTGCTGTGCATTTACTCAATTTAAGGATATTACTTGGAGTTAGTCATGACATATTTCCAAAGACATTGCATTCTAGTCGTTGAGTTCATCAAGATTATTATTATTAAGTCAGTTATAGTTGGATATATTATGAAATGGTATGCATGCTGTCAACTTTCGATGTAATGAAAGATTGTCTTTTCAAAAACGAATGCAATGTTTGTAAAATGTATCATATAGAGGTCAAGTACCTCGCGATGTAATCAATTTTAATGTATTCTTCCGGATGGATTAGGACGGGTCATTAGAACAGTACGCACAAATACACAGTTTTATGAAAGTAACAAGCACAGAAGTAAGTCGAAAAAGTCGGGTCGTTACATTACCCACATGTTAAAGAAAATTTCATCCCGAAATTTTAAGCTGAGGTAGACGGTAGAGTTGTGAAGAGGTGAGGATACTTCTGCATCATCTAATCCTCTCATTCCCAAGTAAACTCGTGTCCTCGTTTAGCATTTCAACGGACTTGGACAATTGGAATCTTGTTGCGTTTCA
The DNA here is from genome assembly GCF_046630445.1 of Rutidosis leptorrhynchoides. Lineage (NCBI taxonomy): Eukaryota > Viridiplantae > Streptophyta > Magnoliopsida > Asterales > Asteraceae > Rutidosis > Rutidosis leptorrhynchoides. Next base: position 612,549,010 of record NC_092336.1, on the reverse strand, counting down.
AGGTTTTGACCTCACGGTCCATAATTTCAACAGGTTCTTCCACGAAGTGGAGTTTGTCATCAATCGTAAGCTCCTCAAGAGGTATGATAAGTTCTGGTTCAACAAGACATTTCTTCAGATTCGACACGTGGAAAGTGGGATGAACTGCACTCAACTGAGTCGGAAGATCCAAACGGTAAACAACGGGTTCAATACGCTCCAAGATTTCAAAAGGACCAATATATCGCGAATTTAGCTTCCCACGCTTTCTGAAACGGATTACACTTTTCCAAGGTGCGACTTTCAACATCACTCGATCACCTACTTGGAATTCGCGATCCTTACGCATAAGATCGACATAGCTCTTTTGACGATCACGGGCCGTCTTGAGCCTCGCTTGAATTTGGACAATCTTCTCGATTGTTTCATGGACGAGTTCAGGTCCGGTGAGTTGCTTTTCACCTACTTCGGCCCAACAGATAGGAGAACGACATCTGCGGCCATACAAGGCTTCGAAAGGTGCGGCCTTAATGCTTGCATGATAGCTATTGTTGTAAGAGAATTCGGCCAACAGCAAATGCTTTTCCCAAGCCTTTCCGAAATTAATTACACAAGCACACAACATGTCCTCCAGGGTTTGAATCATGCGTTCGCTCTGTCTGTCGATTTGCGGGTGATACGCAGTACTCATATCTAAACGTGTTCCCAAAGCTTCTTGCAAGGAACTCCAATATCTAGAAGCGAAACGGGCATCTCGGTCTGAAATAAGCGATAAGGGTACACCGTGACGAGATACAATTTCCTTTATGTATAGTTGTGCCAGTCTCTCCATAATATCAGTTTCCTTCATGGCTAGGAAGTGAGTAGATTTAGTAAGACGGTCAATGATAACCCAGATGATATCATAACCGCCTACCTTCTTCGGTAGCTTCGTGATGAAGTCCATTGTTATTCCTTCCAACTTCCATTGCAGGATTTCGGGTTATTGAAGTAACCCAGACGTCTTCTGATGTTCGGCTTTGATCTTGGAACAAGTAAAACACTTTCCAACGTACGTAGCAACATCCCTTTTGAGGTTTGACCACCAATATTGAACCTTAAGGTCGTGGTACATCTTACCAGCTCCTGGATGAATCGAATACCTTGACTTGTGAGCTTCATCTAGAATTAGGCTTCGTAAATCTCCATAACTAGGCACCCAGATTCTTCCGGTAAAATATCGGAGTCCAGTTTCCTTAACCTCGAATCGAGAGACGAGAATGTTCAAGTGCTCTAGAGCAATATTCTCCTCCTTGAGAGCTTCCTCTTGGGCTACACGGATTTAGCTATTGAGATTCGTGTGAATGGTTCAAGGCTCGGACACGAAGGGGTACCGTTCTTTCCTTTCGGCTCAAGGCATTGGCTACAACATTTGCCTTGCCAGGGTGGTAACGAAGTTCACAATCATAATCATTCAATGTATCGATCCATCGACGCTGACTCATATTCAGTTGCTTCTAATCAAAGATGTGTTGGAGGCTTTTGTGATCGGTGAAAATAGTACTCTTGGTTCCGTATAGATAGTGTCTCCACAGTTTGAGTGCAAAGACAACAGCTCCAAGCTCGAGATCGTGAGTCGTGTAGTTTAGCTCGTGAATCTTCAGTTGTCGGGAGGCGTAAGTAATAACCTTCTTCCGTTGCATCAACACACACCCAAAACCTTGTCGGGAGGCATCGCAATACGCAGCGAAATCATCACTGCCTTCGGGAAGGGACATAATAGGAGTGGTGGTTAACTTCTACTTCAGGGTTTGGAATGCCAACTCTTGCTCGGTTTCCCAAACAAACTTCTTCCCCTTGTGAGTTAACGCGATCAAAGGACACGCAATCAAAGAGAAACCTTCGATGAATCTACGATAGTAACCGGCGAGGCCTAACAATTGGCGGATATGGGTAGGAGTAGTGGGGGTTTCCCACTTGCTGATGGCTTCGATATTTGCTGGATCGACTTTGATACCCTGATCACTCACAATATGACTAAGAAATTGGACTTCCTTCAACCAAAATTCACACTTGGAGAATTTGGCATAGAGTTGCTCTTGTCTCAAGAGTTCAAGCATGAGTCGAAGATGTTGCTCATGTTCTTCTTCGCTTTTGGAATAGATTAGGATATCGTCTATGAATACGATAATGAATTTGTCCAGGTACGGCTTGCATACGCGATTCATGAGATCCATAAACACGGCAGGTGCATTGGTTAAACCGAATGGCATCACCAGAAACTCATAGTGACCATAATGAGTTCAGAACGTAGTCTTCAGCACATCGCTCTCCTTCACCCTCAACTGGTGATAACCTGATCATAAATCAATATTGGAGTAAACGCTGGATCCTTACAGCTGATCAAAAAGATCGTCAATTCTAGGAAGGGGATACCGATTCTTGATAGTCAACTTGTTTAGTTCACGATAATCGATACACATACGGAAGGATCCGTCCTTCTTATTCACGAACAAAACAGGTGCGCCCCAAGGCGATGAACTCAGTCGGATAAATCCACGGTCTAGCAATTCCTGTAGTTGACTCCGCAACTCTTGCAGTTCGAAAGGTGCAAGTCGATAAGGTGCGCGAGCTACAGGTGTAGCTCCTGGCACTAGATCAATCTGGAACTCCACTGATCTCGGCGGCGGTAATCCGGGCAATTCTTCTGGAAAGACGTCGAGAAATTCGTTCACAATTCGCACTTCATCCACGCTTTTCTCCTCAGTTTCTAACTTCTTCACGTGCGCCAAAACGGCAAAACACCCCTTTTTCATAACCTTTTGTGCCTTCATGCAACTAATAAGGTTCAGCTTCGGGCTACATCACTCTCCGTAAACAATCAGTGGCTCACCATCTTTGCATGTTATACGAAGAATCTTCTCTCCACAGATAACTTCTTCTCTTACCTTGGACAACCAGTCCATATCGATTATCACATCAAAACTCCCCAACTTAATGGGTATCAAATCAATCTAAAAATCTACACCAGCTAAGTTTATAATACCTCCTCGACCAATTTGGTCAACTTTCTCAAGTTTTCCATTGGCTACCTCAACAAGTAAACTCTCATCCAAAGGCACTAACGACCAATCTATATTAGAGCAAAAGTGTCTACATACACAACTCCTATCGGCACCAGTATCAAACAGGACAGAAGCTAATAGTTTATTGATAGTGAATGTACCTGTAACCAAGTCAGGATCCTCGCGGGCATCTCTGGCGTTCATGTTGAAGACTCTTCCACGTGTTGGCCCGCTATCCTTCTTCTTGTTGGGACATTCATTCCTGAAGTGGCCCTGCTGACTGCACTCATAGCACCTCCTTCGTCCACTTGGGTTTGTCCTCACAGCTGGGGTGATGCTCTTACAATCTCTGTCGATGTGTCCAATCCTTTTACACTTCTCACACACTACGTTGCAGTGTCTAATGTGATGCTTGTAGTATCTCTTACACTGAGGAAGGGTACCTTTGTAGTTAGGGTTAGAGCTAGGGTTCGGGTTAGGGTTCCTCCAGTCATTGTTTCCCTTAAAATTCTCATACCTCTTAGCTGAGTTCTGGTCAAAACCTTTTCCCTTGTTGCCGTCCCACTTACGTTTCCCATTACTAGCCCCCGATTCTGATTTCGCCTTCTCTGGCTCTTGGCGGGTAATTTGATTCATCAGGGTGTGCGCCATGCGCATAGCTTCTGGGACACTTGCTAGTTTCGAAGAAGTGACATTTCCCTGAATGTCCTTGGGGAGTCCCCACAGATACCTCTCCATCCGTTTGTACTCTGGAGTAACCATTGTGAGGCACATTAAAGCTAACTCCAAGTACCTTCGGTTATAGCCATCAAGGTCAGTTCCTACAACTTTCAGTTCCCAAAATTCCGCTTCCATTTTCTGAATTTCAGTTATGGGGCAGTATTCCTCAATCATAGCCCTCTTAAACTCCTCCTATGGTGTAGCATAAGCTTTGTCAATTCCCTGAGCCTGGGCTAACGTATTCCACCAAGTTAAAGCGCTATCCGACAGCGTGCACGACGCGAACTTGGTCTTATTCACTTCAGAGCAGTTACTTACACGGAATACATTTTCCAACTTCTCAAACCATCTCGTCAGCCCCACTGGCCCTTCTGTTCCACTGAAATTGTAGGGCTTACAACTCTGAAATTCCCTTAAAATGCACCCATTCTGGATTTTCTGGTTAGCCGGTGGAGCTTGGGGGTTGGCATTCGCCATAGCTGCAGCTACTCGTGCGGCTATCATCTCCTCAATCTGTGCTGCTGTGGGCATTTCCCTTGGACCTCTTCCGTTAGCAATCGATCTTCCAAACAAAAGTTTCGAATTAAGTCAAAATCCATAACCAACAACATCACGGCATAAGGTAAACAACATGAAAGCAACACAATACACGTTAACTAAGCATGACAAACAAACATCATATAGCACAAAAGCCAACATGTAATAAAACGATGTACAATAAATCAACAACAGTAATTCCATTCATAGTAAGAAAATTGCATACAACAGCATAAGTTTCGTACAATACATAAATGAAAAATAGGAAATTACTAACGGGATACATAAAGAAATCTAATACAACAGTCCTAGGGTGAGGGTGGGTAAATGATGTCCATCAGGTGGGTCATCTGGTCCTCGAGCTCAGTTACCCGAGCACGGAGGGCATGCACTTCCCTTGTTAGTTCCTCGACGGTGGGAGATGTTGGTGGAACAGGTGGTGCAGATGGTCAAGATGATGCAAATGTAGTACTAGAAGTAGATGGCACTGAGCGGACGACCTTACGAACAAATGGATCGGCAGGATACGGTACAACCCGCTTACGGGCTGTGACCCTAACCAACTGTGCATGTGCATTCACGAACGGCTTACCTCCATTAACCCCTGGAATAACAGTACCATCGAAGCGGTACCGCTTCTTCGGTGGGTTAGAAGGTGGCTGCACGGGCTCCTCCTCAGGATCCTCCTTATAATCCTCTTCGGGATCCTCCTCACTGGTGTCGTCGGATGATGATCCATCTGAATCGTCCGAAGGTAGTGCAGGTACATCGCGGGCGGGAGAAAGTATCTGGCCGGTGGTCATAAGTCGATATCTGCCAGGTGTAATTGGTACGACACGTCCGTTAGCGGTGTGTCTAACCCAATGTCCACGCTCATTACGGAAGGGACCATCCCTGTCTCCCCAAGAATCACAGTACCACCGGAATGGTGCTATGGCCCCGGGAGTCTAGGGCTGGGTGGAGCTGGAATCTCCTCGGGATCCTCGTCTCCATCTGAGATGTCCATTAGGTCAAGCACGTGTCTACTATCTCCAGAAGACGAATCGCCAGAGTTGCTGGAGGGTAGCGGTGAGTCAGCAACAATAGTAGGCAAGGTAGCAGATGTATCTGAGTCACTCTCGACGTCAATGGTCATGGGCGGCATGTCCGATATCTGAACAAGGAAAAATAACTTTTTCCATGTCAGTAAGACATATAGCAAGCACGTAATCAGGCACTACAACATCCTAGCAGTACATAGCATGGCAATCGTAACAGTATCAAACAAAAGTAACATGCAATCAAAGGCAGATGGTAGCATGCAGTGTAACGACCCGACTTTTTCGACTTTTAATTATATTCATTACTTTCACGAAACTGTGTATTTATGCGTACTGAGCTAGATTATTTGCTGGGATCATTAATTATGTAAATTACTTTCGTTAATGCCTTACAATGTGTTTTTAAGTACTTAGTTGCTTAACATGATCCTTGAATGCATTTACGACCGTTAGTGTCACTTATTGTTTAAAACGAGCTACGTACTTGGTACACGTTAAACTTTTGTCATAATTGGAATATTATGACTGCGTAAGCGTAATTATTATTATTTATGACAATTACTTAGCTTTATGGTTCCTTAATCATGCTTAGTGCTTACTAGTTACCTTAATGGACTTAACACCTTAATGGACTTCCATGGCCCAACCTACTCAACTTAGTAGACCACTTAATGGGTTAATTAGCCCATGTAATTAATGAGACAAGTATCATGCATGCTTGTGTACTAATACTTGCATTATGTCTCAAACCACCCAACAAACCAACACCACTTTGTACCACCACCATGGACCACACCATGCCACACCACATGAGGCCAAAATGGTCCCCCTTGCTCCCAATCCGTCAGCCAACCATCACCACCTCACCATCACTTTATTTTTTTAAAACCTCATTTCATTCTCATTTCATTCCATTCAAACACACACACATTTTCTCTCAAATCTCTCTCTAGCTTTCTCTCAAATATTTGAAGAACTTGTAAGTGTTATTGATCTTCTTTTCTTCTTTTTCTTCATCATTTTCGTGAATCATCATCATCATAATTCGAGATTCATGTTTTGTAACTTGAATCATTATATATCTTGTGACTTTAAACTTTAATTTGAAGAAAGTGCAAGAACATTGAGGATTAAAGCTTTTTACCTTTTAATCTTCTTTACTTATGTTAGATCTAAGTTTTAAAACTTAAGATCTCTTTAATTGTGTTAAAAGATCAAAACTCATGTTTATGATCTTCATGTAACTTGTAGATCCAACACTTTACTTTATGCATCTTCAAGAAAGTTTGAAATACAAGCTTACTAGCTTGATGTTTCTACAAAAAGTTAGTTAAGATCAAAAGTTTACTAACTTATGATCTTCTTTAGTTTGTTGTAGCTTAGATTTGTGACTTGTGTTTGCATGAAACAAAAGATACAAGCTTACTAGCTTGAGATCTCATAATTATTGTTAGGAATCCAAGCTCTCTAGCTTAGGGTTTCATTTTTGTGTTTGATCTAAGTTGTGTAACTTATGGTCTTCTACTTTGTTTAAACAAAAGTTCATTAGCTTGTGTTCGTGTTACTTTACAAGATCTAAGTTTCATAACTTATGGTTGTGTAAAAGTTGAAAGTCTAAGTGTTATGACTTAGGGTTTCACCAAGAACATGAGATCTAGACTTTGTAGTCTAAGGTCTTTAATATTTAGCTAAGATCTAAGTTCTATAGCTTAAGGTCTTGCTTATTTAGTTTGATTCAGAGTTTATAGCTTAATAGTAATTGTACTTGTGTTAAAACTAAGAAATAGATGTAACTTCGGTTCATCACCTTGCTCAAACTCTCACATGAGTTGTGTTTTATTTCTTAGTCTTAACTTTGTGTGTTGATGGTTAAACCTTGGTTAAAGTGATGCTAAAACATCAAGAGTTGTACACTTGAGGCTTATACGCATCAAGGATGAGAACTGTGATGAACATCAAACACTGAGAAACCCACCGGAGCACTTACTTTCTGTTTTTCAGGGTCTGATCAGGATCCTGGGTGTGACGACCCGGAAATTTTCGACCAAATTTATACTTAATCTTTATATGTTTCCGACACGATAAGCAAAGTCCGTAATATTGAGTCTCAAAATTTTTGAACTGTTTCATTATATTCAATTGACCTTCGACTGCTTTCGACGATTCACGAACAATTAATTGTAAATAGATATATGTGTATGTATATATAAATAATAATTCGAAATATAATTTGAAGTATTATATGTTGTTGTTATAAAAAATTAATAAAATAAAAATAGGATATTATAATATTATAATAATTATTATTTAAAATATATTTCTATATATAAATACAGTATATTAAAAATAAATATTAAATGATTGTAATACTCGTTTGATGCTCCGATTGATATTAAGCAAGTTAACTTCAAATTTATATAATTTTAAAATAAACGGTGATCCGAAAATGAGTTATATGAATCATAGGCCTATTAAAAGTATAATTAGAAGCTAAATAATAAATTTTAACATTTTTATATTTTACCTGGATCGAGCGCGGACAGTGATTTAAATTTTATTTAATAATTTTATAAACAATTAATGATCAATTTTATACCATAATGACTGATATAAATAAAGGTAATTAATATAAAAATATGGGATTTTTCTGAGAACTTTTATCCACCACTGTTTAACAACAGAGTACGATATATCAAGCGTATTAAAAACGTCGGTAGAATAAATTCGAATGAGTCAGCTTGCACACATCCTTATTGATTTAATGATATTATTCATCTTATTATATATGTACCTTTATCATTTTAAAACTACAACTAGTATCACTTTCTATTTGAGAATCATCTACTAAACAAATTAAGCCTCACTTTTTAACACCCATTGCATTTTATTTTACCCGTGAATTAGTATCTGTTGAAGAAGACTCCAAAGAGACAGCTAAGAGATACACGTTTTTCTTTCTATGATTGTTATTGTAATTAATATATTATTATTAATTATTAATTATTAATTATTAATTAGTGTTACCTTTATAGATATATTTATAAGATATGTATATGGAATGGAAAGAGACAGAACCCATTGTTTCCCACTATCTTTTATTGATAACCAATTCTTATTTACTAATATTTCAATCAATACCATCTTATCATCTATATTTCTTCTTCCTGCACCATGAACAATAACAACAAAAACCTTTCACTAAAAACAAACATTGAAAACACAACTATCAACTTATAACTCTTTCTGTGTAACCAAAGCAAACGAACATCATCTTTGAACAACCATTTATAATCACCATTTCTTTTTTCATTCAACACTCACTTTAAACCACCATAAAGACCATCATCTTATCGCTAGTGTTGCTTCTGCTCACTGTTTAATAAACAAACACCAAAACAACCTTCACATCACCTTTCATCCACCTACCACCACCTTCCCTTGCCATCACCATGATCAAACTCACAACCACGGGAGAACCACCTTACCTCCTTCTTCCTTCATGGCTGTACACCACCACGAGCAACCATCTCCTTTGTTTTGTTTTGAGAACCCATCGCCAGACCACCCGTCTACTACTTGGGATGTTTTCGGTTAGAACATCAAGACCCATTTACAAACCACTTCTATATATTTCTTTCCTTGTTTCGGCCCAAACTAAAACACCACTATTACCTTACCTTTATAAATCCATTTTTTTTTACTTCCGTAATCCCATCGAACACCTATCACCAAAACTAGAAGTGTTTCTATTTACTGTTAAACTAGAAACCATCAAGGACAACCGACCATCATCACCACTATCTCTTCTTCTTCCTTACTACGTGACCGCCATCAAACTACCACCGTGGTCATCTCCAACTGAAGGAACCACCACCTATCTCTCTCTCTCTCTAAATTTCTATCGTGAACCGCCATCTTATAATCTTATTTATGTTCCAACCGCCCACCACCTTTTCTTCCTGTTCTTGTAGCCTAAACATCACCACCTTCTATCACCGAAAAATCAACGCAACCATCACTTATTTGTTGTTCGATTCATTTGTTGACAACCATAAAATAATACCACAAAAATCATCCATCACCATTGAAGTATTATTAGAGGCTATTGTGTCGGTTGGCATGTTGGATGGTGAAGTTTTTGTTGTGAACCAAAGAGAGAATATGGCGGATGCTAAACATCACTTTCTGTCTTCCACTTGCAAATTTTGAATTCTTTAATTAATCCTTTATACTGACACCGAATGATTGAAACAAGCCTTGTCGATATAGTTGGGCTTCTTAGATAAATCTTAAACAATTAACATTGTTGGGCTGTGCTTAATTGGTTGGGCCGAGAACTATTGTTCTGTTAGGCCAATAACCGGCTACTGTGCTGTACGATCGAGACTTATACGCTGCTATTCCTGTTTGATTTTAGTCTTTGATTGCTACAATCCTTGACAGTAATGCTAAGAGCATGATGATGTTTGAATTAAGTGACAATAATAATTATATACGGTAGTGGTGGATAACGATTATGATTAGGATTAAGTTTAGGATCATGATTAAATTAATGATAGATGATTTTAGGATGATGATTATCAAGGTTCACGATGATGATGATTGATGATTTTAGAAAGAATGATGATATATGAATGATGTTGTTATAATGATGATAATGATTAGGAACGATAATATTGATTCTGTAAAGATGTATGTGTGTGATGATCACGGGTATTATGATGATAAAGATATGTGTATGACATGATGATCGATGGTGTAATGAAATTAAGATGATGATGTCGAATGGACAGTTTTAATAACGATCATTGATAAAGGGAGAAGATAATCGATGATGAAGGAGATGATGACAACGATGTGGTTAATTGAAAATGATGATGAATAGTGAAAAAGATGATCGTGATGGCGTATATGATGATACCGTATGATATTAAGGATGATGATGGTCATGACGACACAAGATGATGATGATGATGATGATAATGGTTGAATTATATGATGATCCCATGATGATGATCATGGTATTGATGAGGATGGTGATGTTAGGTAATGGGAAGATGAAGAACAATTTAATGCATGTTAAATATTTTAAAGTGCGAGAGATTACATAAATGTAACAAGCGGAGCAACGGTTAACACCGTGGTTGTGAACCGAGAGGTCGCGGGTTCGAACCCGCACTGAGGCATTTTTTTTAGAAACTCACTCCTTAAGGTAGTAATTACATTATTATTATTATTACTATTATCATTATTATTATAATTGTTATCATTAATTATTATTGTTATTATGTTATTACTAATACTAAAAATGTAATTATTATTATCATTAATACAATTAATATTATTAACATTATTATTATCAATATCATTATTAGTATTATTATCATTATTTTACTATTATCATAATTATTATTTTAACAAATAAAAAAATATTTATATAAAAATATAATTATTACATATATCATAAGTATATCTAATTTACTATTTTAATATAAAGGAAACATATATAGATATATAACATTGAAATAACAAATACATTATAATAAGTGATATATTATATAATTAATATATATAAACTGGTTTGATTATTATTACATGATAATTATATGTGTTAATATATATACTTGATATAGGTTCGTGAATCCGAGGCCAACCCTACACTTGTTAATGTCGTCATATGTATTTTTACTACAAAATACAGTATGGTGAGTTTTATTACTCATTTTTTTAAATGTTTTTGCAATATATATTTTTGGGACTGAGAATACATGCGCTGCTTTTATAAATGTTTTACGAAATAGACACAAGTAATCGAAACTACATTCTATGGTTGAATGATCGAAGCCGAATATGCCCCTTTTTGCTTGGTATCCTAAGAATTAGTAAACCGATCTACTAATTGACGCGAATCCTAAAGATAGATCTATTGGGCCTAACAAACCCCATCCATGGTTGCGGATGCTTTAGTACTTCGATGTTGTTTTATCATGTCCGATGGATGTCCTGGAATGATAGGGGATATTCTTATATGCATCTTGTTAATGTCGGTTACCAGGTGTTCAATCCATATGAATGATTTTTAAACACTTGCAAGTGTATGATTATTGAATAAAGGAAATCTTGTGGTCTATTAAAAATTATGGAAATAGTTGATTACGATAAACTAATGAAGTCACCAACCTTTTGGTTGACACTTTAAAGCATGTTTATTCTCAGGTATGAAAGAAATCTTCCGCTTTGCATTTGCTCATTTTAGAGATACTACTTGGAGTCATTCATGACATATTTCAAAAGACGTTGCATTCGAGTCATTGAGTTCATCAAGATTATTATTAAGTCAATTATAATTGGATATATTATGAAATAGTATGCATGCTGTCAACTTTCGATGAAATGAAAGTTTGTCTTTCAAAAACGAATGCAATGTTTGTAAAATGTATCATATAGAGGTCAAGTACCTCGCGATGTAACCAAATGTAATGTATTCATCCAGGTGGATTAGGACGGGTCATTAGAGTTGGTATCAGAGCGGTGGTCTTAGCGAACCAGGTCTACATTAGTGTGTCTAACTGATAGTCGATAGGATGCATTAGTGAGTCTGGACTTCGACCTTAATTGCATGTCAAAAAGTTTTGCTTATCATATCTTGTCGGAAACCATGCTCATCATCTTAAGTCTAAACGCGTCTTACTGCATTCATTGCATAGATAGTGTATAGACAATTTCATATCTTTGCATATCTATTACAGTAAATTCTGTCTGACATCCTTCGGAAAAAAAATTCTCCGTAACTTATGGATCTTGGTATTATATATACATATGTGAAATGTGTATTAAAGAATACCAAACTAGGTCCTATAATCTAATTCATTTCAAAATTTAGTCTCCTAAATCGTACGAGATGAACCCCTCAACTAGTTCGAGTTCATCAGATTCCGACAGCTATTCCGATATGGAAATCCTTCTAAGCTCTGAAAGCAGTGTAACCAGAATGGATCAACCTATTAGCCATCATCTATTCTGGATGGATTGGGGATGTGTTCGTAGCCGACTCAGTCAATGGAGGTAAGAAGAAGGCGATCCCTTCCACCCACCGAATTTCCCTCTCGGCGAAGAACCTGAAGCACTTATCGGCGAACCAGTCCGAAACACCATTTACACCCTCATTTCTCGAGTATCCCGCCAGGATTATATATTATCTAAACTTCTAGATCTTGTTCATTCGCTCGTTCCAACCGCCAATCATCCCGGTGTACTAGCAGAAGTCAACGAGCTTCGCGCTCGAGTAGTGACTTTGGAGAATATGATGCACAACCTACATGCATCGCAGGCACCATCAACATCAGCATCAGCAGTACCACCACAACAACACCAATAGTACCATTACCACCACCAACAACAACCGCATCTTGAACATCAACTTCACAATTTGTCCCCCGAGCATCAACGACATACGCCCAGTAGATATCAAGGAATACCAACAACAACAAACGATGGAGTATTAATTCATAACTTCGTCGGAGAAACATTCTACGGCTAGTGTGTAATTTCCAAAGTTTAGAGATTATCTATTCTAGTCTTAACCGTAAATCAAATGAGTTTAATAGTATATTAACTCATTAAACTGTATTACATCTGAAGAAAATATATATACATATATTTTCATAAAGACTGTAATAAAATTCTCTTGTACAAAATATTACTTGTGAAATTTTTTTTTAACGGGTATCTGATTCAGCAATCACCAACTATATTCACTACTTTCACAACAATATACATTCTTTTATAGAAATCAAAATAACCATTCTCATCCAAATTTGATTACGTATTCTGATTGTGAACATATCATAAATCCAAGTCAAGATTTAGCAGAAGATATCACTCTTAAATCCTTACATCTTTCAAAGCTATATTTTGACTTCAAAACTATGCTAGAACAACATTTCTATTCATGGAACTCAGAAAAGTATTCGTATCATTCAAAATCTTAGAATATCATATGAATATTAACGATTACAATCTATGTTCAAATCCCTCGAAATTCCTGAAGATACTTCAAATAATGAATCATCGAGATGATGATCTAACCACATGTTACCCATAGTCATGCACCTGAAAAATTCTCGAAACCAAAGTCATAGTTCAACACGTATCTGTGTCACATCCTTTGGCATTTATTAGCAAAAAGATAACTTTACGATTCCTTTTCAAAGTAGCAAATTTTGTCACAGCTCCAGCAAGTCAACTTTGACTTTTCAGTCGGACTAAACTTATTATAACCTCGATATATACGATTATCATCATTATCAGGGGATCTTTTATATTCCACCATATTATCAGCAGATGTACCAGTAATTTCGGCTTTAGTCTCTCTAAAAAATATCTATATTATTCATGAAAACCCATCATCTACTCATCTGCATCTTGTAACAAGAATTGCTATACCAATTACCGGGAATCAGCAATCAGTATTTTGAAATCTTGCAGCGTTTCTACTTCAACAGTTATATATATATATATATATATATATATATATATATATATATATATATATATATATATATATATATATATATATATATATATATATATATATATATATATATATATAACGTCTATCTCCTAAACTTACATATTTTGAATATGAAGTTTCTGAAAAACACCCTAAACCGCTATTTAGATCTCCGAATTTTGGAAAAAAAAACAAAATACTGATGAAGCAGCAGACACTGTAGACAACTGTAACAGTCAAGTTTGATGATAAAGAATAGTGTGTTGGAAAAGCTCAGAAGAAGAGAAGGTTGGAACTGGAAAATAGATTGAGCAAAGTATGAAGGAAGCTGTGGACAAATCACAAAGACGAAATCTACCTTCAAAGAATGCAAATGATTCAGTATCTGCTAAAATCCTTAGCTAATACCTTTCTCCTGACTCTAAACCCTTGCGGACGATATCCTTCATCATCCTCCGATATTAGATATTCTAAGATATTATCATATCTTTCATTATGAACATCTTAAATATTTCTGAAGATATTTTCATAACTCTTCTTATCTGAAAACAATTACCTCTTCGCGATATCTGTGTTACATCATAAAAGAAACTATTTTAGTTTCTAAGTTCTGAAACCTTCGAGTTTAAAATTTGAATGTTATTGAAGTAATGTTGGGAACTGAAGCATGAGTTAGTATAATATAATGACACTTGATCAACGTGATTATATTACAGTAAGTCATGCTGAGTTTCTAAATGGAACATGATGATTCACAGACCATAACGTCATCATGTGCCATGTTACACGACTCTTGTATTCTACTTAAGCTCTAAATATATCAAGAAAATATTTTCTTGATGATTCGGTCTTTCCCGAGGTATTCTGGTAATTTGACAAATCAAGATCGTGTCATTACAATTTTCTTCTTAGAACATTAATTATGTACATTCCAAAATTCATACTTACGAATTCTGGACCATTATACGCTTGATTTAAAGTCGGGAAGAGAAAATAAAAGAATGAATCTTCGAAAAAAAATGGGAGTATAAATCGCAGCAAATAAGAGAGAGCATTAACTGTGGATGTCAATGATTATAGAAAAACAAAAGCAGGAACTCCGAAAAATAAGGAAAGATATAAAGCCCGAAGATAACGCATAAATTACAAACCGTGTATATCAATAAGTATTGCAACGTAAAGACACGGGAGAACTAAAAACACTATAAAACCAAGAGTATAATAGAAGTGAATAGATTCCTCTGGTGGCAGGTGAAAAAGAAGAACGATAGATATGAAAGTTAGAAGTATATCAAGAATCAGAACTGGATGAAGCATATTAACGAATACTTTAAAGTATGAGTTGAGGGAGAAAGAATAAAAGGTGTGAGTTGTAAAGAAACGAAGGGGGTGTACTTATAGTAAATACCCGACAGAGTAATCAAAACAGATGATCGCATTTAAAGCGGATCCTAATTTCCTTAATTACCGAAGAACCAAATATTTTTACGAAGATTTCCTCTAAATTCCTTAAATTCCGGAAATCAATCGTGACTATGTCACTAGTCACGACAAAACTGCATTTACTCACTTCACTCTTTTGTGATAGCTTCACTCGTACTCTTTACAAAATCAAATTGTTTTATCTATATTACTCGATGATGATAAAACTCTAATTTTCAGCTTGTATGTGTCATGAAAACATACTTATTGTCATCCATGACCATCCCACTCAAATTTCGGGACGAAATTTCTTTAACGGGTAGGTACTGTGACGACCTGGAAATTTTCGACCAAATTTATACTTAATCTTTATATGTTTCTGACACGATAAACAAAGTCCGTAATATTGAGTCTCAAATTTTTTGACCTGTTTCATTATATTCAATTGACCTTCGACTGCTTTCGACGATTCACGAACAATTAATTGTAAATAGATATATGTGTATGTATATATAAATAATAATTCGAAATATAATTTGAAGTATTATATGTTGTTGTTATAAAAAACTAATAAAATAAAAATAGGATATTATAATAATTATTATTTAAAATATATCTCTATATATAAATAAAGTATATTAAAAATAAATATTAAATGATTGTAATACTCGTTTGATGCTCCGATTGATATTAAGCAAGTTAAATTCAAACGTATATAATTTTAAAATAAACGGTGATCCGAAAATGAGTTATATGAATCATAGGCCTATTAAAAGTATAATTAGAAGCTAAATAATAAATTTTAACATTTTTATATTTTACCTGGATCGAGCGCGGACAGTGATTTAAATTTTATTTAATAATTTTATAAACAATTAATGATCAATTTTATACCATAATGACTGATATAAATAAAGGTAATTAATATAAAAATATGGGATTTTTCTGAGAACTTTTATCCACCACTGTTTAACAACAGAGTACGATATATCAAGCGTATTAAAAACGTCGGTAGAATAAATTCGAATGAGACAGCTTGCACACATCCTTATTGATTTAATGATATTATTCATCTTATTATATATGTACCTTTATCATTTTAAAACTACAACTAGTATCACTTTCTATTTGAGAATCTTCTACTAAACAAATTAAGCCTCACTTTTTAACACCCACTTGCATTTCATTTTACCCGTGAATTAGTATCTGTTGAATAAGACTCCAAAGAGACAGCTAAGGGATACACGTTTTTCTTTCTATGATTGTTATTGTAATTAATATATTATTATTAATTATTAATTAGTGTTACCTTTATAGATATATTTATAAGATATGTATATGGGAATGGAAAGAGACATAACCCATTGTTTCCCACTATCTTTTATTGATAACCAATTCTTATTTACTAATATTTCAATCGATACCATCTTATCATCTATACTTCTTCTTCCTATACCATGAACAATAACAACAAAAACCTTTCACTAAAAACAAACATTGAAAACACAACTATTAACTTATAACTCTTTCTGTGTAACCAAAGCAAACGAACATCATCTTTGAACAACCATTTATAATCGCCATTTCTTTTTCCATTCAACACTCACTTTAAACCACCATAAAGACCATCATCTTATCGCTAGTGTTGCTTCTGCTCACTGTTTAATAAACAAACACCAAAACAACCTTCACACCACCTTTCAAACACCTACAACCACCTTCCCTCGCCATCACCATGATCAAACCCACAACCACTGGAGAACCACCTTACCTCCTTCTTCCTTCACGGCTGTACACCACCACGAGCAACCATCTCCTTTATTTTGTTTTGAGAACCCATCGCCACACCACCCATCTACTACTTGGGCTGTTTTCAGTTAGAACATCAAGACCCATTTACAAACCACTTCTATATATTTCTTTCCTTGTTTCGGCCCAAACTAAAACACCACTATTACCTTACCTTTATTAATCCATTTTTTTTACTTCCGTAATCCCATCGAACACCTATCATCAAAACTAGAAGTGTTTCTATTTACTGTTAAACTAGAAACCATCAAGGATAACCGACCATCATCATCACTAACTCTTCTTCTTCCTTACTACGTGACCGCCATCAAACTACCACCGTGGTCATCTCCAATCGAAGGAACCACCACCTATCTATCTCTCTCTCTCTAAATTTCTATCGTGAACCACCATCTTATAATCCTATTTATGTTCCAACCGTCCACCACCTTTTCTTCTTGTTCTTGCAGCCTAAACATCACCACCTTCTATCACTGAAAAATCAACGCAACCATTACTTATTTGTTGTTCGATTCGTTTGTTGACAACCATAAAATAATACCACAAAAATCATCCATCACCATTGAAGCATTATTAGAGGCTACTGTATCGGTTGGCATGTTGGATGGTGACGTTTTTGTTGTGAACCAAAGATAGAATATGGCGGATGTGATGTTTTAGCAGAGTAGTATATAAAATAGCTTATATTTTTGCAGGAAAATACTATTAAATACGATACAATTTTACACAAGATATTTATTTATTTAGAGAACAGATATACTTAAACCTTGCTACAACACTTATAGGCAGTGTACCTAATCGTACAGTAGTGTAGTTTTTAGTAAGTCCGGTTCGTTCCACGGGGAATCTTTTTAAACAAAGCTTAACGCTATATTAGTTTACTTTTATAGAAATACAAATATATATATAAGTAATATTATTATTATAAAGGGGGGTTTTTACCGTTTAATGACCGGTTTGTCGATTTTAAAACTTTAGTCGCAGTTAAAACCAAATAAATACAAGACTTTAAATTAAAGCATAAAGTAAATAACGATAATGAAATTGCGAATAATAAAAGTGCGATAAAATAAACTTGCGATAATTAAAAAGTACGATAATTAAAAGTGCAATTAAATACAATAACAATAAAAATGCGATAATTAGAAGTGCAATTAAATATAAAATAAAGGAAATTAAATATGAAATAAAAGAATTATGCTTATTTAAACTTCCGTAATCATGATGTTTGACGTGTTGATTTTAGTTTTATGCCCATGGGTTAATTGTCCTTTGTCCTGGATTATTTAATATGTCCGTCTGGTTTTTGTCCATAACAGTCCATCAGTCATAAATATAAAGTGCGAGTGTCCTCGTCAAATTATTCTTATACCCGAAGTTAAATATTCCAACTAATTGGGGACTTAAACTGTAACAAGATTTTAATACTTTATTTAATAATTACACCAGGATGTCGACTGAGTGTAACCCAAGGTTTTAATATTTTGTTATCAATTATACCAAGTGTCTTTGTACATAATTTCACCCCTGTTTTAATTATTCTAGTGGCTATTAATCCATTCCCGTGTCCGGTTAAATGAACGATTATTCGTACATATAAATACCCCGCCCATCGTGTCCGATTGAGTGTATATGGTAATTTATAGGGACGCCCAATTGTAAATCTTTATATTAACATTAACAAACTATCATTTAGTTAAACAAATATAAAGCCCATTAATAGCTCATAGTCTAAATTCCACAAGTGTCGTTCTTTTGTCCAAACCCCAATTATGGTACAAAGCCCAATTACCCAATTTTAATAATTAGCCCAACATCATGATTACTTCGTTTTAAATAAGCATAATACTAACTTAGCTACGAGACATTAATGTAAAAAGGTTGAACATAACTTACAATGATTAAAAATAGCGTAGCGTTACACGGACAGAATTTCGACTTACACCCTTACAACATTCGCTAACATACCCTTATTATTAGAATTATAATTAAAATTAAAATATAAATAAATATATATATATATTTTACGTATGAATGAGGAGAAGAAAAAGATGATTTTTTACGATCAGAATGCGCGAGCTTTATAGGGAGTTTCTGAAATTGGGGTTCCGCGACTCGCGGCCATTTTGGCCTTCAAACTCCGCGAGTCGCGGAGTTTACTTTTACAGCTCACACAAGCTTGGCTCTTTGTTTACCGACGGTTTTAAATATAAATATAATATATTAAATAATTATAAGAATTATTTAAATATTATATTATATTTATGTGCATAGTTGACTTGTAATTTTTAGTCCGTTGCGTCGAGCGTTGAGAGTTGACTCTGGTCCCGGTTCCGGATTTTCGAACGTCCTTGCGTACAATTTAATATCTTGTACTTTGCGTTTTGAATCTTGTACTCTTGTAATTTCGAGACGTTTCTTGTCAATAATTGGAACCTTTTTTTATTGTCTTTTGTACTTTTGAGCTTTTTGGTCGTTTGCGTCTTCAATTCGTCGAATCTGTCTTTTGTCTTCACCTTTTATTATTTAAACGAATCTCACTTGTAAATAGAACAATTGCAACTAAAAGTTTGTCTTTCTTGAGGAATAATGCTATGAAATATATGTTCGTTTTTAGCATTATCAAATATTCCCACACTTAAGCGTTGCTTGTCCTCAAGCAATATCGTCTTGAAATACTAGAATCACTTCTTTATTCTTCACACTTTGTACATCAGTGATTTTCTATACGGCGGTATAAACAATGGTAGTAACGATATGGTTTACAGTCCCACATGACTATAAAAATTTAGATCCATTAAGGAAATTGGATCTTTATGAAAACATTTGATCTTTTGAAAATTAAATCTAGTTTTTACCCTAGATAAGTTTTCCGGAATAACCCTTTACCGGTGTTTGCAAAATATTTTTGTGGGTTTGGTGGGTTTCAGATTTGAAAATTTTAGCTCAAAACTTGCGGTTTTGTGTCACCCACTTGCTAACCTTGTATTTGAAAAGCAACACGTCCAGTTTACTTGTCCCGTATATTACCTTTTGGTAAACTACCGTCCGGTTGTAAAGGAAAGCGTTGAACAAGCAACTGTTAAGGCAATGTCCCCTGACATGCTTTTAATTATGGTCTATAACGTGTCGGACGCAATTACTATCCTTGGTAGGAGCAATAGTAAGGCTCACCCTTATAATTTTTCGGTCTGGCACAAGGTCCTGTCTTTGACCACTATGCAACCACCGTTCTTACGGTTGACACCCGATTTGGTTCAGGTGACCTAATGAATTCCAGGTGAATTCCTAGGATTTTACGTTCAATGGTAATGAACGCATTGAAAATAGGGTTTTCAGAAAACAAATCGGTTTGTAATTTTGATCAAAATATTTTCTCGTTTAAGCTCGAGTTTAGATATCATTGAATTCCATGAGTTTGAATTCTCAATCTTTAAGGTCAATCTCTACGATTGAGTAATATCAGTCTTAAAAGCTGATTTTTAATCTTTAAGGAGATTATCCTTTCTAGGGATCTGATTCATTAGTCTTATCAAGCTAATTTGCATGGTGCCCCCCCATTGTACGAGATAAATCCTTCTCATGGTTAGGATAAATCTGACCACTTGGCGACCCTGTTTAATGCTGAGGTCCGTGGATTTCCTGCTGATTTTAGTGATGACTTTTCTAGATTTTTCGTCAACCTACAGCTGGTCTGGACGACAACTTCCTGACCTAAATCAAGAAGCGCGTGTCTTTTTCGGAAGACTTTACTTCCTTTTAATGATGGAATTGATTCATCGTGTAGATCCATCTTTCTTACAGTAAATCAGGTAAAACTTTTTAGTTTAGTCCAAAGCAAAAGTATTTTCAGTTATTTGTTATAGATATATGTGACATATGTTTAAGATAACTTGGTAAATTTTCCCACACTTGGCTTTTATTTTCCTTTTTATCGTCCTCTATTCCATTTTAAATAATTTTTAACATTTTTGTTTGTTTCTTAATTTATGTCCTTTCTGAGGTAACAATAATTTCGGTGTTAAAACCTAGTTTTATCGTTCATAAATATGTATAAACATGATTTTGAGTTCATTTAATTGAAAATTTTGAAAAATTTTACTAGATTTGGGTAGTCAGTATATAAGACTAGGGCTGTTCTTTATTATCAGAGAGCACTAGATTCTAATACAACTACTGCTTTACTAGTATTTTTAATGGTAACCCAGTGTTTAAAGTAAAAATTTTAAAATCCGAAAGAATTTAACTCCTTCCCACACTTAAGATCTTGCAATGCCCTCATTTGCAAGAAATCAGTAACAATTTAAATTATTGAGGGTGATTTGTGTGAAAATGATTAAATTTTTACCAAAGTTTCCAAATATATTGGCGTTTGTTTGCTGAATGATAAATGGTGCACATCATTTGTTCATTCCGTCTTGTTGTTATTTCACATATATTTTTCATCTTGTCGTCAAAATTAGTTGCTTTTGCTGAACTTAATGCCAGTCTTTGAAAATGCGTTGTTTTACCCTGTTGTGTACATAAGATAAACTGCAAACATATATACATATTTTTGAAGTTTGGTATATTACCTCACATTCAAAAATTATTAAAATCTAAGAATAAAAGTTAGAAAATTATAAAAACTATTACAATATTAACATAAGTATTAAACGTATCAATCATTACAAATTACAAAAAAAAAAACTAAGTAGACTAGGGATGATACTGGTACCAATAGGGGTTCCAGGCATAAACATAGGTGCTATAGAATGCTTCAGCAGGGTTATACGTAGGATACGGTGGTTGCATCTCTATAGACCGGAGAGGGAAGATGGGTTTCGGTGTAGGAATATAGTTTCTACCTATATGTTGGCAATGAGCTATGATTTGGTTCTGATGAACTTGCCAATCTTCAAATGCTCTCTGTCTAGCATTTTCGTACTCCTGTGAAGCTATAAACCTTTGCATTTCTTGCATCTCATTTCCCCCTCCTACATTACCTTGCTGTTGGTTTCTCTCAACCTGTGGATGTCTACCATGGTATGGTACTGCGGCGTTATTTCGCCTCTTCAAAACTTTCGCACCATGGTATACATTTAAACCTATAGTATCTCGGGGTTCTGGTTCTTCTACTAATAATCCCCCCTGACTTATATCCACACCGAGATATTCACCAATCAAAGTAATAAAAATACCACCTCCTATTATGCTATGCGGTCTCATCCCCCGAACCATAGCTGATAAATAATAACCCACACAATACGGTATACTCACATTGCTTTGTGGGTCTCGAATACACATATGGTAAAACAAATCTTGTTCATTTACATTTTCCTTGTTCTTACCCCTTTGTGTAATCGAATTAGCTAAAAACCTATGAATCACTCTTAATTCGGCTCTATCTATATCCAAATAAGAGTAATTTCCCCCTTTGAAACGGTGATGGCTTGTCATTTGACTCCACACACCGCGTGTATCAAAATTTTCATCTATCTTTCTACCGTTTAGTATCAACCCTCTACAATCGGCAGATGCTAACTCCTCAGGCGTATATATACGTAAAGCCTGAGCCATGTCCAGTAAAGACATGTGGCGCATCGAACCGCCTAACAAAAATCTAATAAAAGAATGATCGGTTAAACTAGCTACCCGATCATTCAACTCTATACTACACAACAATTCTTCACACCATACTTTATATACAGGTCTACGCATGGTGAATAAACGTACTCAGTCATTAAAAGTAGAATTACCATACCTCTGTACAAGTAATTCCCTAATTGGCCCGGCCAATTCTACAGCTTCTAAGGGTCCCCATTCTATGACCCTTAGTACCTCAACAACCTTAGAATGAAGAGTATGCAAACCCCTTTGATATTTTGGATAATCTATCCAAAGTCTGTCAAATCTCAGGTTCGGGTGCAACTCTTCCAAGTGCATATCAGAAAATGTCATGACTGGATGCGGTATATCCTGCTTGTAGTAGTTATCCACCTCCTGTTGTTCCACATTCTCAGCAGGAGCATTGCGAGCTTAAGATGAAGATTCACCCCTTTCAGTCTGCAAAACACATCAAACACAATTTTTGTGCATCCAAATATGCATTAGTGTCAGCAAAATCATCAATCAAAATAATTACAATGACATGATCAATTTATATCAAACTTAAGCTCATTTTCACATTTTTATCAAATCTACACTTTTTCAAATAAGCATATATGAAAATGTTCGCCAAGTTCATAAGCATTTAACTCAAATAACATGTCAAAATAATTATTACTAGCAATTAAACAAGTCTCAAATGGAATTATCTCTCAAAAATCAAGTTCATGAATTTTAGACTTTGAAAAAGTCCACTTTAATTCTCAAAATCATGTTTAGGCTCAAAGTTTGGATCATTTAACTACCTAAACATGTTACACTACTTAATTTAGCAACAATTCATGACAAAAATCGGCCATAACCTGTTTATATCAAAAAGCCCCAAATTTGCTCAAGAAC
The DNA here is from genome assembly GCF_046630445.1 of Rutidosis leptorrhynchoides. Lineage (NCBI taxonomy): Eukaryota > Viridiplantae > Streptophyta > Magnoliopsida > Asterales > Asteraceae > Rutidosis > Rutidosis leptorrhynchoides. Next base: position 612,525,461 of record NC_092336.1, on the reverse strand, counting down.
ACAAACCCTAGATTACTCAAATTTTGAAGTTTAAGGCTTCTAATCATGTTAAATAGCATCAATCTAGGTTATACAGACATAATACATAAACAATTTAAGCATAATTACACTAAAAAGCATCAAAATCAAATTGGGGAAAAAATTGCTCAAGAACACTAATTTCGGATTAAATGGTGTTTAGGTGTAGAAATTTACCGTTTTTCTTGAGTAATTCCTAGATAGCATCCTTCTCAACATGATTTTAGTAAAAGATTTGATGATTAACGGTTAAAAATTGTGATTTTTGGGGGTGTTTTTCGTGTATTTTCGAGCAGTATTTCGCAGTATGTGTTTTGTGTTGTGGGTTGGACTGATCAGTTCTTGCGTTATATTTTTTTTCTGTAAATTGGTCCTCTCGCGACTCGCGGGGATTAAACCTCCAAACTCCGCGAGTCACGGAGTTTGGCTTCTTTTTTTTTTTTTTAATCATTAACTTATAAAACAATTAAGTACTTAATTTTAAAATTTTGTTTCCCTTGTTATTTAGGACGAGGTCGTTTCGGATCGATGTCCTAGTCCGTCCCTCGACAAAATTTTAAAATTTGTCTTTTTGTAGCGATTGTTTTAAAAGCTAAGATTTTTGAGTTTTTTCAATGTTTTTGGCATATTTTAATTCAATAAGATTAAAAATAATGATAATAAAAGTTCTCGTCCCTCCCTCGGGTAAAGCAATTTCGGTTCAAAGACCTAGTCTTCAACTTACGACGAATTTTAAAAATCATATTTTTAACTTAATGAGATAAAGTAAATTTTTGTTTTTAAATTCACACAACTTAAATATAAAATTCAAAATTAATATTAAAAATTCACACCAAACTTAAAATTTGAAATGCATAAAATTAAAAATTCATATTTTAAAAATTAAAAATTCACACCAAATTTATATTAATTTTTCAAATATTTACAATTTTAAATATATTGTTTTTACAAAGTTTACAATATTAATTTAAGATTTAAATATTAATTTTAAAAACATGGTAAAAATAAAATTAAAAATCTTTTTGGCTTTTTATCCCACTTTAATCAATCAAATATTATCAAAAATATGCGCCCCTCTTTTCGGTAAAGTAATTTTGGTTCCAAAACCTAATTTAACTCATGACGAATTTTTGAAATATTTTGGGTTGATTGATTAAAGATATTTATACCTTAAGAATAAACGTTAAATTTCGCAGTGATGTAATAAATTTTTGAATGATATCAATAATTTCGGTCGCCAAACCTAATTTTATTCAATACCAATTTAATACTTTTTAGCGAACAAATTAGCGTTTATTATCAAAAGGTTAAAAAAAAAAAAAAACTGTACAGACTTACCTGTGAAATAGATTTCTTAGTTATATGATCTATCCCATTCATAAGATAGTCGGTTTAATTGGTTTTCCATGGCTACATAGGCGTAACCTCGAGCATTCAGTGTCTTTTCTTCTAAACATATGAACGGTCCGTCTCTGCATAAAGTAACAAATTCAGTATTTGAATAGGTTTGATTATTTGAACATTTACCTCCATGTGACCATTTTCCGCATTTGTGACATCTTTCTAGGTGTCGTGCTCTTCTTTTCGCTGCGGATTTTGATTTTTCTTTACCAAATTGTAACTTATTATCTTCGCATCTGGATTCTTTTCTAACTCCGTCCATTCTTTCTCTGATTACTGATACTAATTCACTCGGGAGTATGTCATTATTACGTTTAGTGATCAAAGCGTGTAGCATTAGACCATGGTTTAGTTCACAGGTAGTCTTCATTTCTTAAAAAAAATAAAAATTCAGAATGGGGGGAGAAGACTAGTTCTTTAGGGTCTGCTAGGGAAAGACCATTCGGGTTCCATTTTCGAGAACTACACGAAAACAGATAATCTAACTCTAACAGAAATACATATTATCCTTTAAAGACTTGATTCTCCCCACACTTAGTTAGCTTTGGTGTCGAAATTGTGATTAACTTCGTTGTCAACTTCCATCGGACCATGTATGTAATGTTTAACTCTGTGACCATTAACTTTAAATTCAATCCCATTTGAATTTATTAATTCTATCGTTCCGTATGGGAAAACTCTTTTGACTATGAATGGTCCAGACCATCTTGATTTCAATTTTCCAGGAAATAGCTTGAATCGTGAATTGAAAAGAAGAACTCTGTCTCCTTCTTTAAATTCTTTTGAACTTCTGATTCTTTTATCATGCCATTTCTTCGTTCTTTCTTTATAGATTAACGAATTTTCGTATGCTTCATGTCTTAATTCTTCTAATTCGTTTAGTTGACTTAATCGTAGACGTCCGGCTACATGTAAATCAAGATTACATGTCTTCAAAGCCCAAAATGCTTTGTGTTCAATTTCTACTGGAAGATGACATGCTTTTCCATAAACAAGTCTAAAAGGTGTGGTTCCAATTGGAGTTTTGTAGGCTGTTCTAAAAGCCCAGAGTGCATCCTCCAATTTAATGGACCATTCCTTCGGATTTGATCCTACGGTTTTCTCTAGAATACGTTTTAAAGCTCGGTTGGTATTTTCAACTTGTCCACTTGTTTGTGGATGATATGCGGTGGAGATTTTATGAGTTACTCCATATCTTTTAAGAACTTTCTCAAGTTGATTATTACAGAAATGAGTACCCCGATCACTTATTAAAGCTTTCGGTGTTCCAAACCTTGCAAAAAGACGTTTTAAAAAGTTGACTACAACTCGTGCATCGTTAGTTGTGAGAGCTTGTGCTTCCGCCTATTTAGATACATAATCAATGGCTACGAGTATATATAGATTATTATGAGATTTTGGAAATGGACCCATAAAGTCAATACCCCAAATGTCAAATACTTCACATACTTGGATGACATTTTGTGGCATTTCATCACGTTGACTTATTTTTTCGGCCCTTTGACATGCATCACAGGATTTGCAAAGAAGGTTTGCATCTTTGTAAATTGTAGGCCAATAGAATCCAACATCATAAACTTTTCTTGCTGTTAGTTGAGGCCCATAATGCCCTCCTGTTGGTCCTGTGTGACAATGGTTTAATATTTTACTGGCTTCATCTCCAAATACACATCGGCGTATTATTCCATCGGGACAACTTTTAAACAGATGTGGATCTTCCTAGAAATAGTGTTTTATATCACTGAAGAATTTCTTTCGTCTTTGGTACGATAATCCTTTATCAAGGAATCCACAAACTAAGTAGTTTGCATAGTCTGCAAACCATGGAATTTCTTTATAATCTATCTTCAATAGATATTCATCAGGGAAGTTGTCTTGTATGGTCGATTCATTTAGAACTTCTAATTCGGGATTTTCAAGACGAGAAAGATGATCAGCGGCGAGATTTTCTGCTCCTCTTTTATCTCGGATTTCAATGTCAAACTCTTGTAAGAGTAAGATCCAACGGATTAATCTTGGTTTAGCATCTTGTTTTGAAAATAGGTATCTAAGAGCAGAATGGTCGGTATAGACCACCGTTTTTGCTAGAACGAGATATGATCGAAATTTGTCAAAAGCAAAGACAATAGCAAGGAGTTCTTTTTCAGTAGTTGTATAGTTCGTTTGTGCTCCTTGTAACGTCTTACTAGCATAATATATAGGTTGAAATCGTTTTTCAATCCTTTGTCCTAAAACGGCTCCCATTGCAAAATCACTTGCATCGCACATTAGTTCAAATGGTAGATTCCAATTTGGTGTTATCATGATCGGCGCATTAGTTAGTTTTTCTTTAAGAATATTAAAAAATTTGATACATTCATCTGAAAAGATGAATGGAGCATCTTTTTCTAGGAGTTTATTCATAGGAGTGGCAATTTTAGAAAAATCTTGTATAAAACGTCAGTAAAAACTGGCATGCCCTAGAAAATTCCTAACTCCTCTAACATTGGTGGGATGTGGAAGTTTAGAAATTACATCTACTTTAGCTCTATCCACTTCAATTCCTTCTTTTGAAATTTTATGACCAAGAACGATGCCTTCTTTAACCATGAAATGGCATTTCTCCCAATTAAGTACTAGATTTGATTTTTCGCATCTAATTAGCATTCGTTCCAGATTAACTAGACATGATTCAAATGTATCACCGAAGACTGAAAAGTCATCCATGAAAACTTCCATGCATTCTTCTATCATGTCGTGAAAAATCGCCATCATGCACCTTTGGAAGGTTGCTGGGGCGTTGCAAAGTCCAAATGGCATGCGTTTGTAAGCAAAAGTACCATAAGGGCACGTGAATGTGGTTTTCTCTTGATCTTCGGGTGCTATTGGAATTTGAAAATATCCGGAAAATCCATCTAGGAAATAATAGTAACTATTTCCGGCTAATCTTTCCAACATTTGATCTATGAAAGGTAAGGGAAAGTGATCTTTTCTGGTGGCGTCATTTAATTTTCTATAATCAATACACACACGCCATCCTGTTACAGTCCTAGTAGGAATAAGCTCATTTTTCTCATTTGTAATGACAGTCATGCCACCCTTCTTAGGCACGCATTGAACTGGGCTTACCCATGGACTATCAGAAATTGGATAAATTAAACCTGCATCTAGCAGTTTAATAATCTCTTTCTTAACTACATCTTGCATATTAGGATTTAGTCTTCGTTGGCGTTGCACATACGTTTTATGACCTTCTTCCATAAGGATTTTATGTGTGCAATACGAAGGACTTATTCCTTTAATATCATGAATCTTCCATGCAATGGCTGGTTTATGAGCTTTCAACACAGAAATGAGTTGTGATTTCTCATTTTCAGTAAGGAAAGACGATATTATTACAGGTAATTCAGATTCACCATGTAAATAAGCGTATTCCAAATGGTTTGGAAGTGGCTTTAACTCTAATTTCGGAGGTTCTTCTATCGATGATTTGTATCGATATCTGTCTTCTTCTTTTAGCATTTGAATTTCTTCTGTTGTTGGTTCATATCCATTAGCTATAAGTGTAGCTAACATTTCAGCTTCATCAATTGGTTTATTACCTACTCCTAAAGAACATTCTCCTGTTCCTTGTAATTCTGGAAATTCTTTTAATAATTCTGCATGTGCATCTATAGTTTGAATATAATAACATGTATCATCTGCAGATTGTGGTTGTTGCATTGCTCTATCAACTGAAAAGGTGACACTCTCATCCTCTATACTTAGGGTCAGTTTCTTACCGAACACGTCTATCATTGCTTTAGCCGTGTTTAAGAATGGTCTTCCTAATATGAAAGGAACTTGAGAATCTTCTTCCATGTCCAAAACAACAAAATCTACTGGAAATACTAAAGTACCAACTTTAACTAGCATGTTCTCCATTATCCCTCTAGGATATTTTATTGATCTATCGGCTAGTTGTATGCTTATTCTTGTTGGTTTCAATTCTCCAAGGTCTAGTTTAGTGTATAGTGAATACGGCATTAGATTTATACTAGCACCTAAGTCTGCCAATGCTTCTATTGAACTAAGACTTCCCAGAAAACATGGAATTGTGAAACTTCCTGGATCAGATAGTTTTTCTGGTATCTTATTCAACAGCACTACTGAACAATTAGCATTCATAGTAACAGCCAAGAGTTCTTCCATTTTCTTTCTATTTGAAATTAGATCTTTCAAGAATTTAGCATATCTAGGCATTCCTGAAATCACATCAATGAAAGGAAGATTTACATTTATCTGTTTAAACATATCCAAGAATTTGGATTGCTCGGCTTCAAGTTTCTCTTTCTTCATTTTACTCGGGTAAGGAAGTGGTGGTTGGTATGGTTTAACATAAGGTTTAGCCTTAACTGTGTTATCTTCATTAACCTTTTCAACTATCGGTTCTTTTTCCTTATCTTGATCAGGTTGTGGTTCTTGTGGAGTAGGAATAGTTTCATCAGAAGTTACAGGTATTTCAGGTGGTTTAAGTGTTGTACCACTTCTTGTGGTAATGGCTTTAGCTGTTTCATTTCGGGGGTTAGCATTTGTATCACTAGGTAGACTTCCCGGTTTTCTTTCACCTATTAACCTTGCTAGGTTACTTACTTCTTGTTCCAGATTTTGAATAGAAGCTTGTTGATTTCTAAATGCTTGAGCATTTTGTTCATTAGTTTGTTTTTGAGATGTGAAAAACTGCGTTTGAGTTTCAACTAGCTTCGTCATCATATCTTCTAAATTCGGCTTTTTATCATCGGTTTGTTGTGGTGGTTTGTTTTGAAAATTAGGTCTTTGCTGATTGTAAGTATTATTGGATACTTGTTGATTGCTAGGACCTTGTTGGTTGTTGTATGGAATATTTCGGTTATAACTCTGGTTTTGATTGTAAATCGGTCTTGGCGGTTGATAATTATTCTGATAATTATTTCCAGGCCTTTGGTTTATGTATGAAATATTCTCTCTTTGTTCCATTGTTAATTCAATACTGAGACAATCTTTTGTCAAATGTGGTCCTCCACACTGCTCACAACTAATTCGTATTGAGTGAATATCTTTAGTCATCTTTTCCATTCGTCTCTCCACAGCATCTATCTTTGCGGAAATGGAATCTAAGTCATGGCTAGAATCGGCTCTAGCTGCTTTAGATGATCTAACGATATCTTTTTCTTGGTGCCACTCATGTGAGTGGGAAGCAGTGTTATCAATAATTTTGTAAGCATCAGTTTCGGTTTTCTTCATAATAGAACCACCAGCTGCTATATCTATGTCTTTTCTTGTAGTGATGTCGCATCCTTGGTAGAATATTTGTACTATTTGACAGGTGTCTAAACCATGTTGCGGACATCCTATTAATAACTTTCCATATCTTGTCCACGCCTCATATAGAGTTTCATTTGGTTTCTGTGTGAATGTAACAATTTCTGCTTGAAGTCTTACGGCTTTAGATGCAGGAAAGAATTGTTTAAGAAATTTGTCAACTAAACATCCCATGTATCAATCGCCCCTTCAGGTAACGATTCCAACCAATCTTTGGCTTCTCCCTTTAAAGTCCAGGGAAATAACATGAGATATATCTGTTCATCCTCCACTTCTCGGATTTTAAATAGTGTGCAGATCCTATTAAAGGTACGTAAATGTTCATTTGGATCTTCCTTCGGAGCACCACTAAATTGGCATTGATTAGTCACCATGTGTAGAATTTTTCCTTTGATTTCATAATCTGGCGCATTAATGTCTGGATGAGTAATTGCGTGACCTTGGCCAGTGCGTTTAGCTCTCATTCGGTCTTCCATACTTAAAGGTTCCAGATTCTCCATAATTGAATTTGTTGAATCGGAATCACTAGAGGATTCTGATTTAATGGTTTGTTCCTCAACAATCTCTGTTTGAATTATTGGTGGTTCCGGAGGAAAGTTTAGTGGTTCAGGATCTACGAACCGTTCCTGAATATTCTCCGGATTCTCAATTGTGATGTCGGGTTCAAAAAATGGATTATCGGAATTTTGAACTGAAGTACTTGGTCGACTGGATGACGATTCTAAAGAAAAATTAACGGCGGTTATATTTGCTAAATGTCTTGATCTAGTTACAGGTGGTGAACGTACAAAAGGTGGTGATCGTCTTGCTCGGTGCATTCACTGAATATCCTATTAGTTTTTAAAAGGAAAGAAAAATTATAATAAGTTATCCAACCAATAGACTTTTCTGATTTTGCCCACGTTTCGAATAGCCAAAAGATGCAGCAGAGGGGCAGGATTCGTTTGGTCTCAATATAATTGAGGACTGTTTGGCTCCAATAACCCGGTCCACGTACAAATCCAACTATTACTATGAACCAGAAAATTTTGATGTCTATCAATTTAACCACTTAAAATAAATTTTCGTAATTTTAAGAAAATTTAGATAAGAAGTAGAATAAAAATCTATGTCCTAAAACTAGAATAGCGAGAAATAAGAAAGAAAAAGAGTTCGTTGAAAAAGGTCGAAAAAGAAAAATGGTTGAAAAATAAAAGGTGACGGAAAAATAAAAGAAACTTATAAAAATTAAAAATACTTGACTAACCTAACCTTATTACTACAACTAACTTAAAATTATAATCGCAAATTGAGATAACTAATTGGAATGATAATTGATACATAGGTAAAAGTCGTCTAAATTATTAAAGCTTACAGGAAAAACTAAATCCCAAATGGAAATTACTTAAAAAGAAACTAAAACTTAAAAAGGCGTCGCAAAATTCTAAAGCACCTAAATCTTAGTCTAAAGAAAAAACACTTAAGGAATTCTACGGCAAAGCCTAAAAATCTAGAAGTAAAAATAACTATGGCAAAAACTATGTTTAAAACTAAATATGAGCTAAAAATACAAATATTATGCTAAAACAATTAAAAAGGGATAAAATATAAAAATATACAAAAAGTTGTAAAAAGTACAATTTTTATAAAAATATTATTTTTATATTATTTATTTAATAAAACTACTAATTTTACAATTTAATTAAACTAATTTAACTAAATAAAACAAATTAAATAAAAAGTAAAACTAATTATAATAAAACTAATTATAATAATAATAATTAATTAGGGTTTAAAATAATAATTATTAATAATTACTCGTAATTAATACTGAATTAGGGTTTCTGTCAGCGTCAGAGAAACTCCGCGAGTTGCGGTATTCAAGGCATCAAACCCTGCGAGTCGCGGGGTTCCAGTTTTCAACTGACAGGTTATTTAAATTCAACGCGTTTTTCTTTATTTATTATTTTTTTTTATTTTCTGTTTTTAATTTTTTTCTGTTTATATAAAAAAAAATATGTGTATAATAAAAACTTATATTTAAAACTTAAATAAAAATAGAATTACTTTATAATTTTATAAATAAAAATCTTAAAACTAGATTTATATATATATATTTTTATATGTTTTTAAATAAAAACAAAATACTTAAATAAAACTTATATAAAAATAAAGAAACTTTATAAAACTTAAATATTTAACAAAATCTTAAAAATACATAAATTTTTTTTTATATTAGCGTTGCGCTTCCGGCTTTTAAGAGACTCCCCGGCAGCGGCGCCAAAAATACTTGATGTTTTAGCAGAGTAGTATATAAAATAGCTTATATTTTTGCAGGAAAATACTATTAAATACGATACAATTTTACACAAGATATTTATTTATTTAGAGAACAGATATACTTAAACCTTGCTACAACACTTATAGGCAGTGTACCTAATCATACAGTAGTGTAGTTTTTAGTAAGTCCGGTTCGTTCCACGGGGAATCTTTTTAAACAAAGCTTAACGCTATATTAGTTTACTTTTATAGAAATACAAATATATATATAAGTAATATTATTATTATAAAGGGGGGTTTTTACCGTTTAATGACCGGTTTGTCGATTTTAAAACTTTAGTCGCAGTTAAAACCAAATAAATACAAGACTTTAAATTAAAGCATAAAGTAAATAACGATAATGAAATTGCGAATAATAAAAGTACGATAAAATAAACTTGCGATAATTAAAAAGTACGATAATTAAAAGTGCAATTAAATACAATAACAATAAAAATGCGATAATTAGAAGTGCAATTAAATATAAAATAAAGGAAATTAAATATGAAATAAAAGAATTATGCTTATTTAAACTTCCGTAATCATGATGTTTGACGTGTTGATTTTAGTTTTATGCCCATGGGTTAATTGTCCTTTGTCCTGGATTATTTAATATGTCCGTCTGGTTTTTGTCCATAACAGTCCATCAGTCATAAATATAAAGTGCGAGTGTCCTCGTCAAATTATTCTTATACCCGAAGTTAAATATTCCAACTAATTGGGGACTTAAACTGTAACAAGATTTTAATACTTTGTTTAATAATTACACCAGGATGTCGACTGAGTGTAACCCAAGGTTTTAATATTTTGTTATCAATTATACCAAGTGTCCTTGTACATAATTTCACCCCTGTTTTAATTATTCTAGTGGCTATTAATCCATTCCCGTGTCCGGTTAAATGAACGATTATTCGTACATATAAATACCCCGCCCATCGTGTCCGATTGAGTGTATATGGTAATTTATAGGGACGCCCAATTGTAAATCTTTATATTAACATTAACAAACTATCATTTAGTTAAACAAATATAAAGCCCATTAATAGCTCATAGTCTAAATTCCACAAGTGTCGTTCTTTTGTCCAAACCCTAATTATGGTACAAAGCCCAATTACCCAATTTTAATAATTAGCCCAACATCATGATTACTTCGTTTTAAATAAGCATAATACTAACTTAGCTACGAGACATTAATGTAAAAAGGTTGAACATAACTTACAATGATTAAAAATAGCGTAGCGTTACACGGACAGAATTTCGACTTACACCCTTACAACATTCGCTAACATACCCTTATTATTAGAATTATAATTAAAATTAAAATATAAATAAATATATATATATATTTTACGTATGAATGAGGAGAAGAAAAAGATGATTTTTTACGATCAGAATGCGCGAGCTTTATAGGGAGTTTTTGAAATTGGGGTTCCGCGACTCGCGGCCATTTTGGCCTTCAAACTCCGCGAGTCACGGAGTTTACTTTTACAGCTCACACAAGCTTGGCTCTTTGTTTACCGACGGTTTTAAATATAAATATAATATATTAAATAATTATAAGAATTATTTAAATATTATATTATATTTATGTGCATAGTTGACTTGTAATTTTTAGTCCGTTGCGTTGAGCGTTGAGAGTTGACTCTGGTCCCGGTTCCGAATTTTCGAACGTCCTTGCGTACAATTTAATATCTTGTACTTTGCGTTTTGAATCTTGTACTCTTGTAATTTCGAGACGTTTCTTGTCAATAATTGGAACCTTTTTTTATTGTCTTTTGTACTTTTGAGCTTTTTGGTCGTTTGCGTCTTCAATTCGTCGAATCTATCTTTTGTCTTCACCTTTTATTATTTAAACGAATCTCACTTGTAAATAGAACAATTGCAACTAAAAGTTTGTCTTTCTTGAGGAATAATGCTATGAAATATATGTTCGTTTTTAGCATTATCAGGATGCTAAACATCACTTTCTGTCTTCCACTTGCAAATTCTGAATTCTTTAATTAATCCTTTATACCGACACCGAATGATTGAAACAAGCCTTGTCGATATACTTGGGCTTCTTAGATAAATCTTAAACAATTAACATTGTTGGGCTGTGCTTAATTGGTTGGGCCGAGAACTATTGTTCTGTTAGGCCAAGAACCGGCTACTGTGTTGTACGATCGAGACTTATACGCTGCTATTCCTATTTGATTTTAGTCTTCGACTGCTACAACCCTTGACAGTAATGCTAAGAGCATGATGATGTTTTAATTAAGTGACAATAATAATTATATATGGTAGTGGTGGATAACGATTATGATTAGGATTAAGTTTAGGATCATGATTAAATTAATGATAGATGATTTTAGGATGATGATTATCAAGGTTCACGATGATGATGATTGATGATTTTAGAAAGAATGATGATATACGAATGATGTTGTTATAATGATGATAATGATTAGGAACGATAATATTGATTCTGTAAAGATGTATGTGTGTGACGATCACGGGTATTATGATGATAAAGATATGTGTATGACATGATGATCGATGGTGTAATGAAATTAAGATGATGATGTCGAATGGACAGTTTTAATAACGATCATTGATAAAGGGAGAAGATAATCGATGATGAAGGAGATGATGACAACGATGTGGTTAATTGAAAATGATGATGAATAGTGAAAAAGATGATCGTGATGGCGTATATGATGATACTGTATGATATTAAGGATGATGATGGCCATGACGACACAAGATGATGATGATGATGATGATGGTCGAATTATATGATGATCCCATGATGATGATCATGGTATTGATGAGGATGGTGATGTTAGGTAATGGGAAGATGAAGAACAGTTGAATGTATGTTAAATATTTTAAAGTGCGAGAGATTACATAAATGTAACAAGCGGAGCAACAGTTAACACCGTGGTTGTGAACCGAGAGGTCGCGGGTTCGAACCCGCACTGAGGCATTTTTTTTAGAAACTCACTCCTTAAGGTAGTAATTACATTATTATTTTTATTACTATTATCATTATTATTATAATTGTTATCATTAATTATTATTGTTATTATGTTATTACTAATACTAAAAATGTAATTATTATTATTATCATTAATACAATTAATATTATTAACATTATTATTATCAATATCATTATTAGTATTATTATCATTATTTTACTATTATCATAATTATTTTTTTAACAAATAAAAAAAATATTTATATAAAAATATAATTATTACATATATCATAAGTATATCTAATTTACTATTTTAATATAAAGGAAACATATATAGATATATATAACATTGAAATAACAAATACATTATAATAAGTGATATATTATATAATTAATATATATAAACTGGTTTGATTATTATTACATGATAATTACATGTGTTAATATATATACTTGATATAGGTTCGTGAATCCGAGGCCAACCCTACACTTGTTTAATGTCGTCATATGTATTTTTACTACAAAATACAGTATGGTGAGTTTCATTACTCCTTTTTTTAAATGCTTTTGCAATATATATTTTTGGGACTGAGAATGCATGCGCTGCTTTTATAAATGTTTTACGAAATAGACACAATTAATCGAAACTACATTCTATGGTTGAATGATCGAAGCCGAATATGCCCCTTTTTGCTTGGTAGCCTAAGATTTAGTAAACCGATCTACTAATTGATGCGAATTCTAAAGATAGATCTATTGGGCCTAACAAACCCCATCCATATTTGCGGATGCTTTAGTACTTCGATGTTGTTTTATCATGTCCGATGGATGTCCCGGAATGATAGGGGATATTCTTATATGCATCTTGTTAATGTCGGTTACCTAGTGTTCAATCCATATGAATGATTTTTAAACACTTGCGAGTGTATGATTATTGAATAAAGAAAATCTTGTGGTCTATTAAAAATTATGGAAATGGTTGATTACGATAAACTAACGAACTCACCAACCTTTTGGTTGACACTTTAAATCATGTTTATTCTCAGATATGAAAGAAATCTTCCGTTGTGCATTTGCTCATTTTAGAGATACTACTTGGAGTCATTCATGACATATTTCAAAAAGCGTTGCATTCGAGTCGTTGAGTTCATCAAGATTATTATTAAGTCAATTATAATTGGATATATTATGAAATGGTATGCATTCTATCAACTTTCGATGAAATGAAAGTTTGTCTTTCAAAAACGAATACAATGTTTGTAAAATGTATCATATAGAGGTCAAGTACCTCGCGATGTAACCAAATGTAATGTATTCGTCCAGGTGGATTAGGACGGGTAATTAGACTGGGCTTCTGGAAAAGTTCATTTCCAGATAGTTCGGTTCGAGTAGATGAATTTTCGTTTAGGCCTCGCCTAAATCCGATATAAGGTTTAGGATTTATAGCCTTCCGAAAGTCACTACGTCCTTGTAACGTTGTGCTGAAATTTCTGACCTACTCGCACTTAAACCGTCGCCACGGTCAAACGAAGATGAGTTAGGTTCTGAAAATTTCTCAACGGTTAGAGGACCCATATACGCAGCCTTGGCCACTGGTCTCACATCATTTCAGTTTGTATAGAGGTCGTAGCAGCTGAACGAAGTCAGCCTTTGTTTCGGTCTCTATTCTTGATTGAAAAGTTACTTTACTTTGTACGTATGATGTTGATGATGATGATACTTAATACTTAAATTACGTACTTTTAAACCCTTTTGGGACAATTTACTGACTTAGTAACCTTTGACTTAGGTTGACGACCTTTCGGACCGACTTACTCGCTTACTTATTCGTACCGATTTTACTGCACTATCACTGTGAGTTATAGCTCCCTTTTTACTACAACTATTTTTAGGACTGAGAATACATGTGCTTTTTATGTTTTACTTACTAGGCACGAGTACATAAACTTTTTATATGTGTGGGTTATATAACGGCATAAACTTTCCCCTTAGCTCGGTAACGTTTAGTCGTTGGTTTTTGAACCGGTGAACGCGAATCTTAGATATGGATCCATAGGTTTTGACATCCCCACTCGGGCTAGTCGCGCTAGCATTTAACGGGTGTTTAATACTTCGTAAACATACGCACTCTCCAAGTGTACTTTTAGGGGGTGATATATACGTTAAGTTAGTTACCAAGTGCCCACAGTTAAGCATATACTTTTCATACTGTTTTGAATACGAAATCTCGTGGCCTACATTACATTACTGTTACTATTAAACTATAGCTCGCCAACATTCGTCTTGACTTTTTAAGCATGTTATTTCTCAGGTGCTTAGACGTATGTTGCTTCCGCTGTACTAAACTCTCGGTGTTAGATTTCCGCTGCTTATTTAGAGATGTCTCAAACATGGAATTTTTTACTTTGCATTCAAAACTTATGTTACATTTGAACCATGGCTTTGTAATAACCTTCGTGTCACGTACTTGAGTTAACGCTTTCTATTCGTAGAAGGATGCTATCTTTTGTAAAACGCTATCTTTCCATGAATGCAAACTTGTTTTAAAACAATATATAGTGTTGTAACCTTGTAATGGACATGTTGTTGATGATCCGTACACGTTAATTTTGTACTGGGCATCACATTTGGTATCAGAGCATTGGTTGTAGGGAATTAGGTTGCATTAGTTAGTCTTGACCGAGTTGAGTAGGATTCGCTAATAGGACTAATCTACAACTTGCTTGTTTACTAGTTACTGCGGAATTTGCTGCATGCTACTGCTTACCTTTACTGCTATGTGAACTTGTTGTATGCTATTGCTTATCCTCGTTACCGCATGCTACTATCTGCCTTTGATTGCATGTTACTTTTGTTTAATACTGTAAATATTGCCATGCTATGTACTGCTAAGATGCTGTAGTGCCTGATTACGTGCTTGCTATATGTCTTATTGACATGAAAAAAGTTATTTTTCCTTGTTCAGATGTCAGACATGCCGCCTATGACCTTTGACTTCGAGAGTGACTCGGATACGCTTGCTACTTTGCCTACTATTGTTGCTGATTCACCACTACCCTCCGGCGACTCCGACTATTCGTCTTCTGGAGATAGTCAACAACAGGTCCATTACACGGTATAATACTACATGCTGTTTTAAAATAAGTTTTTCATTCATGAAAAGATAACGTTTTACAAAAGATAACGTGACACAAAGGTCGTTACAAAGCCATTATTCAAAATAACATAAGTTGCGAATACAAAATAAAAGTTTCATGATTGAGACATCTCTAAGTAATGCAGCGGAAGTCTTGTGACGACCCAAAAATTTCCGACCAAATTTAAACTGAATCTTCATATGAATTCGACACGATAAGCAAAGTCTGTAATACTAAATTTCAAAATGTTTGAACTATTTTCATGAAATCATTTGAGCATTGACTATGCCCGACGATTCACGAACAATTATTTATAAATAAATATGTATATATTATATAAATATGAATATAAGAATATATAATATTTTGGTTAATAATGTATACTTTAAATAATTGGAATTTAAAATGTAAAATAACAATTAGAATAATTAAGTTACTGTAATATATATAAATATGTATATGTTATTATAAATCAAAAATTTCTGTTAGATATGTATAAAATATATAAATATTAACTACTCAGTAAATGTCATCATGTAATATAATATTACATAAATAAAAAATAGTATTATATTAAATTACAAGTTTGATTAATTATTATATTAATACTATTATTATTACTTGTATTATTAATAAGTAAAATTATCAATAATATTACTAAATAGGTTGCTATTATTATTATTAATATTAGTATTTATATTGTAATGTATAATATTAAATACTAAATATATGTTATTATAAATATAACCATTAAATATTACATAACCAATAAATTGTAATACTAAATGTAATTACAAGTTGAAACATAAATATTAAAAATGTTATTATTACTTTCATCAAAATAAATATTAATAGTGATATTAAAATCTATTAAAGAATATTATATATATGGAAATAAAAATTAATACATGTAAATTGTTATATTAAGGTTATTATTATTATTAAAAAAAAAATTATACAATTTATTATTATTATCATTAATATTATTATTATTATTATTTTATGAGTATTATTATTTTATTTTGATAATATCAGTATTATTTATTGTTATAAATTATATTATTATTATTATTTTAATTATTAATAGTATATATTTATATTTTTTAATAAATACGTATAAATGAACAACAGAATGAATCCAGTTTCCTTGTTGCAATTAAACTGTAAGTGATTTTTGTTTTTGTCTCCTAAACTGATATACATCACAATCGATCGTACAAAGGGTTGAAAATCGATCAAGCTTTATATTTCTCCTTCAATTATTTTGCTCTCTGCCAAAACTCGTGACGACCCTTAATTGTTTTATAATCGATTCGATTCCAGTTGTTAAATACTAACATTAGACTTTTAACTACCTCTGTTAATTATACTATACATTAAACATCAATTAATTAAATTGAATTTAGCAGAAAAAATGCAGAAAAATGTCGACTATCTCTGTTCTTCATTATTTTTATCAATTCATCGAATTCGAGTCTTATTTTAAAATCTGATAATGCAGTATTGTTAGAAAGCTTCCACTAAAACTATCTGGAAAGATTCAAGGTACAATTTTCCATATCGAGTTTCAATTTTGAGGTCAAAGTTATAGTTCAAAAAGGTCAAACGTTATGTTCATAGCAAAATTCGTAATCATCTGGATGTTTCAAGTTTAATTGATGACCCGAATAGTTTCTAATAAAGATTTAAAACATTTTTTATATAGAAGTCGTAGGCTATAACAATCTCTAACTTCGATTTTGAATTCAAGTTCTTAACGGGTTCTTTATGGTCTGTATATGCATTTTTATTTTTATTTAATTGCTGTTTAAATCAATTTTATGATAATATATTGTTTCTGTTTCACTTTTAATTCCTAAACCCAAAACAAAAATTCACAATAAGGATTTGATACGGCTGTGATCGTATTAGATGATTAAAGAAGGGGAACACAGTTGGTACAGTTTAAATAGTTTCAGTCTAGGATATAAATCAGAAAAGATTAGACAGTCGAATGGTTAATAGGTGGTGTCGGGTTTCTAGAGGTCTCGGGTTCGATCTTTGCTAGGTGCAACTATTTTTTTTAAAGGACTTCTAAGGTAGTTTTTAATATCAAAATTATTATTATTATTATTATTTTCATTTTCATTATTATTATTATTATGATGATTATTATTATTAGTATTAGTATTATGATTATAATTATTATCACATTTATATTTATAAGTATTGTAATTGTTTTTAGTGTTAGCATTATAATTATAATTATTATTAATATTATCCTAATTATAAATATCATAATCATTATTATTGCTATAAATATTATTACTATGTTGATTATTGTTAAATGTTATCATTTATGTATTATAGCTATTATATATGTATTAATATTATTATGATTAGGGTTATTATTATTATTATGAAAATAATACAAGTTATTATTATTTTCATTAGTAGTAGTATTAGTATTAAGTTATTATCATTAATATTATTATTATTATCATAAGTATTATTATCAATATTATCATTATTGTTATTAATAAGATTATTACTACTATTTTTATTAAAACTATCTTTTATCAAAAATATAACATTTTTTATTATTAAGGTTATTATATATATTAAAAATTTCATTTAGGTTAGTATTATTATTATGAACATTATTTATAAAAATATTTACATATAACAAACTATCGGCTTTAAATAAAATACTAAACATATACTTATAGATATATTAATATAACAAAATGAATATAAAAATTATTTTTAAATGAATATATATATAAAATAGATATATAACATAAAATTTAAGATATAATACATATAAATAAAGTATATATAAGATATTGAATATATGTAACATAACAAAATCTATATTTTCATATATAAAAATGAATATATATTAATGATGAAATACATAAGTTACTAATATAAAAATTAAATCATTAAAAATAATATATATATATATATATATATATATATATATATATATATATATATATATATATATATATATATATATATATAATTGTTCGATTACAAGGATACGTTTTAATATATATACAAATGATATAGGTTCGTGAATCCGAGGCCAACCCTACACATGTTAAATGTCGTCATATGTATTTTTACTACAAAATATAGTATGGTGAGTTTCATTTACTTTCTTTTTAAATGCTTTTGCAATATATATTTTTGGGACTGAGAATACATGCGCTTTTATAAATGTTTTACGAAATAGACACAAGTAATCGAAACTACATTATATGGTTGAATGGATCGAAGCTGAATATGCCCCTTTTAGCCTGGTAATCTAAGAATTAGGGAACATCACTAATTTTGAGAATTAGTGCACCCCTAATTGACGCGAATCCTAAAGATAGATCTATCGGGCCCAACAAGCCCCATTCTGGAATTTGGAATGCTTTAGTACTTCGAAATTATCATGTCCGATGGGTGTCCCGGAATGATGGGGATATTTTATATGCATCTTGTTAATGTCGGTTACCAGGTGTTCAATCCATATGAATGATTTTTATGCATGATGTTTATGAGAAATGGAAATATGAAATCTTGTGGTCTATTAAAATAATAGAAATGATTGTTTATGATAAACTAATGAACTCACCAACCTTTTGGTTGACACTTTAAAGCATGTTTATTCTCAGGTATGAAAGAAATCTTCCGTTGTGCATTTGCTCATTTTAGAGATATTACTTGAAGTCATTCATGACATATTTCAAAAGACGTTTCAAGTCGTAGAGTTTATCAAGATTATTATTAAGTCAATTATAGTTGGATATATTATGAAATAGTATGCATGCCGTCAACTTTCGATGTAAAGAAAGATTGTCTTTGAATAAACGAATGCAATGTTTGTAAAATGTATCATATAGAGGTCAAATACCTCGCGATGTAACCAAATGTAATGTATTCGTCCAGATGGATTAGGACGGGTCACTTCAAGTCTAACACAGCGAGTCTGTAACAGCAAGTCTATAACATCAAGACAGCAAGTCTAACAGCGAAAGCAACAATGTCTAAGCACCTGAGAAATACACGCTTAAAGGTCAACACGAATGTTGGTGAGCTATAGTTTGTTTGTAATCAGTAATGTAATGTAGACCACGAGATTTCATATTCAAAACAGTATGAAAAGTATATGCTTATCCGTGGGCACCCGGTAACTAACTTAACGTAATATTACCCTCTAAAAGTACACCTGGCGAGTGCGTCTATTTACAAAGTATTAAACACCCGTTGAATGCTAGCGCGACTAGCCTGAGTGGGGATGTCAAACCATATGGATCCATATCTAAGATTCGCGTTCACCGGTTCATAAACCAATGATTAAACGTTACCGTGCTAAGGGGAATCTTTGTGCCATTATGTCACCCACACATATATAAAGTTTAAGTACTCGTGTCTAGTATGTAAAACATAAAAAGCGCATGTATTCTCAGTCCCAAAAATAGTTAAACTAAAAAGGGAAGCTATAACTCACAGTGAATGTGCGGTAAAAGTCGATATGAAAAGTATGCAAGTAGTAAGTCGGTCCGAAAGGTCGTCAACCTAAGTCAAAGGTCACTAAGTTAGTATATTGTCCCCAAAATTTTAATAGTGAATAAATTAAGTCTTAAGTATCATCATCATCATCATTCGTAAAAGCTAAAGTAAGTTTTCAACAAGAATAGAGATCGAAACAAAAGGCTGACTTCGGACAGCTGCTACGACCTCTATACAAAACGAAAAGACGCATGGTCAGTGGCCAAGGCTCCGTATTTGAGTCCTCTAACTGCTATCAAATTTTCAGATTCTAAATCGATGTCGTTTAACCGTGGCGACGGTTCAAGTGCGAGTAGGTCAGAATTTTCAGCACGTCGTTACAACGGCGTAGTGACTTTCGGAAGGCTATAAATCCTAAACCGTATATCGGATTTAGGCGAGTCCTAAACAAAAAGTCATCTAATCGAAACGAGCTATCTGAAAATAAATTTTCCAGAAGTCCTAGGAGTCTGATAAGACCCCTAAAAACAGAAAAAAAGTGCTCTGGTGGGTTTCTTGGTTCTTGATGCTCATCACGGTTCTCATCCTTGATGCGTGTAAGCTTCAAGTGTTCAACTCTTTGATGTTTTAGCATCACTTTAACCAAGTTTCAACCATCAACACACAAATAAGAGTAAAATCTAACATTCTATAAGTTTTGAACATCAAGGTCGTCTCTTTATTGCATAAACACAATAAAGCTTCAACCTTTGTCCTTTTGACACAAGTTTATGCATCTTCATCATATAAGATGATGAAGACTTAATTTTTATCACCATAAAAATCATAAAAAGGTTCCAAGCAAGTGAGATCTACAATAATAACTTAGATCTTCAAGTATTAAGAAACCCTAAGTTAGAAAGCTTGGATCTTTACAAGATTAATGAGACCATAAGCTAGAAAGCTAAGATCTAGTGAAAGTAATGAGACCATAAGCTAAAAAGCTAAGATCTTTAACAAAATAATGAAACCCTAAGCTAGAAAGCTTGGATCTTTAATGTTCTTGAAGATCCTTAAAGCAAAAGGCTATATCTTCAAGTTTCATGAATATCATAAACACAAGTTTTGATCTTTTAACAAAACAAAAGAGATCATAAGTTAGAAAACTTAGATCCAACAAAAGTAATGAAGATTCAAAGCTAGAAAGCTTGAATCTTTCATGTTCTTGAAGGATTCAAATAAAAGTTTGAATATTCAAGATATAACAAGATCAAGAAGCTAAAAAGCTTGATCCTTTAATGATGATGATGATGTCAAAAATAAGAAGAAAAGAAGAAGAAGAAATTTTGAAACTTACACTTTTTAGAGTGAGAAAGACTAGCTAGAATTAGGGAGTAAGTGTGTGTAAAATGTGAATGAGACCAAGTGTGAAATGGATGAGATTTGCTTGGTATTTATAGGAGATTTGGTGATGGTTGGCCGTGGGTGTATGGGGGGACAAGGGGGACACCTTTTTACTTTTTGGTTAGTGGTGGTCTAAAGGTGGTGCTTATTGTTAGGATCCTATGCAACAATTGTGATTATAGTGAATAAAAATGCTAGTATATTGGCTCTTATAAATGGGTTTTTGTCTTACATTTATATGGGTCATAATCCATTTAAAATTGGGCTAATTAAATAGTCTATTAGCTAGAGTAGGGTGGGCTTGAGTCCAACAAGGTAGAAAGTCTAATAAGACTAACTAGTGAACATAAGTAAATTACTAAGCGTAATTAAGCAACCAAAAACCCAAGTAATTGTTATTAAGAAATAACAATTAGTAATACGTAGTCGTAATATTCCAATTACGACAAAAGTTAAACGTGTACCAAAACATATAGCTCGTTCTAAACGTCAAGTGACACTAACGGTCATAAAAGCATTCGGGGATCAAGTTAAGTAACTAAGTACTTAATGGCACGTTGTATGGCATTAACGAAAGTAATTAATCATGAAATAAGATCCCAGAATATAAACCAACACAGTACGCATAAATACACTGTTTCGTGAAAGTAACAAGCACAGAAGTAAGTCGAAAAAGTCGGGTCGTTACATTAGTGATTATGGGTCGTGTTGGCTTGTAATATGTGAAATCGTACCTTAAAATAACTAGCTAAAAACTCAACAATTATCACACACTTACAGGCAACTATAACCCAATCATGTAGTAATCTATAAGTAATTTGACCAGTTCGTTCCACATAGAGCAGTTTAATCGAGATCTTAAAACTAGTAATTATCCTAGAGATTTAATAAAAGAGTTGGTTTGTATTTTAATTCACGCAATCAACGTGAAGTGGATAAAACGAATTGACAATAAAGATAAAACAGTGTCTACTTGAATGATTCACTACTAGTATGGATTGTTCTTGCAATTATTACCGATTATTATGTTCTAAATATAGTTGTATGATTTTTCACAAAAATTCTAATCAATAAAAGTTAGTAAACTCACATAAACTCGCTTCAAAAGATTAAACTATATTTGACAGAAACTATTGAGACTCGATTTGGTCTAAACTCATATAAAGTTCTAATTATCACAATCACTTGCAACAATTACACTATCATGCAATTCAAAAGCCTTTCAATTACCAATTAAATCAATGACACGATCACTTGAAATCACTTCTCTAATTGTCTAGATCACCTAAGTGCTGAAGCATAGATTGCATCTCAAATTTAACTCACATTAAATGATTAACAATCCATGTAATTGAATTAAGAACATAGAACATGCATAAGAGTGGATCTTTAATCAAGCACAATTAATTTCAATCACAAACATTAAATCCATAAGATAGAACAATCCAATATTCATAGTTTCACATTCAAGCAAACACTAAACAGATTTAGGCTAGCATATTAAAGTAGCAAGAAACGAATAAACAATAAAAACTAAGAGTATTCATGATTACAATGATAAAGTGATAGTAAAAATGAGTATCAAACGTTATTATTGACTGAATAAAAGTAGAGAATGAGCAAGTGTTCAATGGTAGGGTTTAGGTCTTCAAAAACCCCTTTGATTCGTAGCTTGAAAACTGCACTCCCTTTTAGGGTTAAAAACCTCGAATATTTATAGCTAAACAAAAAGTCACCAATTCGAGCCCGCATCGCGACCGCGATAACCCCATCGCGACCGGGATCCACAAACAGAATCGCGACCGCGATTCACCTGTCGCGACCGTGATCACCCAGTTTCGAATTCTGTCAATCCCTGCCAACTTATTATGACTGGGACACCTTCTATCACGACCGTGATTCACTCCAGAATCAGTAAAACTTCATTTTCTCGCACTCAAACGTACTTTAAGCTCAAATATCATCAATATATAACAAGAAACATCCAAAACATTAATCTGAAGACCTCTGGAGCTATATTTATCATTTTAACTCAATTAATCACAAAAGTCTTCTCATTTTCCTCAAATAACCAACAATAAAGAACCAATATCACAATGTAAAATATGTATAATTTTAGCGATATCATCTTGTTTTAGCGTCGTTAAGTGCAAACGGGCCGCTTTTGCACTTAAGGGTTATTTGGGTTGAATTTGACATAAGTCAAAGGAGTTCAAGTGTGACATGGGTCAACATTGCACGTGTTGTAGTTTTGGTGTAAATGGCGTTTTGAAATGATCACTACCTAAGTAGTAATCTAGTGTCAGGACCTAGGTTGGTCTATGATATCGCTCCATTTATATATATTTTATTTCGCGATATCTACCTCACTTTGCTCGGTTTTTGACTACCTCGAAGCCTATTTAGTGTGTTATTGAGCTAATTGGTAAATTAAGGGCTAAGGAGTTGATTTGGTGAAAAATTGACCAAATCATGGGCAAAATTGGCTAAGAAAATGACAAATGCAGGAAACAGCTCCAAAAGCGCCGCTCCTGTATAAGAGCGCCGCTCCTGAAGGCCCAAAAGTGCCGTTTCAGAAGGAAAAGTGGCGCTATTATGCACGATTTGTCTCCATTTTTCTCCAGTGAGCAAAAGCGCCATTCTAAATGTCAAAAGCGTCGCTCCTGATCAGCCAAAATCGTCGCTCCTCAACAAAAGCGTCGCCCCTGTTCAGAGCCAAAAGCGGCGTTCCAAAGTCAAAAGCGCCGCTCCTCATCAAGCCAAAAGCGCCGCTCCTAAAGTAAAAGCGGTGCTCCTGACGCTGTTTCAGCCCATATTTTCAGCACTATAAAAGGAACGAGATTAGGTCATTTTTCATATGCATCTTTGGGAGCAGCTGCTTAAGGTCCGAATTTCACAAACTAAACTCTAATTTCATCATCCATTGGTATTTAAGGGTGGATTCAAGGAAGCTAGCTCAAGATTCATCATTGTTTAGCTTATATCTTCATCTTCTTTACATTTTGGGTTGTAATCTTCACTTTACTTTTCATATTTAGCATTGATTACTTGTAATAACTTGAAGATGATGATGATTTACATTTCTATGCTTATTATTAGTTTAATTTTAGCTATGATTGGCTAAATCTCTTGTGTTTGCTTATCTATGAATCTCTAATGCTAGTGTTTGCCCCAAATCAATTGATTATTGTTGTTTGAATGCATTACATGATTATGTGTTATTGAGTTGGCTAAAGATCCATTACTATGAGTTTGTTTTAGGCTTGACTTTGATTACATATGTTGTGTAGCTCTCTTAGTGATTTAAGAAGTGAATCAATATGTGCTTCAACACCTTAGGTGATCTAGACAACTAGTTTAGGAATTGCAAGTGATTGTGTTCTTGATCTAGGTTGGTTTTCAATTGGCCTCTAGTCAACATAGTAATGCCGATTATCTTAAGTGATTTCGATAGTTAGAGGTTTTAAGTGATTTTAACCTAAGCTCAATCTCAATGACCAAATCATGCTTAACTCGGTCTTAAGATATAAAGCTTATGTGAATTCGTGGAGTATCATTTGATTTGAGATTTAGTAGTGATGCTAAACATTTAATAGTTCAACAACTAATGAGATAGCAATATAGGCAAAACGGAGCAAGCCAAGCATATAGAGGATTAGATAAGTGAACACGTCTTAGTTAATTTGTTTCTAGTCTTAATACTTCACTACTTGTTTCTTGTCACTAGTTTAATTGATAAATTTAGGTTTTTTTAATTGTGCAAGTTTAGTTGTTAGTTGATATCAATCGAACCCTGTAACGACCCAGATTTTTCCGATCATTTTATACCTATGAGATTAATATTTACATAAATTAAACCTTACCAACATGATAAGTAATCTAAATTATTGAGATTTATGTTTTTAAAAAGAGTTTTACACAACGTTTGACCGTCCAATTTGACCGATGATATCACGAACTATATAACAAACGATAATTATACGTTTGTGTATATATATGTATTTATATATATTTAACATGATCTAAGAATGGTTTAACATCTTATTGTGTACTAATAACAATAAGTTATAAGTATACTTTGAGACTACTAACTTAAGTTTTCAAAATGATAACTATACGTAACGTTATTTGACATATATACCTTTAACCTATAATACTAATACAAGTATCGTATAAATATGTATTTAATCACTTTTAAAGGGCTTATATACATAAAACAATATAAGTATATTTACAAAAGATAGCTATATTTGAATTCTCATTCCGTTTCCTCAAAATTTCTACATGTATACCTAGAGTATATGTACTCGTATCATACCCAGCTCCTATACGTATTTACTATTAGTATATACACATCACAATCACTTTATTAGCAGCCATGAGTCAGCCAATTTTAGATCTTAGCATGCATGATTAATCAATTTGGCATATTACAAGACTTTTGCACAATATTACAAATTTATACATCTTTTCACCACCATTTATACTCCATTCCAATTTCATTTTTACTACACATTTTCTCTAACCAAAAATACACTCTTAGGAACCTTAAATGTTCTTCACAATCTCAGCAAATAACCATGAAGATCTAGCTTCAAAAACAAGCCTTAATCATCATAATAAATTTCTTACAAGAAAACTTCAATAATCCTTCCAAAAATACAAGTTTACTTCCAACCTTTTGATCCAACTCCATCACTCTTTTGGTTCTAAGATTTTTCTCATCTTTTACAGTAACTTTGTCCAAGTAACTTGAGATAGTAACCTTGTTCATAACCTTATTCGATTCATATTTATATAGCTATCTTATTTTGTGTTGTAAAATTTTAACAACAAGAACATAGTTTGAATGATTTCAAACTTATTTGCAAACTAAATAGATCCTTCTAACTTAACTTTTAAAACACTTCAAGACCTGTAATATATCATAATTATATGCTAACTTAACAAGATATAACTTGGTTTTACAAAGAACATCTTAAAAACTGAATCTACGTCGTCGGAGTGCAACCGGGGGCTGTTTTGGGTTGGATAATTAAAAACCATCTTAAGTTTTGAATTGGAAGTTCATGTTCTGAAAAAATGATATTTCTTATGAATATGTTAACACATAAAAATTTCATGGTTTAACTCAAAGTGTAAGTATTTTTAGAAAAATGATCATTAAATGTTATTTTTATGATGGAAAATGATCACCTTCATAAGTTTCACCAAAGTTTGACCTATAACCTGTGATTTCGAATACAACCTAAGGTATTTTCAGTTCATATTCTTAAAATTTGACTCAATCCAAGGAAGTGGCAAGTTGAACCAACAAAAACGGAGTTGTAATGAAGAAACTACGACTAAAACAAGATCGGGTATCCGAAGCTAGTTTAGCTACGAAAATATTTGGAGAAAGATTAAATTAATCATATATTTCTAATTAATATGATATTTCATATATATTTACTTATGATTTGATTTTATATATTTCAGGACCACCCGTAAACAACACGAGAAGATTAATCATAAGACCTCATGATTGTACACAACACGTCATTTGACAACACGGTACTTTATGTACGCAACACGTCACTTGACAACATGGTACCATGGGTCGAGATTAATTCTGATCAATACGAATATGATGGGGTCTTTATTTATTTTATTTAAGCAACTAATTGTGGACCACTAACATCGGACTGCTAACTACGGACTAAGAAAATATTAAAAGTGTATATATATATATATATATATATATATATATATATATATATATATATATATATATATATATATATATATATATATATATATATATATATATATATATATATATATATATATATATATATATATATATGTAACGATTACTTAAAAAGAAAATATGTTGATATATTATATATATGGTTAGGTTCGTGATATCTATCAGAGACCAAGTCGTGATAAATACCTTCAAGGCAAAAGTGAGTATATAGTCCCACTTTTAAACTCTAAATATTTCGGGATGAGAATACATGCATTTCATGATTTACGTTATGGACACAAGTGATTAAAAATATATATTTTACGTTGAGTTGTACCACTGGCATACTTCCCTGTAACTTGGTAACTATTATTTACATGAGGTATTGTAAACGCGAATCCTGTTGATAGATCTATCGGGCCTGAAAACTTCAACCGGACTGGACGACCAGTATTCAACGGTTTCACAGTACTTCGTTTCGGTAACTACACTTGGTACGGTGTAGTAAGATTTCATAATAAAGGGAATATGCGACGTTGATTAAATGTTAATTATGGTTATCAAGTGCTCAACAACTTAGAATATTTTTATTAAAACGTCTATATATGAAATCTTGTGGTCTATATTTATAACGCTGCCGGCATTAAACCTATATCTCACCAACTTTATGTTGACGTTTTAAGCATGTTTATTCTCAGGTGATAACTAAAAGCTTCCGCTGCAACATGTTGAATTTAAGCAAGATCTTGAGTATGCATATTTGTGTCAAAAATAAAACTGCATATCGGAGGATTTGTAATGTAAAATATGTTGGAAGTCGTATTGTTATTATCACATGTAAAGTTTGTAAGTCTAAGATTATCGCTAAACGATAATCATTATTAAGTTGTTTAAACCTTGTATTTGTAATAAAAGCTATGGTTTGTATTGTAAAAAACGAATGCAGTTTTTGAAAAATGTCGCATATAGAGGTCAATACCTCGCGATGAATTCATATGTTATTGTATTCGTCCTTATGGCTAAGGTCGGGTTATGACATGTGGTATCAGAGCGTTGGTCTTAGAGAACCAGAAAATTTACATTAGTGTGTCTTATCGAGTTTGTTAGGATGCATTAGTGAGTCTGGACTTTGACCGTGTTTGATTTAGAAAACTATTGCTTATCCCTGTTGGTTAAAAAAATTAATATGTAAATATTATGTGATACTAACATGCTAGTTGTTACGTGATAGATGTCTAGCTTAGAACTTGTTATCACATTCAGCGACTCCGAACCAGAATCTTCAGATGGTGCTCCAGTCATTAACCTATCCGATGATGAAAATGACACCTTTGGGGAAGACTCACAAGTTCCGGATGAATCAATTGAAGAGGATCCGGAAAGTGATCCTGAGGAGGAAGAAATACATGAAATTACGAAAGACAAGTTCGAACGAGGAAAGAAACGAAAGGCTACCGAAATGGAAAATCCAAATCCCGAGTCTAGAGAGGATGTTGTGGCACCAACTCCACCAGATACTTCCACACCTATTCCCGCTATTCTTATTAGTTCTATCCCCACATCCAGTTCCTCGGTTCCTCAGCCAAAACGCAGGGAGACAACCAGGATAACCTTTAAGCGATTTCTTTGAACACAAACGCTTTGGGTTAAATGATGCGCTGTTGTTTTAAACCATGGGATCATATAATGTTTTGTATAATATTACTAGTGTGGTTTGCTTAATGTTTGATGTAAGATAAGCATATGTAAAATAGTGAAGTGTGAAATGCAATAATTTTTCATGGTTGAGTATTATTTGGGTGATAGTAATTGATTTTCGTACTAAGCTATTAAGTATGAACTTTAACGGGTAGGTACTACCCTAGGTATAATTATAAAACGCTAATAAGAAGAAAAGGCTTTTATAATAATAACTGGTTCATATTATTAATAAGCTACGATGTACTGTAAATACATACTACATCTATAATATTCCATGTGAATAATTATTTTTTTCCATTTTTATTGAAGATTATGGCGCGATTGAACCGAATGACGGAACAAGAAATCCAGGAACTCATCAATCAGTGAGTGAATGACAGAATGTTATGGGTCTAGGCTGCAAGAGGTGCTGCAGTTAACCCAAATCCTCGTGTGGGATGCACTTACAAAACTTTTCAAGGTTGCAAGCCCTCATCATTCAGTGGAACAGAAGGACCGATCGGTTTAACCCGGTGGATCAAAAAAATTGAGTCTGTGTTTAAAATCAGTAGTTGTATTGAGAAGGACATGACCAAGTATGCATCGTGCACCTTACAAGATAGTGCACTCACGTGGTGGAAAAACTATGTGAAGGCCGTAGGAGGAGATGTAGCTTATGATACTCTCTGGGAAGAATTCAAAACAATGCTAATCAACGAGTATTGTCCAAGGAACGAGGTTAGGAAGTTGAAAGCTGAATTACGAAGCCTGAAAGTTGTTGGTACTGAACTCACCAACTACAATCAGCGATTCATGGAATTAGCTTTGCTATGTCCCGAATTAGTACCAACCGAAGAACGGAAGATTGAACTGTACAAAGACGGTTTGCCTAAAAAGGTCAAGGCAAATGTTACAGCATCCAAACCCAAGACTATTCATGAAGCTATCACCATGGCGAATGAGTTGATGGACCAGATTATTCTAGATAAGAACACCGATGTCAAGACATCGGGAAATAAAAGAAAGTGGGAAGGTAATCATCAACAATCCAACAAGAAACAAGAAACCACGCAAGGTGTGGGTAGCGGTTCGAACTCAGGTTACAAGGGACGAAATCCTTTATGTAACAGATGCCACAAACATCACTCTGGTTATTGTAATGTGGTGTGCAACATGTTGAATTTAAGCAAGATCTTGAGTATGCATATTTGTGTCAAAAATAAAACTGCATATCGGAGGATTTGTAAAGTAAAATATGTTGGAAGTCATATTGTTATTATCACATGTAAAGTTTGTAAGTCTAAGATTATCGCTAAACGATAATCATTATTAAGTTGTTTAAACCTTGTATTTGTAATAAAAGCTATGGTTTGTATTGTAAAAACGAATGCTGTTTTTGAAAAATATCGCATATAGAGGTCAATACCTCGCGATGAATTCATATGTTATTGTATTCGTCCTTATGGTTAAGGTCGGGTTATGACAAACCCCCCCCCCCCCCAAATCAAACAAACCCTATGACAATTGATAGTTTCAAATATCCGACTTACACCGTGTCTCTTGAGATGAACTTGATAAGAATACTTACATTAAAGTGCTATAATAATCGGGTTCTAAGTGCTCGTTAGTTGTGTGTGCTTGATTGTAGTGTTTAAATCAAATATAAATTTAGAGGGTAAAAGATGTATATCGAACGAACGCATCAGTCTACTTGGTGTCAAGTATAATTTGGATTAAATTGTACTTTGTAGAGTGGGTTTAAATTACCACCCGAAGCGGTAATTGGTTTGTGTCCATTAGGTGTTACATGGACGGGTTTTGGCTAGCAAGGTGTAATCCCTCGGCTATGGGATGATTGTGTCGGATTCTCTTTTAGAGAATGTATATTTATGTGAATATTGTGCCTATGTGTGATATAGGTAACTACTTGCTCGAATATGTGAACGTAACTCGTATTACATGACTTGTGCGGACATTCCAAGGTGAGTGGAATAATTATACGTGTATGTATATGGTGTATTTACTTGTGTGGGATGCGATGTGGATTTAAAGTTCGTGAGTTTGATACCACATCGTGTTTGACATGAGATGAGGGTTTAAAGTTCGCGAGTTCGATACCTTATTGTCATGTGGGTTGGAGGGTGATGTGGGTTTAAAGTTTGTGAGTTCGATACCACATCATTACGTGTGGCGTGAAATATGGGTTTAAAGTTCGTGAGTTCGATACCACATTGAGCGTGACGGGTGGGTTTAAGTTCGTGAGTTTGATACCACTCATGGAGTTAGTGATACATTAGCCGGGTAATGGTTGTTGGGAACACCGATGGTCATTTGCGAGTACCATTCTCTCGTGCTTATGGTTAACCATGATTGTGTAATTTTGGTATTAGCATATTAAGTTGTGAACTATATGCTATTGGTGATACTAGTTTATTATGAATTGTGGATATTTAGTTTATGTATTGTGATTGCATGGTTATTGAATTGCTAGCTCGCATGCGGTATTTGTGTAAGTGTTTGCAATTAAGTAGATTATATATGTATATGTATAATTGTTGCATCTACTAAGCGTAAGCTTACCACTCGTTGTTGTTACCTTTTTATAGGTACCATTTGTTAAGGAGAAGACTACTAGTTGCTAGACTAGTTGCTTTTGAGTTGCTTGAGCTTGATGGGGTAGCGTTGGATGTTCAGACGTGGATTGGGGACTTGGTAAATCTCGGGATTATGCTCTTAGTATCGGATTGGGTTATTGAGTCTTAACCCGGTTTGTAGCGTAAATGGGTCGTAATTACCCACTTGTGTAATGGGTCGAAAGGTGTCGAACTGAACGTTTTGGGACTTGGTCATATGCTTAACTTGTATTTCATTGTATATTGGGTATGTTAAAAACAAAGTTAAACGAATTTGGGTTGTTTCAGTAATCGTGATTGTTTGCATCTTCTTCACATGGCTATGGTTTCCTACCTCCTTTGCTAGGGGGTTTTACTCGTTATATGGTTACTTTTTTACGACCCATACCAGTTTTATTATTGAGGTCTGACCCTCTTGAGGTCTGGGGCTATGAGGTCTTTGTTGTTGATTTGCTAATCGTCGGGTTTAAGCGTTGTGGGCTCTGGATTATTTAAATGTCTTCGGTTTCGGGTGTTCATCCTCTATTTGCGCGTACATGTTCGGTTGAATTAGTGACTAAAGTGGGGGATTTTACGGATGTTTTCCGGGCTCTTTATATTGGCACACTTTTTCACCATCAAATGCAAGTCCTTTATGATCAATCTTTTGGTTGGTTGCACATATATATTAGTATCGGTGCTTCAGGGGTTAGTGGTTTCAATGGTTTTTTTGATGTTTGAGTTGTATATGCTAAACTTATCGAGTTTAGTTCACTAATAAATTCAAATCATCACAAGATAGTCTAGTTGTTAGAGCTCCGAGTTCATTGCAAGAGGTCTTAATTTTGAATCCTATCGAGGACGAATATTTTGTACTGATTAGGGAAGGATTGGAAATAATCAGGGAGTGGTTCTGTTAGGCTGTGTACATACAAAATCTAGATATACTCACACTTTCGGATAAGCTGAAAAGGGAACCTTCTACTTTTTTAGATCACATGACATTGTCTAAGATCTGATTATTTGTAACTCTAGTAGATCATTGAATTTATTTAATATAATTGTTTTTAATGACAAATATGTAATACTAAAATTAAAACTTTGTATTTAGCACATTTAACTAAAAAAAAATTACACATTTAACAAAACTTTATATTTTTACGAATTTAAAATTCATGAAAATTTGATTTTACCATTTTTATGGCGTATCAATTTTATTTTTAATTTAGTTTAATATTTTTAAATTTTTTTCCCTACTTATTGGCCGGAAGTCTACTCGGAAGTAATCTCTCTATCCATCAAATAGAGAGAGATGCTTTTCTCTACTTTTGAGAATGTTTTTATTCTAGGTAAAAAAATAACTTTTCTTTATTCTCGGGTAGAGAAAGAATTGTCTGCATCATCTTACCTTCGGTACTAATTATGTGTTATTTGGGTTTTCTTGTTGTTGTTATATTTTTACGGACATTTTTTCCCTCGGCAAATAGAAAGTAAAAGAAATCGGCCCAATATATCGTAGTACATCTCAAACACCCCCTTCGTCAAGACACGCACTGCCGGAGTTTTGGATGATATTATCGTACCGACGGCCGGCGGCGGTGGTTGTGGAGTTACAATCTCAAATTTGTTCAATGGCTGATAAAAACACAACAAACCTCAAAATCCCCGAAACCAAAGATTATTCTCAGTATAACCACACTGATTCTTGCAAATCCTCCAGATGGACTTCTAGGTTTTTTTTTTTTTACTTCCTTCTTGTTGTTATATAAACATTCATTACTCATTTCTTCAATATATATAGTAATTATTTCATGTATAATCTAAGTTTACCAATTTCGTAACCTATACTAAATTCTATCAATTTTATCTTCTTCATGTTGTAGGGAATCTTATCTGTTCATGTATGCTAGACCATGGGAAAAAGTGGTCAACTTTTACTCAAATTTAGTCAATGGCCACACAACATTGCTTGATCTGTTTGGAACCAAGGTTACTGACTTGTTGATTTTTTGTTTATTACTGCTTTTTTTTTTTTTTTTTTTATTGGAATAGAGGAGGGACTTTTGAATTGCTAAAAATAGTTTATTTTTTCTTCCTAGTGTTACTAATATCTGGAAGTTATATGATTCATTTATTTTCCCAAAAGAATAACCAATTTATGAATTTGTGCTTAATTATATATTTGCAGACATATCACATTGTTGATGATATTGGTATTGAGTGTAATAATGATGAAACTGAGGTTGTTACTCCGGCTCAAAAACGAGCTGGAAGGTGGGCAAGAATGAATTACAAGATAGTTGTGTCATATCATGGTGGTTCATTTGATGGTTGGCAAAAGCAACCAGGCTTGAATACTGTTCAAGAGTAAGTTGTTTTCTTATAATTGGTAAACTCAATGCCGGTAATGCAATTTCAAACATACATGCCAGTGGCACGCAGCTCAGTTGGTAATAGGTGGGGTAGTTTGCCACCAATAAGCAGAGGTCAGGGGTTGGAACCCTGCCACCCCCATAGCCACAACCGTTGAGTGAGTCATGTATGCCCCCCACATTATGGAATTGGCCAGCCGATTGTGGGCCGGTAGGGGTTGCCGGTTATCAACCTTTTGCTACAAATTTCAAACATACATACATGTTTGATACGTGAACATAAAATATCCCATGTGAGTGGCTGAGTGGTGAATGCTTGAGTTCCCCCAAGGAGGTCTCAGGTTCGATTCACCCCAACTTCAATGCTTCTAAAATAACAGCTTTAAGAATTAAGAATACTCGATTTTATCCCTATCGAAAAGTTTCATAACATTTTGAAGAATTGAATTCGACAACATCACAACTTACTATCTGTGAATCTACGCCGTATCTCTGCATCTAATGATATTTTAGCACATCCAAAAGTCAACATCCATCCATATACCCTATATAATTGTGTGTATGTAGATGTATGAACACAGCTTTTTTCATAATTTGCAATTGCATACAGGGTGATCGAAAAGTCTCTTGGGAAATTTGTCGACGAAAGGAAAGTTGGATTGCTGAAGGATAAAGGTCTACCACTTGAAGGCCATGCTGTAGTTGCCGGTAGAACTGACAAAGGGGTGACGGGCTTTCAACAAGTCTGCTCTTTTTGTATGTCACAAATAATAGTACCATAATATATTGTCTGTAAATTGTAAATCCATATGTATGGATTTTGCTAACGACATCCTTTAGGCTTGCCGTTAATCTGCATAAAATACATGTACATGGAGGTTACTTGTTGACTTTTTAGCGGCGGTTATTGAATTTAAAATACTTTAACGCATCTTTACAAATTTATATAACAAATTCATTAATTGTTTAAATGTTTAGATACTTGGAGAGAGGATGTTAAACCTCAAGATATTAAAGATACCATTAACTCCCTAGTTCCCGGAAAGCTTAGGGCCATATCCGTGTCTCAGGTACAATATACGATCTCATTGGTTAAATATAACCGTCTTTGTAACTCGGAATGATTAATATATATTATGTTTTCTAGAATATTGATGCATTCAAGTATTACAGGTACCTCGTAACTTCCATCCTAATTTCTCCGCAAAATGGAGGCGATATTTGTATATCTTCCCTTTGAATAATGGTGAGGTTGGGGAAGATGTCACAATTTGTTATAGTGAAAAATCTAACGACCAAGATTATAATTTTGATGATTCTGAGGTACGTTTAGAATCTGCAGTAGATGATGATAAAGCTGATCTACAAAGTATAAAGAAACCAACGAGGTTCAGTGTTAGCAAGGTTAACAAACTTCTTCAACAACTTGAAGGGAAATTGTTATCTTATAAAATGTTTGCACGTGATACAAAACCTTCAAGAAATACGTAAGGCCGACTTTACATCACTAGAACTGTAAATTTGTTATTCTCAAATGTTATATTTGTTAACTGCGTAATCTAAGTCAACCTGTAGTGGTCCTCCGACAGAGTGTTTTATCTTCCATGCACGAGCCAAACAAGTAACTTTAACCATTGATACAGAGGTTCTCAACTTGTTTACAGTGCTTAAATTATATTTATACATATAATTTTTTTAAAGTTAATGTTATATTAACTCCCGTTTTCAATGTTCATGAAGAAAGGAGAAAATACCGAGGCAATGTGCATTGAACTGATTGGTAATCGCTTCTTACGTAAGGTATGATAATCGATATCAACAATCTTATGTGCGATCCATACTTTATTCTGAGTTTCATATATAACAGTATATTGGCTTTATGTATGTCCCATCTTTTTATGCTTAGCCCGTCTTAGATGGATACAGATAGACGTGTAAGAAGCCGAGCCCAAGCTCACCTAAGCACGAGCTCGGTTGCTTTAACACGAGAGAGCTCGAGCTTAGTCATTCTTAAATAATAAACATCTTATATAATTAATGTTTTTAATCATGTTTCAATAAATTATACTCCTCTGTCCTAAAATAATTGTCTCAGTTTGACTTTTGAAGTCTTTCTTTTTCAACTTTGACTCTAGATATTTTTGTTTATACGATATAATATTTGATGAAAATTTGTACCAATGAAAACATGTTTAAAAACTCAATCCATTCATATAATATTTTATCAAATATTATCTAAAACAAACAAATATTTTAAGTCAAAGTTGAGAAAAAAAAAGGCTTTGAAAAGTTAAATGGGACAGTTATTTTGGGACGGATGGAGTATTTACTATCATTTTCTATAATGTACAGTATTCTATGTATCGTTAGCCTCATTTAGGTTCAGAGCCTATTTTAGCTCGGTTTATGAAGCTGGAATTGGGAACACACTGATAATGGATAGGATACAATAATGTTTTAAAGATTTAATGGGGTGATGATGGTTGACAGATGGTTCGTGTTCTAGTGGCGACATCAATACGAGAAGCGGCTGCTGGTGCAGAAGATGATGCCTTGATAAAGCTGATGGATGCCACATGCAGGCGTGCTACGGCTCCACCAGCACCTCCTGATGGCCTTTGTCTTGTTGACGTTGGCTATAATGAGTTCGATTCACAAAGTTGTCTAATTTTTTAAGGTAAGCAGCGTTATTTATCATTGTGTAATTTTTCGATTTTCGATAGCAAGATTTAAGAATAGGTGCGGCACACAAGCTAGAGCATGAATACCTTTAAATTTGACCTAATATGGTACATTAAAGTTCAATTTTCGGGCCACCTGTGAATGAGTCGAAATTCAGGTTATACTTAAAGTTTTACCTCTAATAGAGTAAGACTATTATTAGTCTATTATAATACATGAATGAAAATGAATAAACACATAAAAAGAAACAGGTCAAATTGGTCACACAGCCCAAAGTGTACTACTAGTGCATAAATCGACCTATATTAGGTTTTTCTAAAGTAACAGAACATATTGTTTTCCAACTGATATAATTTTACTGCATTCGGCTGAGACGCTAATTATATTTAGGGAAATTGGTCAAAATGCCATCATTTCCGAAAGTGTCACGCCCTCAAAAAATTCATAATTGCGAAAATACCCTCGCACAACGCACCGTGCGTGGTGCTCAGTGATTTGTGAGTGTTACCGAGATAATCGCAACATATTATCCTCGCAACATGCATCGTGCATTGTTGTACTTGAACTTTGAATGGCGTATCTTTTGATTCTCTACTCCGTTTTGGTCACCGTTTTTTTTGAAATCATGTATTATTTTGAGATCTATCCGTTGGAAATCCAACGAAGTGATAGAAATAATTTTGAACTTAGAGACCTCATATTCCAATTTACGTCAAACGTTGAAAATGTTCAATTTGTGAAATGTGTTGTTTATTCAAATTGGTTGAGGGTTTCGTATACTTTTAGTCTAACATTGATGATAAATTTAACAAATTACAAATTAGAATTTTCTATAACAAGTTATGAGTGGTCAAAGTACGTTTAATAGTCAAAATCAACAAAAACGTAAAAATCAAAGGCCTTCGAGGCCGAATGTCGAAAAAATCTTGGGACAAACCGCCTACAGCTGATTCTCGAGAAAATACACGATTTCTAAAAAAACGGTGACTAATTGAAGCTACGGATTAGATGCGACCATTCAAAGTTCTGGTGCAACGCACAAGGCTCGTGTTTGGTGCGTGTTGCGATGAAAATAGATTGTCTCGGTGACGATATTGGTAACACGGACAGTGCGTGAGGGGACATTTTTGCAATTACGATTTTTTGAGGGCATGTAGTGAAACACTTTGGGAAATGAGGGCATTTTGATCAATTTCCTTTATATTTAAATATATAAAAGTTATAATTTTGGACTAAAAGTTTGTCTTCCAATCCTACCAAACCCACATCAATAATTACCTATTTTTGACTCGTTGCCTAATTTGCCCATTTTTCCACCTACATTGATTTCTAACTTTATACGTATTTTTATACAAACCAGCACCTTTACGAGGCCTTTAATCTTCAGTATGATAAGGTCACTTTGCTTTGTCCTTAAACTCACTTTGATCTTTGTATGTTAATCAATAAAATAAATTATTCAGTTTTATTATGGCAAAATATGTAAAAGTATGTTGAGCCAAAAGTTTATTAGTAATTTGTTTGTTGCTTATGGCTTTCAGCTGCATATGATTTTCACATTATGCGCTCAGTGGCTCACCTTCAACAACACAGTCCTCATACATACTATCATCCCGTTCTTTTTCAAATGGAAAATTATGCTAAAGATTCTTGCGAGTTTTACCCGACTAATGAGAAGCATATTTATCTATTTTTTTTAGAATACTGAATTAATTTAATGTGTATGAAAGGTGCGAATAGGATCTCAATTTCAGGCTACAGCATTCACCATTTTATCATCTTTAAAATGGTTCTTCATGCTTCATCATATCAAGACTCAACAGTTTATGAGTCATGCCTATGTGCAGATGAGTGTTTGTGGATGACAAAATGTCACTCGGTTCATGAGGTCCATGAACACAGCTGGTGCGTTAGTCAACCACAGATGGTCTATGTTGTTTGTATTAGAAATCAGCGGTGGTCCATGTACTTTTTTCCGTCATAGATGGTTACCATGGTTTCCATTTTGAATCATCAATGGTCCCTGTGGTGCATATCCTTAGGGACCATTCTTGACTAAAAAAAATGCAAACCATAGGGCCTACCCGTGATTCAAATGCAAATCATGGGGACCATCCACGACGGAAAAAAGCACATGGACCACCGGCGATTTCTGATACAAACCACACGAACCATTCGTGATATTTTGTCTGGATGGATTGATGAAGCTGAGATAAGAAGTACCCCGTATAAGTTTTAAGCTTTTCTAACCAATTATCTTTGGTGATTTTTGATCGTTTCGGGCTATTAATAAAACGGAGTTGAACTAGTTTGTTACTGACTTGCTTTGACCAACGATAATTGTTCCTTAAGTGTTTCATTTCATTTTGTCCCTTAAACTGCAGATTAGTTTACCCATACAATGAATGTTCTCTTTTACATTTTAATTGATACAGCATTATAGCAGTGAAACAATAAAAAATCTTAAACTTCGTCAATAACTTTTTTCTAAAAAAAATATTTTTATAAAGTTAAACACTAAAAATTCTCAGGCACTTGGATCAACTGCTGTTGGTCCATTTCATATTAAACAATACAAGTACTTGGAGAAAATATTTAACATAAAATAACAACTCATATACGTAGTATACAATTCACGATTAGTTTATCAATATATCTTGGGCCATCAATTTTAAAGTGGGACCATCTTGCACTAAAATACCAAATGTTACATCATAAGGGAGAGATGCAATTGTCTCCCGATACCATTTGACGTCTACACTTTGATGCAACATATATCAAATATATTTGAAAAAGCACCCAGTTTTATTTTTTATAGTTATTACGGAGTATTATATAAAGATTTGTTTCAATAAAAAATTGAGTAATTTATTCACATGATATTGTACTTGAAACCCTTTGATTATCATGTCTCTTAAAGTAAGCACTTCTTGAAATTTTATTCGACATTAATTAATGAGAGGAGTTGCAAAAGGCTTGCTAAAAAACTAATTCATATATGTGGATGGTTTTATAAGGTTAAAGAAGGGGTGTATGATGAGATCGGCTTAAAGACAAGTAATCGGCAACATACTGATTTTAATGTCAATTAGTTTGTTTATTTTTGAATAGCAATTTTATCTATTATTTATTTTCTCTTTTATGTTTATATTATATTGTTTTTCAATTAAGCTTTTAGTCTTGTACTCTTGTACATAAAGGACCTTAGATTTCATTGTTCATTTAGTTTTTGATATTATTTGAATTAGAAATTTAAAAAATATGCAAGTTTGCGCTGATATCCTATTCGACTATTTGATTATTTGTTACTCGTTCTATTTTGGCCAATGATTTCGTCCGCCATTATTTGGTATCACAGCTTTGGAATTGGCCAAATAGATGTATCGTGGACGTGACCTTCGAGTACACTGCCGCAGAAACGCCGATTGGGGCAGCGAGGAAGATCCACGAGAGGCAGAGATTATTCATTTGCAACAAAGGATTGCCGAATTAGAGATGCTCAAAATTATGACTATGATGAACATTATGATTTTGAACAAACAGAGGACTAGTGGGAATAGATGAATACATTCGTTGATGCGCCGAGAAAATTCAGACGGGGCTATCATGATGATCCCTTACGGACCATTGGTACAAATGCTGAGCAAATTTTTAACTTTGAATACTTTCCCGAGCCTATCATGGATGAATATCCCGAACTCATCTATGTTACTGATGGTGTGGAGGAAGAGGCACAAGAGGACGCAGGGAACATCACTTTGGCAGCTTTGGTCTTGTTAATTGCCCGAGATTTTGAACGCGAGACAGACTCGAGGTCGAGTCTTTCCGAAAAAAGGGAGAAGATCCGGGAGGTATGTCATAAGATTGTGCGGCAAAATAATGTTTCTTGGGTGCAGCAAAATATTGTTTGTCGGGAGCAAGCTAATAAACATCGGATGCGCGTTGTGTATGGCACATGTGATTCAAACACATGGAATAAGCTAGAAGTGTGCGGATAATTTAGAAGGCGCAAGGGACACATTCCAAGGGGTCATTACGTGCGAACCTTGTGATGGAAAGTCATGCGGTTGGTCTCATGGGTCCTTCAAGTATACTTAAGATGTGGGTTGACGATTTTTTCGTGTTTTTGGAAAGAATTGACGACAAGATATTCAAAATTGAACTTTGGGTCATGCCAATGTAACTGTCACTTTTAATTTTTCATTATATGTCGAGGATAATGGCGAAGATGTAGACTAGTGGACGAGTCATTTTGAAGAAGCGGAGGATGATACATATACGGTGGATGGTTCTAGAAGGTTGAAGAAGGTGTAGGATGAGATCGATTTGGAGACAAGTAATCGGCAATAGAGTTTGATTTTAATTCTAGTTACTTTTTTTTATTTTTAAATAAGAATTTTATTCACTATTTGTTTCCTTTTGTGTGTTTATCTTGTTTTCCAAGTTAGAGTTTTAGTCCTTCATTATTGAATCAGTTTTGATATTATTTGATTTAAAATAAAAGAATATGCAAAATTGTGTTTTTATTCCATTCAACTATTTCATTCCTTCTTACTATTCTAAGAGCACACGGTATCCACAAATTTTTTTCGCCGTCCCCCTATATCGACGCCTGGAATCGACCGTCGCCAGCACTGTGACGGCGTCGATCCCAGCGTTGATTTTCTGCATCCCTCAAGCGACGGTGGGATAAAATAGCCGTTGGACTTTTGATTTCAATTTTTTTGGCCGTTGAACGGCTCTTTTTTTTTTGTTTTTTTTTCCTCACCTTTATTTAACTCTATATGTACATACATCTAAATATTCATCTTCACAACTCCTTTATTTTTGTAAGACCCGAATAATTGAAGTGTACACATGTGTATATAAGTGTATTGTGCGGTACTCGAATCGGGGTTTGGTTGTATATATTTAAAAAGGCAAAAGGAGCTGGACTGGGAGAGTTGCGCGCCGCGCGGCCTGGTGGCGCGCCGCGCCATCTGTCTGTGACAGATTCTCTCTTTCTTTTAAATTAGATATTTTGAGGGTATTTTGGTAAAATCACTTGGAGGCCGGATTTAATGCCTTAGATCAGTTTTGGGGAGTTCATTTACTCCTTCCACAACTACCAACACTTATCCAAATCAATTCTAGAGAGAGAGTGGCTTTTAGTGAGGGAAACCCCATTTTGGAGAAGAAGAAGAAGGTTTCTTGCTTAAGTCCAAGCATTAAAGTTGTTCGCCTTCCCTCTAGCTTCGTTGTGATAGTTGTGGTGCGTTACATTGAAGTGTTCAAGCTCGGTTATCTTTCACCAAGAGATTTTGAGGTGAGTGGAATAATTATGCATTCGTGTATATGGCGTGTTTATTTGTGGGTGTTATGGTATGAACCATCGAGCCGGTAGTACCATAGCATGTGTGTAAATTGATGTGAACCACGAGCCGGTAGCATCGAGTGTGAACCACGAGCCGGTAGCACTATAAAATAATTGATGTGAACCACGAGCCGGTAGCATCGAGTGTGAACCACGAGCCGGTAGCACTATAAAATAATTGATGTGAACCACGAGCCGGTAGCATAGAGTGTGAACCACGAGCCGGTAGCACTATAAACAAAGTGTGAACCACGAGCCGGTAGAACTATAAACGAGTGAGACTCAATGCGTATGGTGTGAACCACGAGCCGGTAGCACCTTAAGATTTGTTGATATTTAACATGCTAAATTATTTATGGTTGTGTTGAGTATATGCTAACTCGGTTATGTTATTGTATGACTTGTTAAGTGTTTGAGGTTGATGACATGCTTTTGTGTTACACGTTTCGTACGAGGTATCTTGTGTTGTGATTGCAAATAGATGGGCGATATATATGTATGTGTAATTATTGCATTCACTAAGCTTTGCTTACCCTCTCGTTGTTTACCACTTTTATAGGTTCGGTGTTGGACAAGGGTAAGGGCATCGTTTTGGACTAGGGATCCCGCTTGTTGCTAAGGGACGCTTTTGGTTTTAGTAGCTCTCGGAGTTTGACCGATAGTTGGGTAGTTTAATCCCAAACGCCATGCTCATTGTGTAGTTTGGAACTTAAACTTTTTGGTGGTCGAAACTCCTAAATTGTACTAAACTTGTAATTTGGGTCGTGTGGGCCCCGCTTGTAAAACTTTAATTTTATGTTTGAAACATGTTAGTTTTACATATTTGGTTGTATGGTAAAAAGCGTTTTGTCTAAAAGTGCCGGGAACTAGTCAATCTTTTCGCGGTTAAAAGTCCCGGGGACAGCCAGATATGGCGCGGCGCGCGGGCCATATGGCGCGGCGCGCCGATGGTCTGCAACAGATTTTTTTTTTTTATTTCGTATTTTCACAAGGTTTTGTCGGGTGTTGGTTTGGGTTGTTACAAGTGGTATCAGAGCATGGTCTAAGGGATTTAGGTGACTTGAGATAGGCGCCTAGACTTAGACTATTGTGTGCGTGATTATGCGGGACTTGTAGGACTTTGGGTCGGATCGGAATGATTAGTGCATAGGTTTATGTGAACTAATCATGCGCTATTTGTTTGTGTTGTGTTTAGCAATCATCAAGCGAGATGGACGTTGTACTAGCGAGTTAGCGCGACGTGCTCGCGTAGTAATGACTAGCTACCATTACTACGGGTGCAAATCGGGTCAAACAAGCAATGTACGACGATTGTTGAGCGAGATGGGGTAGTGAGGCGTATATGTATGTAATTGTGTATATTTGCCCTTTCGTTTCGCGGTTTAAGCTAATTCGTTTTATAGAATGAAGACGAGAAACGGTCCCGATCACGATAACGGAAGTACAAGTGAAGACGCCGAGTTCTCGACCAAGGTCGAGGCCATCTTTAAGAAGTTGAAATCGGATTTTCTTGCGGACGTTCGAAAGGTCTTCCAAGAGTCGGTCGA
Source organism: Rutidosis leptorrhynchoides (assembly GCF_046630445.1). Classification (NCBI taxonomy): domain Eukaryota; kingdom Viridiplantae; phylum Streptophyta; class Magnoliopsida; order Asterales; family Asteraceae; genus Rutidosis; species Rutidosis leptorrhynchoides. The sequence goes on along the minus strand of NC_092336.1, from coordinate 612,482,490 downwards.
TGGGCAAGTGACCGAAATGATAAACGAACGAATGAAGGCCACTATTGAAGAGGCCCTTGATGCTAGAAACATTTATCCTCGAGGTGAAGGGGGTGATGGAAAGAGAGACTTCCACTACAAAAATTTTAAGGATACTCAACCTACGACGTTTAATGGGGTGAGGGATCCGTTGAAAAGTACTTGTTGGATTTCGGACATCGAGGGGGCCTTCCGTACCGCGGAGTGTCCTCCCGAGAAGAAGACGAGGTTTGGGTCTAGCATGTTACGTGAAGAGGGCAAGTTGTGGTGGGATGATAAAATCAATTTGTATGGCGAAGAGCAATGCATGGACTTGACATGGGAGGAGTTCAAGAAAGAGTTTTTCAAGGAATACCGAACTTCATCCGATCTTGATCGAATCCGGGACGAGTTGCATCATTTGCAACAAGGTTCCATGGATTTAGTTACCCTCAAGTCTACATTCTTGGCAAAGACTCGTTTTTGCCCGGAGTATGTGGGTGATGATCATAAGCTTATGAAAGATTTTTATCGTACCTTGAATGCCGACTACAAGAGCAAGATTAGCCGGGGTATGGCTAAGACTTTTGATGAATTGTTTGAGTTGGCCCGGGGTTTTGAGCCGGAGGTGCCTAGGAAGAGTGATTTTACTTTTTCGAAAAGGAAGTTTGAAGGATCGAGCCATTCGAATTTTTCAAACAAGAAGTCCAAAAGAGGCGCCGAGAGCGTTAATAGTGCGAAGAAGGGTGGTTCCGGGAGTTTTGGACCCACTTGCTTTAATTGTAATCAAAGAGGGCACATGGCTCGCGAATGTCCTAAGGCGTCGACCAAGGTTACTTGCTTTAATTGCGGCAAGGAGGGGCATAAGAAGCCGGAGTGTCCCGACTTGCGAAATGATAATGTGAAAAGGTTGGAGAGGGCGGCGGGTACGGCTAGGGGTCGCAACTATTTGATGACTAATGATGAAGCCAAACAATCGAACGAAGTTGTCTCAGGTACTTTTATGGTTAATTCTAATCCGGCGAGAATTCTTTTTGATAGCGGTGCAAATTTGTCGTTTGTTTCTCCTAAATTTGTGCCTAAACTTGATAGACCGTTAGCTAAGTTAAGTCGTCCGGTAGAAGTCGAAATAGCGGACGGCAAGACGGTGCTAGTGGTTGATGTGTGTAGGAATTGTGATGTTGTTTTTGGTGCCGAAACTTTTAAAATTAATCTCATTCCAATGACCTTGGGCGATTTTGATATTGTCGTTGGTATGGATTGGCTCGATCATTACAGAGCCGATATTGCATGCCATGACAAGTTTATTCGTGTTAAGGCCCCAAGTGGGGGAGAAATGATTATTCATGGTGATAAGAGAAGAAGAACGGTGCCGATATGCACTTTTGCACGGGCGCGTCGTTCCGTTGTTACCGGTGGCATGGCTTTCCTTGCTCATGTTGTTGATACTCGTAATGAGCCACCACCTATTCATGAAATTCCGGTAGTTAATGAGTTTGAAGACGTTTTTCCGGATGAGTTACCGGGTGTTCCGGCGGAAAGACAAGTCGAGTTTCGCATTGAGTTGGTTCCGGGGGCTACCCCCATCGCTAAAACTCCTTATCGTTTAGCACCAACGGAAATGCAAGAGTTGTTGAATCAAATTCAAGAGTTGCTTGAGAAAGGTTTTATCCGACCGAGTGCTTCGCCGTGGGGCGCTCCGGTCTTATTCGTGAAGAAGAAAGATGGTAGTATGCGTATGTGCATCGATTACCGTGAGTTAAATAAAGTGACGATCAAGAATCGTTATCCGTTACCTAGGATTGACGATTTGTTTGATCAACTTCAAGGCGCGACGTATTTCTCTAAGATCGACCTACGGTCCGGCTATCATCAAATGCGGGTCCGTGAGGAAGACATTGAGAAAACGGCTTTCCGAACGCGTTATGGGCATTATGAGTTTGTGGTTATGCCTTTTGGTCTTACGAATGCACCGGCGGCATTCATGGATCTTATGAACCGGGTGTGCCAACCTATGTTGGACAAGTCGGTCATTGTGTTCATTGACGACATACTAGTCTACTCGAAAAGTATGCACGAACATGAACGTCACTTGCGTGAAGTTTTGAAGACATTAAGAAAGGAGAAGTTGTATGCAAAATTCTCTAAATGTGAATTTTGACTAAGAGAGGTCCAATTTCTTGGCCATATTGTGAACGAAGGCGGTATCCAAGTGGATCCGGGGAAGATTGAGACGGTGAAGAGTTGGGGACGACCGACTACGCCTACGGAAATCCGGAGTTTTCTCGGGTTGGCCGGTTATTATCGTCGGTTTATCCAAGATTTTTCTAAGATCGCTTCTTCGTTGACGAAATTGACAAGGAAGAATGCGAAGTTTGTTTGGGAGAACGAGCAAGAAATTGCTTTTCAATTGTTAAAAGAGAAGTTATGTCAGGCTCCGGTGTTAGTGTTACCGGAAGGTGTCGAAGATATGGTAGTTTATTGTGATGCTTCCTTAAATGGGCTCGGGTGTGTTCTTATGCAAAGGGGTAAAGTCATTGCTTATGCCTCTCGACAATTAAAGGAGCACGAGACGAGGTACCCGACTCACGATTTAGAGATGGCGGCGGTTGTGCATGCATTGAAAATTTGGCGCCATTACTTGTATGGTGTCAAGTGTACGATATATTCGGATCATAAAAATTTGAAACATCTTTTCACTCAAAGAGATTTGAATTATCGTCAACGTAGGTGGATGGATGTGGTGAAGGACTATGATTGTGAGATACTTTATCATCCGGGTAAGGCGAATGTGGTCGCGGATGCGTTAAGTCGAAAGACTCAACATCCGGCGATACGTGTAGCATCGTTACATTTGGTTATCACTAACGACTTTCTTGAAAAGATGGGTGAAGATCAAATAGAGGCTTATGTTCACAATAAGCATGCGGAGCGAATTGTGGGCCAATCGGAATTCATTACTATGGGCCCGCGGGGTTTATTGTCGTTTCAAGGAAGGGTGTGGGTGCCTAAGATGGGTGATTACCGACGGGTGCTACTTGACGAGGCACATAAGTCAAAATATTCTATTCATCCGGGCGCGACAAAAATGTATCACGACTTGAAGAAAGACTATTGGTGGCCGGGCATGAAACGCGATGTTGTGAAATATGTTGAACGATGTGTTACTTGCTTGCAAGTTAAAGCCGAGCACCAAAAGCCGTATGGTAAGTTGCAACCGTTAGAGATCCCGAAGTGGAAATGGGAGCACATTACCATGGATTTCATCACTAAGTTACCTAAGACGGCGAGGACTCAATATGATTCGATTTGGGTTATAGTTGATCGGTTGACGAAAAGCGCTTTGTTTCTTCCCATTAAAGAAGCAATATCGTCGGAGACCTTGGCTAAGTTGTTTATCAAGGAAGTGGTCGCTCGTCATGGGGTTCCTATATCTATTATCTCGGATCGAGATACCCGTTTTACATCTCGATTTTAGGAAAAGTTTCATGAAGATATGGGTACGCAATTGAAGTTGAGCACGACGTATCATCCTCAAACGGACGGTCAAACCGAACGTACGAACCAAACTCTAGAAGATATGTTACGGGCGTGCATTATTGATTTTGGTGGTAGTTGGGACGAGCATTTGCCTTTGGTGGAATTCTCGTACAATAATAGTTATCATACTAGTATCGGGATGCCACCGTATGAGATGCTCTATGGGCGTAGATGTCGAACTCCCGTTTGTTGGGGAGAAGTGGGTCAACGAGAGATCGGGAGTACCGATTTGGTTTTGGAGACGAACAACAAGATTGATATTATTCGGGAACATTTGAAGAAGGCTCAAGATAGGCAAAAGTCGTATGCCGACAAACGTAGGCGAACGATCGAATTTCAAGAAGGCGACATGGTGATGCTTAAAGTTTCGCCATGGAAGGGTATTATTCGATTTCGAAAACGGGGAAAGTTAGCTCCTCGGTTTATTGGGCCATTCAAGGTTTTAGCTCGTGTTGGCGAAGTTGCATATCGATTGGAATTACCCGAAGAGCTTGCGGGGATCCATAATACATTCCATGTTTCCCACCTCCGTAAGTGTCTTGCGGATGATTCCTTATGGATGCCTTTAGACGAGATCGAGCTAAACAACAAGTTGGAATATGTCGAAGAACCGGTCGCCATACTCGATGAGAAAGTTAAGAGGTTGAGACATAAAGAAGTGAGGACTTTTAAAGTCCAATGGCGGCGTAGCAAGGGTTCCGAGTTCACTTGGGAACCCGAAGAGTTCGTGTTAGTGTATCTTCCCTCTTGTCATGCGGCTTGGATTGCGAGGGCGCAATCCGAATAAGTGGGGGAGAGTTGTAAGACCCGAATAATTGAAGTGTACACATGTGTATATAAGTGTATTGTGCGGTACTCGAATCGGGGTTTGGTTGTATATATTTAAAAAGGCAAAAGGAGCTGGACTGGGAGAGTTGCGCGCCGCGCGGCCTGGTGGCGCGCCGCGCCATCTGTCTGTGACATATTCTCTCTTTCTTTTAAATTAGATATTTTGAGGGTATTTTGGTAAAATCACTTGGAGGCCGGATTTAATGCCTTAGATCAGTTTTGGGGAGTTCATTTACTCCTTCCACAACTACCAACACTTATCCAAATCAATTCTAGAGAGAGAGTGGCTTTTAGTGAGGGAAACCCCATTTTGGAGAAGAAGAAGAAGGTTTCTTGCTTAAGTCCAAGCATTAAAGTTGTTCGCCTTCCCTCTAGCTTCGTTGTGATAGTTGTGGTGCGTTACATTGAAGTGTTCAAGCTCGGTTATCTTTCTCCAAGAGATTTTGAGGTGAGTGGAATAATTATGCATTCGTGTATATGGCGTGTTTATTTGTGGGTGTTATGGTATGAACCATCGAGCCGGTAGTACCATAGCATGTGTGTAAATTGATGTGAACCACGAGCCGGTAGCATCGAGTGTGAACCACGAGCCGGTAGCACTATAAAATAATTGATGTGAACCACGAGCCGGTAGCATCGAGTGTGAACCACGAGCCGGTAGCACTATAAAATAATTGATGTGAACCACGAGCCGGTAGCATCGAGTGTGAACCACGAGCCGGTAGCACTATAAACAAAGTGTGAACCACGAGCCGGTAGCACTATAAACGAGTGAGACTCAATGCGTATGGTGTGAACCACGAGCCGGTAGCACCATAGCGTCATGGTTAACCATATTAAGATTTGTTGATATTTAGCATGCTAAATTATTTATGGTTGTGTTGAGTATATGCTAACTCGGTTATGTTATTGTATGACTTGTTAAGTGTTTGAGGTTGATGACATGCTTTTGTGTTACACGTTTCGTACGAGGTATCTTGTGTTGTGATTGCAAATAGATGGGCGATATATATGTATGTGTAATTATTGCATTCACTAAGCTTTGCTTACCCTCTCGTTGTTTACCACTTTTATAGGTTCGGTGTTGGACAAGGGTAAGGGCATCGTTTTGGACTAGGGATCCCGCTTGTTGCTAAGGGACGCTTTTGGTTTTAGTAGCTCTCGGAGTTTGACCGATAGTTGGGTAGTTTAATCCCAAACGCCATGCTCATTGTGTAGTTTGGAACTTAAACTTTTTGGTGGTCGAAACTCCTAAATTGTACTAAACTTGTAATTTGGGTCGTGTGGGCCCCGCTTGTAAAACTTTAATTTTATGTTTGAAACATGTTAGTTTTACATATTTGGTTGTATGGTAAAAAGCGTTTTGTCTAAAAGTGCCGGGAACTAGTCAATCTTTTCGCGGTTAAAAGTCCCGGGGACAGCCAGATATGGCGCGGCGCGCGGGCCATATGGCGCGGCGCGCCGATGGTCTGCAACAGAAATTTTTTTTTTATTTCGTATTTTCACAAGGTTTTGTCGGGTGTTGGTTTGGGTTGTTACAATTTTCCTCAATCTCATTATACAAATCTAAACATGAATTTCAACTCAAACAACCCATGATCACCCAACTACATTTACAACGAATCAAACCCGATGAGTCACAATTTTAATTGGTCCGAATTTAACGAAATGCATACTGAAGAGCCATCACAAACCCGAATACAACAAACTTAAATTTCACCCGAAGAGTATGAAAGTTACATGGAATGGCAAAAGGAAAGAAGTATGCAACGAAATGTTCAATCACACAAACAATCATTCACTCGATCCGTTGAAGACGAGGTTCCTACACCAACATCCGCAAGGACAAAGTCAAAGGGAAAAGGAAAGGGTAAAGAAAAACTTGGAGAAGGTGCTTCGAGGCCAAGAAACACACCCGTAAAAGTCACTCAAAACACTTGGAACGAATGAGACGAGTTACTGTTGGCGGAAAGTTGGATTATGGTTTCCGAAGATTCGTTTGGCGGGAACGCAAGGACGGGTGTATATTAGTTATTATTTACGCATTTATATATATATATATATATATATATATATATATATATATATATATATATATATATATATATATATATATATATACATACGTTAGCGATTGATATGACTGACGACGAGAAGGTCATCGAGATGCAGAAGGCGTTGATCAGACGCAACGCATTGAAGAGGTTTGAGGAGGTCCAAGAGTTGTGTACGGACACGGACGAGGAGTAGTTTGTTCGTTTGTATTAATTAAGTTAATCGTATGTGTGTTTGTTTAAATAAGCGTAATCGTATTGTCTTTTAATCTTTTTTAGGAATGTACGTTTTTTTTAATTAATGAAATATGTTTATTTTATATTTTTTATTATTTAAATATTTTTTAATAACTAAATAAAATATTAAAAATCAATTAAAAAAATAAAAAATGGACACTGAAATGGACACTGTAGACACCTCCGCCTTACACACTGCCAGTCAATTTCCGTGTCTAAAATGGAAGTCGAAATAGACACTAAGAAATGGACATGGACACCCTATGCTCTAACCAACGATCCGTTCATCATTAAAAACCTTCATCAAGAGATGCCACTTGATTAACTTAATTAAAACCTAAACGTTTATCTGTGTCTAGTTATCTTTACGTGATGAAAACACAGAGTACAAAAGGACTCACCTGAAAATTATTTATTAGTGTATTTTGTAAAAATTGAATATACTTAAGTATAAATAAATAGGTTGATGTTTACTTATTTTCAAGAAGATAACCACTTAATTTGGTAAAAGTGATCAATAAGCACTTACAAGATTAATTTTGACTGTATCTCTATCCACCGATTTTTCATTCCCAGGTAAGAACTTGTTTTATATTTTTGACTTGTGTTTTGTTATTTTTTTTTATCCAGCAACCGAATTATAAACGATGACGCAATTATTGTTTCAATAAACAAACTACAATGTGTCAAATCGTTCAAAAAGGAAGTGTGATCAGAGAGTGCACGTAATGCGCAATTCATCCGGTACAAGGTCTCGCGCTCAAGAGGGCTTGATTACCCGAGGTTTACCCTCTAATGGGAGTCAATGTTCTCGTTCATGGGGGTTTCCTCACTAATCCAAAAATAAACAAGCTACAATGTGTTTTATTTTAAGTATGATTTAATATTTTTATTGATCGATAGTGTAGCGTATTTAAAATTTAAATAAATAGCACGAGGATGATGATGTTGTGTATTCAGTTTGTAAACAAGTGTTTTCTGACCTTCATGAGGTGTGATTTCATTGAAAATGTGTTTTATGTCATTGTGTAGTATAATTAATCCTTCTATATATATTTAGTAGTTTATGATTATAAAATAGTGATGTAAGAATCTCTCTCTCTCTCTCTCTCTCTCTCTCTCTCTCTCTCTCTCTCTCTCTCTCTCTCTCTCTCTCTCTCTCTCTTAAATGATGTAGTGTATTTAATTTTAAATTCTGATGCATTTTTCATTTTAAGATAATACATTTGAGTCATGCTGCATTTTCCATTCCTCCACGTTATAATATATGTGTACAGTTAGACTTTTTTGATCTGTCAGTCCCTTAGTTATACAATAAAAAGCAAACAACGTCCCTCGAGTTATTTTTCTACTAATAGCGTCCTTGTATTTCCAGAAATGTGCTCCGGTGGTCCCTCCGTCAAACTTCCGTTAAAATAATATGTAAACTCTTATCATGTGCATTGCATGTGAGGGTAAACTGGACTTTTTACCATTCTCCATCTGAATTTGAAACCTGCACTTGCTCAACTTATTCTTCCCAAAATTAAAAACCTAATTTAAAAAAATAATCAAAAGCATATGATGAAATCCTCGAAACTCTTCAATTGAAAATATGGAGATTTAGTTATAAAATTGTTTTTGTTTCCTTGTTTATGGTAGCAAATGATTGGGTTTTGAAACTACCTGGTGAACGAGTGAATATCTTGGTTGATTATGTAGGTTTCGGTAAACATCATTCTCATATTCCTTGTTATACAATAATGATTGACATACAGAACATACATATGTTGCAAAGTTATTAAAGTAAAAAAGTGATTTTATGAATGTTCTAGCAATTAACAATTACACCCTTTTTTCCTAAAAATTAAGGTTTTTAATTTTGGGAAGAACAAGTTGAGCAAGTGCAGGTTTTAAAATTAGATGAAGAAAGGGTAAAAAGTCTGTTTTACTCTCACATTCAATGCACATTTTTGGAAATACAAGGACGATGTTAGTAGAAAATAAACTCAAGGGACGTCGTTTGCTTTTTAGTGTATAACCAAAGGACTAACGGAGCAAAAAAGTCGTACAGTTATCTTACATATATACTGCACATAGTATATATCACTTCATACAATAATAATTTATTACTACAATTATTGTTATTATTATTATTATTATTATTATTATTATTATTATTATTATTATTATTATTATTATTATTATTATATTATTATTATTATTATTATTATTATTATTATTATTATTATTATTATTATTATTATTATTCCGTAATTAATATAAACTAATACTACGTATACTATATTACTAGTAACTTAGATTACATTTTATTTTGAACAGTCAGTTTTGCATTAGTTTATCATTTATTTCAACAACACTCATCATTTGCACACATACACGCGTTCGGAAGGAAACCCGAATCGTATCATTTTTAACACACATTAATATGTGAATTCTATTAAACTTTATGTTCGTAGCATTGAAAATGGACTCGTTGAACTTGAAAATTCACTCATTAATATTGTAAAAGTAACAATTAAATTGGATATGTCCAAAATGTTAAGAACGAGGGAAATAATAGACAATATATTCCACACATTTCTATAGTGATATTGATGCATAATGTAGCACTACTACATTTTACTTCCAATACATGTGAGTTATACACATACTGAAATGAAAACCGTACTCCGTAAAAGATAATTTGAAATGAAAATCTAAATAAGAAAATAAAATATTTAAGGAAGTATGTACTCCCTATATGTGAATTAAGAAAAACGGAAGGTATTGAATGAAAATTCTCTCTCCTTTTCTTCACATATGGTTTTCTCCTCTGAACCTTTCTTTGAAATTAAGTTTTATGTAACACGTTACTAATACTTAGAAATAGCGATATGAAATACGTACGACAAGAATATAAATAAACAAAAAGTTTTATTACTGCCTTATGATATTAATGAATGAATAGCTCCGAGACGCATAAATAACTGTAAAAATTCAAATATTATATTATTACATCCATTTGTTACAAAGTTTTTGATAAGTAAATATATAGACAGTCTATTCTTTTGTTCTATAGGACATTTTGGACCAAAGTATACAATAGCGAATTTTAAAATAAAAAATTAATAACTTTTTGAATATATCATAAATCTATATACTTGTTTACAAGCTTGACTAAGTTCTTACGATTACCATACTTTATGATTCTCACTTTATGAGTTTTTGGAACTCATAAGACAAAAAGATGCTACACTCATTTTTATGTTTTTTCTACTTATGAAGTGACGTGGAATATAACTTGACTGGGGATACATATTTAGAAGCATATTTTCTATGTTCAATTATTAAAGTTAAACTTTGCACCAATATCAATTGGATGGTTATTATAACAATAAATTTTTAACATTTATATAAAAAGAAATATCTATAGTACCGATTATTCTTATTTCTTATTTTTATTGAATAAAAAAGAATTTCTTATTGTTTGTCTTGCAGGGAAAACACTTTCAAGTCTTTATATGGTCCCAAAATCAAAATGGGCATTTATTTCAAGAATATCAAGTCATTTCTTTTTCACACCCAATACGTGTTTCTATTTGTGTGTCTCTAATGAAAGCAAGTAATTCAGCATTTTGTGTGTCTTCAATCGACCTTCTCCACTCCCAAAATCAATCACCATTGACAATCCAATCCACCACAAAGCAATCTTCATTCTTGTCATTATGAAATAACCGATTATATTTCAAATTTAAACACCCGGAACCTAACCAATTATCCTTCCAAAATCGTGTTGATCGACCATTCCCAATCTTGCGCCTAATCACATTAACCGGAAGCACACCATTATGAATATCTCTGTGAAATAAGGACACAATGTTTTTCTATAAACCAGTTGCATGAAAAGAGGAGAGTCAATTCCAGCCCCTGATCCATGTATTGCTTTGATGACTCGAATCCACATGGAACCATCATCTATGACGTACCTCCAAATCCATTTAAAAAGTAATGCATGATTAAAAGCTCGTAGACTACCGATCCCTAATTCTCCTTTAACTTATGGAAGCTAAAGTTTGCTTCAACTAATCCAATGAATCTTTCGATTATTCCCCGTACCTCCCCAAAAAAACTTGGCATGAATACTTTCAAGTTCATTAATAACGATATCCCTACATTTAAAGAGAGATAGAAAATAGATTCCCAAACTTCCCGTAACCGATTTGACCAACGTTAACTGGCCACCTATGGATAAGAAACTCGATTTCCATGACGACAATCGATTCCGAAACCGATCAATAAGAGTCTTCCAACTTTTTACCCGGTTCATGGAAATACCTATCAGGAGACCTAGATACTCAAAAGAAAGAGCACCATTTGGCAACCCGTGTCTCTAATGAAAGCAAGTAATTAACCATCGTGAACACCAATTCCATATAATTTGGATTTTCCCACGTTGACTTTCAAACCTAACATACTACATAATAACTCAAGGGTACTCATAATATTATCAAGATTATATTTATTCCGATCCGAGATAATAACAACATCATTAGCAAATAGAAGGTAAGAAATATTCACTTGAGGAGTACCAATATTTACGCACGAAATCAGCCCTTGACTAACCTTATCTTCTAACAAAAGGTGAAGGCCTTTCATAACGAGTAGAAAAAGAAATGGGCTAAATGGATCTTCCTGACGTAATCCACGTTGTAGCTCAAATTACAATAGAAGGACTACCGTTTACAGGAATGGAAGTCCTTGCAGCCACTAGTGTCATTGATGATGTAGCGTGAGGGTACGAAATAGTATTATTTTTAATACAAAATACTACAAAATATGACACAAGTTTTATTAATTTACGGATGGGATATACCTAAACCTTGCTACAACATTATAGGCAGTGTACCTAATCGTAGAGTAGTGTAGTTTTTAGTAAGTCCGGTTCGTTCCACAGGGGGCTAGTGATTACGTACTATAATCTTTTAATCAAAGCTTAACGCTATATTAGTTTTATTTTATAAAAATACAAATATATATATATATATAAGTAGTAATATTATTATAAAAGGGGGTTTTTTACCGTTTAATGACCGGTTTGTCGATTTTATATTTTTAAGCGTAAAGATAAATGACAATAATTAAAGTGCGTAAAATATATAAATGACGATAAATAAAATAACAATAAATAAAATTGCGATAGAATATGAAATAAAAGGATTATGCTTATTTAAACTTCCGTAATCATGATGTTTAACGTTTTGATTTTAATTAATTGTTACTCGGGTTAATTGTCCTTTGTCATGGTTTATTTGATACCTATCTGGTTTTTATCCATAATAGTCCATCGGTCATAAATATAAAGTGCGAGTGTCCTCGTCAAATTACCCTTATACCCGAAGTCAAATATTCCAACTAATTAAGGATTTAAACTGTGACGCAGTTATCACTTCTGTCAACAATTACACCAGTTATCACTGTATGTAATCTACCCCTGTTTTGATTAGATATGAATATTAATTTACCCACTTGATCAGTTTGAATAATCAATTACCCAACCCGAATAATTAATTAAATGATTATAATAGATTCCATATGAACGTCACTAAATAGGACAACCATAATCATTATTAATTATTAGGATAATTAATTTGAAGATAGGTTCGACAGACTCCAATGAATTGTCACTCAATTAGACAATACCCCCCATATATTAATAGTCAATAGTCCAATTTCCACAAGTGTCGGTCTTTTGCCCAAACCTTAATTATGGTACAAAATCCAATAACCCCGTCTTAATATTTAGTCAAACATCACGATTACTTCGGCTTAAATAAGCATAATAATAACTTAGTTACGAGACATTAATTTAAAAAGGAAGAACATAACTTACAGTGATTATTAATCGTGTAGCGTTACACGGACAGAGTTTCGACTTTAAAACCCGTAAAACATTCCTTACAATAACCCAATTATTATTAAACTTAAACTAAAATTAAAATTAAAATTATAAATATATATATTACATGTAAAGAGAAAGAAAGAAGAAAAGGTGTACATAAATCGATCAAATGAATTGCCTTTTATAGGCAAATATTGAATTGAAATTTTCACTTATGACCCCTTAACTATGCTCAATTAACAACTTTTTATTATTTATTATTATTCTTATTATGAATTATTTAAATATTATATTATATTCTTGTGCATAGTTGACTTGTACTTTCAGCTCTGTTGCGTCGAGCGTTGATAGTTGGCTCGGGTACCGGTTCCGGATTTTCGAACGTCCTTTCGTATAATTTAATATCTTGTACTTTGCGTTTTGTAACTTGTACTCTTGTCATTTTTAGACGTTTCTCATCAATAAATTGAACTTTTTGAATTGTATCTTGTACATTTGAGCTTTTTGAACGTTTGTGTCTTCAAATCTTCGTTTTCGCCTTTTGTCTTCGCACTTATTTATTTAAACAATTACAATGAAAATATAATACAATTACATATGAAAACCTATTATTTAGAAGGGATATTGCTATGAAATATATGTTCCTTTTTAGCCTTATCAGTCATCCTCACCCAAGCCCGCCATCAACTACCAAAGCCTATTAACTCCAACATATAATCCAAAAAATTCCATGATACCGTACCGTATACTTTTTCGAAGTTCACTTTAAAAATTATAAGCTTTTCTTTCTCCTTCTTATACCATTCAATTAACTCATTAAGAATAAGTGCACCATCTAGAATTTGCCTCTCCTTTATGAACGCAGTTTGTTCCTTGCTGACTAACTTATCAATCACCTTGACAATGCATTCGCCGAGATCTTTGTAATGATCTTATATTGCACCACAATAAGTGGCGTGCATCATAGGTGCACGATGAATATTTTGGCGTGTATGCAATAAGGCTTATATATATATATATATATATATATATATATATATATATATATATATATATATATATATATATATATATATATATATATATATATATATACTGTGACAACCCAGAAATTTCCGACCAAATTTAAACTTCAATCTTTATATTATTCCGGCATGATAAGCAAATTTTGTTAAGTTAAATCTCAAGAGTTCTAAACTATGTTCATACATTCATTTAACCTCGACCAAATTCCGACGATTCACGAACCATTATATAAATGGATATGATTATATATATATATGTACATATTATGACTTGAGAATGTCAACAAAGTATTTAAACGTATAATGCTTTGCATGAACGTGTTTGTTTCAACATGTTTATCGAGGGAATTAGAAGATAATATCAAATGATTGATTTATCAGATACATTGTATGATTACGAATCTCTGTTGAGAGGTCCACTTTGATTTAGGAAACCGTTCCTATTTAACGGTAGTCGGAATAATTGGTAAAGGGGTATTCATATGAAAAGAAAGTGTCAAATAACGAGAATTAGACAAAAGTTAGTGGAAGACTAAAATTACATATTAATCAATTGATTTAGTTCAAATGTACGAAAACGTTTTTCGCTATAATGGAACTTGATTATTTAAAAGGTCTTTGGTTAATTAACGTGAGTTGGATTATTGGTTGTTAAATATATAGATAATTTGCAATGTGTATTTAAAACGTGTTTATATATATTAGATATATTTAAGTAAACGATTGTAATGCTCGATTGATATTTAGATATGTCAACTAGTACGTTAAGAAGTAAAATAAACGCTAGTACCTAAATAAACTATATCTATTTAAGTTTTAAAATGTAAACGTTATATGATACAATATTTTCTATTATGTAAATAATTTTAAGATATACTTTGAAATATAAATAGTTTTTGAAAGACTAAATAATATATTACTAAATTAATATTTCTAATATATATAAGTACATTCCTAAATGAAAATATATTTATATTTTATAAAGTAAAAGAATATAATATTAACTTACTCAAAAAACGTTTTGATTTAAAATAATATTATTAAATATACTACGATAAATAACGAGACGTTGATTTATAGATGCAAATGACCAAAACACTCAAATGATTAAGATATAGCTTGAGCGATATAGTTTACTAATAATCTAAATCTATATTTTGATAAGGGTGCGAGTCACTAAACATAAAGTGCTAGTTTTCTAAACGTACGAACGTGCATTCGAGAAACCGAAACCGAGACACTAGTCGAGTGACAACGTACGAGACTTTGGAACAAAAATTACAAATTAAATACGTACGTAAATATAATATAATATATAATAAATTATATAAATTAAATATATTATATATAAATAAATATAATCGAGTGTCGACAGCCCAAAACATAGTGGATATGAGCTGTCTTGGGTGGCCATGCGATCGCATGGCTATCACCCACATAAACCATGCGATCACATGGTGAGTGGAGGGAGGCCAAGTCTTTAAAGCTCGAACATTTTCTCATTCTGATTCATTTTTTCACTTCACTCGATCTCTCTATATTTATATTTATAATTATTAATAATAATAATAATATTATTATTATTATTAATATTAAGATTATTAATATTAATCTTATTATTATTAGTATTAGTATTATTAGGAGCGATATTATTAATTTATACATAAAATACTACGACGGAGTCATGAGCGGGTTATTTCAAAAACGGGTTTTACGAGCGGGGCAGAGCTAAGGAAATTATGGGTTATAGCTATGGAGGTTATGGGTATGGTTCGAGGGTATGCTCGTAAGGTCAATCTAGTGTTTATCGTCTTCGTTGCATCTTCGTACTTTCCTGCAATATTGAATCTCAATATTGATACGTGAACACTCTTAACTTAACTTTTATATATTATTAGTGTATCCCTGACTAGTGCTCGAGTAGATATGATTATTCATGCATGTATGTTTAATTTAGTCGTTAGATAATTTTGATGAATCATAAGTTTGATGCATATGCTACTGAGATAAGGTATAGGATATGCTTGTCGTTGGAAAGCTGGCAAAAAATTAATAACTTTTCATTTAGAACTCGTGTGATTTCGATGAACGGATTAAAAGATATAGTCAACTGAATTATTATTACTTTTGGTATATTTATTGTTAAAATGATTATTATTACTATCATCGTTATTATCGTCAAATTATTATTATTATTATTATTATTATTATTATTATTATTATTATTATTAATAAAAGGTATTATCATTAAAAATTGTTATTTTTATTATTATTACTATCGTTATTATCGTTAAGGTTATAATTAGTATTATTATTATTATTATTATTATTATTATTATCATTAAAATAGTTATTAGTATTATCATTAATATTATCATAATATTTATTAAAACTAATATTAGTAACATCTAATTATTATGATTACTATTAATATCATTATAATGAATGCGATATAAAAGATGACTAAAAGCTATTAACAAATTGATTAGGAAATAATGAGTATAAGTATCATGATGAAATTAAAATTGAAAGGTATTGATTTAGATAAAAATATCGTTTTCATTATTTTTATCATTATTATTATTAAAAGTATTATTAATATTAAAACTATCATTTTTACAAAAATTATTATTTATAGGAATATCATTGTTAATATAAAATATCATTATTATCATTTTAATAAAAATTATCATTTCATCATATTATCATTTTTAGTAAATATAAGTATTGTTATTATTATTAGTAGAATAATAATAATTATTATTACAAAATAATACAAATTTTACGTACTATTGTTATTATCGATATTATTTTATCAAACAAATATGTGATACAAAGATATGTTACTACGTATAATATAATTATATTAATAATACCTATCATATTATTTTTATGATATCAAATGAATTTTATAAATTTTATTACTTAAAATATATAAAAGTATATTTTTATTATATAAATTTTAATATAAAATTTTATTTATTAATAAATGAATTATATTATTTACTCTAATAAAATCAGTTAAAAATATTAAATATATAAAACGACTATATTTAAGCTATATAATAATCATGTATAAATTTTGGAAGTCATTTAGGATCAAGTTGACTTTTGTTGACTTTTGCATATTAGTCTCGAGCATTAGGATTGTGATACACTATGATCTGATCTAGATGGTTATACAGATTTTGACCAACATATAAATATAATTAATATATGTTCGTGAATCCGAGGCCAACCTTGCACTTGTTCAATGCCGTCATATGTATTTTTACTACGAAATACAGTATCGTGAGTTTCATTTGCTCCCTTTTTAAATGCTTTTGCAATATATATTTTTGGGACTGAGAATACATGCGCTGCTTTTATAAATGTTTTACGAAATAGACACAAGTAATTGAAACTACATTCTATGGTTGGATTATCGAAATTGAATATCACCCTTTTAGCTTGGTAGCCTAAGAATTAGGGAACAGACCCCCTAATTGACGCGAATCCTGAAGATAGATCTATGGGCCTAACAAACCCTATCCAGGTTATGGATGCTTTAGTACTTCGGTTTTATATACAGATGAGTATACCTGTATATTTGAGGATATTCTATATGCATTTGTTAATGTCGGTTACCAGGTGTTCACCATATGAATGAATTTTATACAGATGAGTGTTCCTGTATTATAATTTTTTTTTTGTAGATGAGTGTTCCTGCAGTTAACTATAAAAATTAAATCTTGTGGTCTATTAAAATTATGGAAATGATTATTATGATAAACTAATGAACTCACCAACCTTTTGGTTGACACTTGAAAGCATGTTTATTCTCAGGTATTAAAGAAATCTTCCGCTGTGCATTTGCTCATTTTAAAGATATTACTTGGAGTCATTCATGACATATTTCGAAAGACGTTGCATTCAAGTCATTGAGTTCAATAAAGATTATTATTAAATAAATGACAGATTAAGTCATTTATAGTTTGGATATTATGAAATGGTATGCATGTTTGTCAACTTACGATGAAATGAAAGTTTGTCTTTTCAAAACGAATGCAATGTTTGTAAAATGTATCATATAGAGGTCAAATACCTTGCAATGTAATCATATGTTATTGTATTCATCCTTATAGATTAGGACGGGTTACTTCATGTGGTATCAGAGCGGTGGTCTTAGTGAACCAGGTCTTGCATTAGTGTGTCTAATTGATAGATATTAAGATGCATTAATGAGTCTTGACTTCGACCGTGTCTGCATGTCAAAAGTTTTGCTTATCATTTTTGTGGAAAATTACATGCTTATCATTCTTAGTCTAGACACATCACACTGCATTGATTGCATGAATAGTGTATAGACAAAATTCATATCTTAGCGTATCTGCTAATTCATATCTTAGCGTATCTGTTACTGTAAACTTTGCCTGACATATTTCGTAAATTCCTCCATAATCTATGAAATCTTTTGTTCCATATATATATATATATATATATATATATATATATATATATATATATATATATATATATATATATATTCTATGTAGTTAGAATATCATCCAATATTCAAAAATCATTTCATATCGAAAAATTCTTTATTCAATCGTACGAAATGGAACTCGCCACTAGTTCAAGTCCCTCAGATTCCGATATGGAGTTTCACTCGAGCTCCGAAAGCAGTGTGACCGGAATGGATCAACCAATCAGCCATCATCAATTCTGGATGAATTGGGGATGAGTTCGTAGTCGACTTAATCAATAGAGACAAGAAGAAGGCGATCCATTCCATCCACCACATTGCCCTCTTGACGATGAACCTGAAGCATACACCATTTTCTCTCTCATTTCCAGGGTATCTCATCATGATTATACACTATCTCAAATCCTAGATCTTATTCATCCACTAGTCCGAACCGACAATCATCCCGGTGTAATAGAAGAAGTCAACGAGCTTCGCGCTCGGATAGTGGCTTTAGAGAATATGGTGCAAAGGTTACAAGCACCAGCAGCACCACCGGCATCAACAGTACCACCATCATCAACACCAACAGTACCATTACCACCATCAACAACAACATCCGCATCCCACACCTCAACATCACAATCTGTACCTCGAACATCAACATCATACGCACCGTAAAGACCAGGGAGTACCAACAACAACAAACGATGAAGTATTGATTCATAACTTTATCAAGGAAATATTCTGCAGAGAATATGTAGTTTCTGAAAGTTTTAAAGATTATTTATTCTAATTCTAATTATAAACCAGATGAGTGAGTGAAATGATGAAATGAAACCTTGACAAGATTGGTGCGTGATTTACAAGTTAGACTTGTTTTACCAACAGCATCAACAGTACCGTCAGCATCACCAGCGCCGTCAGTACCGTCAGCATCGCCAGCATCAGCAGCACCTACAACATTACAAGCTCCACCAAATCTATAATCACCGCGAATAACATCACAAATCAACAACGAGTATATCGTATCAACGAGTTATAAAGTATTAACTCATTCCCTTTGAAGAATTTATATGTATATTTTATATATATGAATTTTAAACCCAATATATCTTTTCGTACTAAGCTATTACGTGTGAATTTTATAGGGTAGATACTACTCGGTTAATTCATATCACTAATATGCTATGAGGTACATCCGTCGTTAACCACTTAACCATCATTAACTACAATCTCTGTCTCAAATCAATGAATTCTATTTCATAATAAACAAGTGTATTATTTCATAATTCTATTTCATTCGTAATTCCACAAGCACCAACACCATTCACCGAGAAAAATCAATAAAAATGAATAATGAAGTATTGATTCATAATTTCATTTACATTGAAGAGATAATCCGTGAAGATTACGTAATTTCTAAAGGTTTTAGAGATTATTCAATTCTAGATCCAGCCAAAAATTAAATGAGTCAATATTACATTAACTCATTAAATCTGTATTACATCTGAAGAAAATATACATATATTTTCATAAAGACTGTAATAAAATTCCCTTGTACAAGATATTACTTGTGAAACTTTTAACGGGTAGGTAATACCCGAGAAATACTCAGATTTCACATTAATATGTTACACTGTACATTTTTCGATTCTGACTCACCAATCACTAACTATATTCACTACTTTTACAGCGATACACATTCTTTCATAAAATCAGGACAACCATTTTCATAAATTACATACCCTGATTTTGAACATATCAGAAATCCAAAGTCAAGATTTAGCAAAAAATATCACTCTTAGATCCCTACATCTTTCAAAGCTATACTTTGACTTCAAAACTGTGCTAGAACATCATTTTTATTCATAGAAACCAGAAAAGTATTTGTATCATTTAAAATCCTAGAACATCATATGCATATTAATGATTACAATCTATGTTCAAACCCCTCGAAATTCCTGAAGACACTTCAAATAATGAACAATCGAGATGATGATCCAACCACATGTTACCCACAGTCATGCACCTGAAAAACTCTCGAAACCAAAGTCATAGTTTAACACGTACCCGCGTCAGATCCTTTGGCATTTATTAGCAAAAATAACTTTACGATTCCTTTTCAAAGTAGCAAATTTTGTCACAGCTCCAACAAGTCAATTTCGATCTTTCATTCGGAGTAGCCTTATTATAACACTGATATATACGATTACCCTTTTGTTATCGGAGAACCTTTTATATTCCATCACATTATCAGCAGATGTACCAGCAACTTTGGCTTTAGTCTCTCTAAAAAATATCTATATTATTCATGAAAACCCATCATGTACTCACCTACATCATGTAACAATAATTGTCATACCAACTACCGGGAATCATCAATCATCAATCTTGAATCTCGCAGCGTTTTCACTTTAACAATTATGTGTATACATATAACGTCTATCTCATAGACTTATATACTGTGAATGTGAAGTTTCTGAAAAACACCATAAACTGCGAACTAGTTCTCGAAATTTTGAAGAAAAAAAAACGATGATGAAGCAGCAAAAACTGTAAACGATCTTAACTGCCAAAAGTTTGATGATAAAGATTAGCGTGTTGGCAAAGCTCAGAAAAAGAGAAGATTTGGTACTGGAAAATGGATTGAGCAAACCATGAAGGAGGCTGTGGACAAATAACAAAGACTAAACCTGCCTTCAAAGAATCCAAATGATTCAGTGTCTGCTGAAGTTATTATCGAATACCTTGCTCCTGACTCTAAATCTTTACGAACAAATCCTCAGCATCATCCATCGATGTTAGAAATTCCAAGATATCATCGTATCTTTCATTATAAATATTCTCGATATTTCTGAAGATATCTTCATAACTATTCTCATCTGAAATCAATTATCTATTCGCGCTATCTGTATTACATCAGAAGAAAAACTATTTTAGCTTCTAAATTCTGAAAAATTCAACCTTAAAATATGAATGTTATTGAAGTAATGTTGGGAACTGAAGCATGAGTTAGTATAATATAATGAGACTTGATCAACGTGATTATATTATGCTAAGTCATGATGAGTTTCTAAATGGAACATGATGATTCACAGACCATAACGTCATCATGTGCCATGTTACATAACTCTTTCATTCTATTTAACGTCTAAAATATCAAGAAAATATTTTCTTGATGATTCGGTCTTTTTCGGGACATTCTGGTAATTTGACAAATCAAGATCATGCCATTACAATTTCCTTCTTAGAACATTAACTATGTTCATTTCAAAATCCATACCTATAAATTTTGGACCATTAATCGCTTGACTTGAAGTCGGGAAGAGGAGACAAAAGTATGTAACTCTTGAATATAAAAGAAAATATAAAGCTTGACAACAACACATAAATTACAAACCGTGCATATCAATACGTATTGCCACGTAAAGGCACGGGAGAATTAAAATTGCTATAACCCCAAGGTAATAGTAAAAATAAATAAAATCCTCCGGTGGTAGATGAAAAAGAAGAATGACAGATATGAAAGTTAGGAGTATATCAAGAATCAGTACTGGATGGAGCATATTAACGAATGCTTAAAAGTATGAATTGAGGAAGAAAGAATAGAAGGTATGAGTTGTAAGGAAACGAAGGGATGGATTTATAGTAAAATATCCGACAGAGTAATCAAAACAGATGATCACATTTAAAGCGGATCCTAATTCCGTTGATTACCGAAGAATCAAATCTTATTAAGAAGATTTTCTCCAAATCTCTTGAACTTGGAAATCAATCCTATCTACGTCTTATATGACGAATCTACACCTACTCATTTCATCTTTTTGTGATAATTTCATTTATACTCTCCGCGTAATCAAATTGTTTTATCCATATTACTCAATGATGATAAAACTCTATTTATCGACTCATATTTGTCATGAAAACATTCTTATTGTTCTCCATGACGACCTCGATCAAATTTCGGGGAAGAAATTTCTTTAACGGGTAGGTACTGTGACAACCCGGAAATTTTCGACCAAATTTAAACTTCAATCTTTATATTATTCCGGCATGATAAGCAAAGTTTGTTAAGTTAAATCTCAAGAATTTTAAACTATGTTCATACATTCATTTAACCTCGACCAAATTCTGACGATTCACGAACCATTATATAAATGGATATGATTATATATATATATATGTACATATTATGACTTGAGAATGTCAACAAAGTATTTAAATGTATAATGCTTTGCATGAACGTATTTGTTTCGACATGTTTATCAATGGAATTAGAAGATAATATCAAATGATTGATTTATCAGATACATTGTATGATTACGAATCTCTGTTGAGAGGTTCACTTTGATTTAGGAAACCGTTCCTTTTTAACGGTATTTGGAATAATTGGTAAAGTGGTATTCATATGAAAACAAAGTGTCAAATAACGAGAATTAGACAAAAGTTAGTGGAAGACTAAAATTACATATTAATCAATTGATTTAGTTCAAATGTATGAAAACATTTTTCGCTATAATGGAACTTGATTATTTAAAAGGTCTTTGATTAATTAACACGAGTTGGATTATTGGTTGTTAAATATATAGATAATTTGCAATGTTTATTTAAAACGTGTTTATGTATATTAGATATATTTAAGTAAACGATTGTAATGCTTGATTGATATTTAGATATGTCAACTAGTACGTTAGGAAGTAAAATAAATGCTAGTACCTAAATGAACTATATCTATTTAAGTTTTAAAATGTAAACATTATATGATACAATATTTTCTATTATGTAAATAATTTTAAGATATACTTTGAAATATAAATAGTTTTTGAAAGACTAAATAATATATTACTAAATAAATATTTCTAATATATATAAGTACATTCCTAAATGAAAATATATTTATATTTTACAAAGTAAAAGAATATAATATTAACTTACTCATAAAATGTTTTGTTTTAAAATAATATTATTAAATATACTATGATAAATAACGAGACGTTGATTTATAGAAGCAAATGACCAAAATACTCAAATGATTAAGATATATCTTGAGCGATATAGTTTACTAATAATCTAAATCTATATTTTGATAAGAGTGCGAGTCACTAAACATAAAGTGCTAGTTTTCTAAACGTACGAACGTGCATTCGAGAAACCGAAACCGAGACAAAAATTACAAATTAACTACATACGTACATATAATATAATATATAATTAATTATACAAATTAAATATATTATATATAAACAAATATAATCGAGTGTCGGCAGCCCAAAACGTAGTGGATATGAGCTGTCTTGGGTGGTCATGCGATCGCATGGTTATCACCTACATAAACCATGTGATCGCATGGTGAGTGGAGGGAGGCCAAGTCTTTAAAGCTCGAACGTTTTCTCATTCTGATTCATTTATTCACTTCACTCGATCTCTCTATATTTATATTTATAATTATTAATAATAATAATATTATTATTATTCATATTAAGATTATTAATATTAATCTTATTATTATTAGTATTATAATTATTAGGAGCGATATTATTAATTTATACAAAAAATACTACGACGGAGTCATGAGCGGGTTATTTCAAAAACGGGTTTTACGAGCGGGGCAGAGCTAAGGAAATTATGGGTTATAGCTATGGAGGTTATGGGTATGGTTCGAGGGTATGCTCGTAAGGTCAATCTAGTGTTTATCGTCTCCGTTGCGTCTTCGTACTTTCCTGCAATATTGAATCTCAATATTGATATGTGAGCACTCCTAACTTAACTTTTATATATTATTAGTGTATCCCTGACTAGTGCTCGAGTAGATATGATTATGCATGCGGTATGTTTAATTTAGTTGTTAGATAATTTTGATGAATCATAAGTTTGATGCATATGCTACTGAGATGAGGTATAGGATATGCATGTCGTTAGAAAGCTGGCGAAAAATTAATAACTTTTCATTTAGAACTCGTGTGATTTCGATGAACGGATTAAAAGATATAGTCAACTGAATTATTATTACTTTTGGTATATTTATTGTTAAAATGATTATTATTATTATCATCGTTATTATCGTCTAATTATTATTATTATTATTATTATTATTATTATTATTATTATTATTATTATTATTATTATTATTATTATTATTATTATTATTATCATCATCATCATCATCATTATCATTATTAATAAAAGGTATTATCATTAAAAATTGTTATTTTTATTATTATTTCTATCGTTATTATCGTTAAGGTTATAATTAGTATTATTATTATTATTATCATTAAAATAGTTATTAGTATTATCATTAATATTATCATAATATTTATTAAAAATAATATTAGTAACATCTAATTATTATGATTACTATTAATATCATTATAATGAACGCGATATAAAAGATGACTAAAAACTATTAACAAATTGATTAGGAAATAATGAGTATAAGTATCATGATGAAATTAAAATTGAAAGGTATTGATTTAGATAAAAATATCATTTTCATTATTTTTATCATTATTATTATTAAACGTATTATTAATATTAAAACTATCATATTTACAAAAATTATTATTTATAGGAATATCATTGTTAATATAAAATATCATTATTATCATTTTAATAAAAATTATCATTTCATCATATTATCATTTTTAGTAAATATAAGTATTGTTATTATTATTAGTAGAATAATAATAATTATTATTACAAAATAATACAAATTTACGTACTATTGTCATTATCGATATTATTTTATCAAACAAATATGTGATACAAAGATATGTTACTACGTATAATATAATTACATTAATAATACCTATCATATTATTTTTATGATATCAAATGAATTTTATAAATTTTATTACTTAAAATATATACAAGTATATTTTTATTATATAAATTTTAATAAAAAATTTTATTTATTAATAAATAAATTATATTATTTACTCTAATAAAATCTGTTAAAAATATTAAATATATAAAACGACTATATTTAAGTTATATAATAATCATGTATAAATTTTGGAAGTCATTTAGGATCAAGTTGACTTTTGTTGACTTTTGCATATTAGTCTCGAGCATTAGGATTGTGATACACTATGATCTGACCTAGATGGTTATACAGATTTTGACCAACATATAAATATAATTAATATAGGTTCGTGAATCCGAGGCCAACCTTGCACTTGTTCAATGCCGTCATATGTATTTTTACTACGAAATACAGTACCGTGAGTTTCATTTGCTCCTTTTTTAAATGCTTTTGCAATATATATTTTTGGGACTGAGAATACATGCGTTGCTTTTATAAACGTTTTACGAAATTGACACAAGTAATCGAAACTACATTCTATGGTTGGATTATCGAAATTGTATATCACCCTTTTAGCTTGGTAGCCTAAGAATTAGGGAACAGACCCCTTAATTGACGCGAATCCTGAAGATAGATCTATGGGCCTAACAAACCCCATTCAGGTTATGGATGCTTTAGTACTTCGATTTTATATACAGATGAGTGTACCTGTATATTTGGGGATATTTTATATGCATTTGTTAATGTCGATTACTAGGTGTTCACCATATGAATGAATTTTATACAGATGAGTGTTCCTGTATTATATTTTTTTTTGCAGATGAGTGTTCCTGCAGTTAACTATAAAAATTAAATCTTGTGGTCTATTAAAATTATGGAAATGATTTTTATGATAAACTAATGAACTCGCCAACCTTTTGGTTGACACTTGAAAGCATGTTTATTCTCAGGTATTAAAGAAATCTTCCGCTGTGCATTTGCTCATTTTAAAGATATTACTTGGAGTCATTCGTGGCATATTTCGAAAGACATTGCATTCAAGTCATTGAGTTCAATAAAGATAATTATTAAATAAATGACAGATTAAGTCATTTATAGTTTGGATATTATGAAATGGTATGCATGTTTGTCAACTTACGATGAAATGAAAGTTTGTCTTTTCAAAACGAATGCAATGTTTGTAAAATGTATCATATAGAGGTCAAATACCTCGCAATGTAATCATATGTTATTGTATTCGTCCTTATGGATTAGGACGGGTCGCTTCATATATTAATTTTATTATCCTTTTTTACTCGATTTTCAATTATATTTGACACTTCACCTAATACGCCACCTACACTATTTTCCATTTTACCAACACATTTGTCTTGTCACCGTCAACCACCCCACCCGCCAACACGCCAAAAAGTCTATTACCATTGCAATTTGGTGTTAGGCCTATTGCAATGGTGGCAGAAATTTATTTGTGTTGCGGGTGAGGTGAGGTGTTTGACACTGATGTGACAGATGTGTTAGTAAACCAGAAAGTAATGAGGTGACGTGTTGGGGTTAGGGTGGGACATTTTCAATTTCTTTTTCATTTTTCTTTTGTTATAATTTAATTCACTTTACATTTTTATTTTTTTAGTTTAATTTGATATAAATAATGAATAAAACAACATAAATATAAAACACACTTATATATAATTAAAAATTCTAAATATAAAATTACATTATTAAATAGTCGTAGAAATAAAAAGTAATAAAATTACATCATTTTTTAAAAAGTCCAAAAAATATTATAATTAAAAAACTATTTATTATTGTGGCGAAAATTTAGATCAAACAGTCAGATATGTTCGGTTAGGTATTCACATAGCTTATTATGGACATCCATGTCACGTAATAATAATAATAATAACAATAATAATAATAATAATAATAATAATAATAATAATAATACATTAATAGTAATAATAATAATAATAATCATCGTAATCGTATATAGTAGAAGTAATTATTATCATTTTAATATAATTATAACAAGAAGAAGAATTTAATAATATAAAATATAATAATAGGGGTTCTTCTAACAATGACTTTTGGAGCTGTTGTTAACATGCTTAGAATACATTCAGGGGTCCTCCTTTTTGATTACATTCGAAGAAAGGTTGAGAATGGGAATTCAGTTCGCTTATGGAAGGATTGTTGGTTAGCTTAAGTTCCTTCGCGTGACAACTTTAACAGTTTGTACCATCTTGATGTCTTACCAAATCGCATATTTAACAATTGGTTTTTACAAGATGGTGGAATTTGAATTCGTCTCGTAGCCCTATCGGTAGCAAAAATGAATATTTTCTAGGGAAAATGATGGAGATGATTGGTCAGGTGTATATTTTTAAAGATTCAAATTCATGACATGGGAAATATCGAATGATGTTTATTTAAAGTCGCATCTGCTTGAAATCATATAGACGATTGCATGCTTGCTGAGATGTCTTCGAGTATTAAATGGGTGAAGAGTTTGCCTAGAAAATTAAACATATTCATGTTGTGTTAAAGCACAATAGACTCGCTAGTTTGATTAATTTATTCATCCGTGGTATTAGTATGGTGTAGATGTAAGACCCTAATATTATTGTACAGAGCTGTAAATAGAGTACATGAAGCGTGGGTGACGTTGTGTATTAAAACTGAGGTTATAAGCTGAACTGGGCAAAGTGCGCTCAGCGCACACCTATTGGTGCGCGTAGCGCACTGTCTACTGTAGCCGGGTTCTGCTTGTTTTAATCAGATATTTTTATGGGCTTTTTGGTAATTTCACTTGTGGACGAGTTTAAGGCCAGTAGATCAGTTTGGGGAGAGTCATAACTCCATTATCAACAACCTTATCCTTTTCCACTTCAATTTTAGAGAGAGAGAGAGATTCTTGTGTGAGAAAGCTCAAGCCAAGGAAGGAGGAGCTAGTTTTGGGTCTTAGCTCGAGTTCTAAAGTTATTCATCTCCTCTCTAGCTACATTTTGGTTATAGTGGTATGTTTTAACTTGGATTTCCTTACTTTGATTTAGGTATGGGTTAGGGTTTGGGTAAATGAAGAACATAAAACACATATTTGGTGATTTTGGGTGTTCTTGGGTAAGATTGAGTCATGAAGACTCAATAGTAACTAACCTAGGGTTTCAAAGTGTTAAATGATATTTATGAGTCCTAATTGGTTAGTTAATCACTAGCATACCTAGTAAATTAGTAAATGGGTGTTAGATGGGTTAGTGGATGACCCGAAATGGGTGTGTTGACTTTAAATTAGTCAAAGGGCTAATGATTGACCTAGTTGGGAAATATGGGTATGAAATACCCTAATTGTGTAATAGTTAGTGTTGTTGGACCTTAATCACTAGCTTTTAAGTGATTAATGATGGTCTTGACCCTTAAGGGGCGGTTTCGGTGAAAATGGGGCATTTAATGCATTTAAGTCATTAAATGCACATGAGTGAAGTGTTGGTATTTAGTCCAACAAGTTTGTTTGTTGATCGAGTACTTATTATATTAGGTACTTTGCCTTGAAGCTTGCGGAAGTATAAAAAATTCACCGAAGTCGTTAAGGAGAGTGGAATGATTATATGCATATGTATGTAATGTATTTATTTGTATGCTATGGTATGAACCAAAGATCCGGTAGTGCCATAGTATGTGCGAGCGTGCTATGATGTGAACCAAAGAGCCAGTAGCGTCATAGTACGTGTGTTGTGGTGTGAACCAAAGAGCCGGTAGCACTACGGCATGAGTTGTTAGAGTCTGAACTAAAGAGCCGGTAGCACTTTAGCGCGAGTATGACTCGGGTTGTGATGTGAACCAAAGAGCCGGTAGCATCATAACCGATGCGTATGGTGTGAACCAAAGAGCCGGTAGCACTATGACGCGAGAATGGTTAACCATGGTTGTGTATTGTTTTGTAGCATATTATATTATGTCGATTATATGTTATAGATTACGCTAGTAGAGGTTTGTTGGAGATTATTAGCTTTGTACTTGAGATGGTATGCTAATTGTATTGCTACCGTGTATGCGGTATATGTGTAAGTGATTGCAATTAGGTATATTATATATATATGGGTATAATTATTGCATTCACTAAGCATTGCTTACCCTCTCATTGTTTATCTTTTTATAGGCTCCGGCGGAGACAAGGGTAAGGGCATTCGTATGGATTAGAGATCCCGCTTGTTGTTTAGGGGACGCTTTTGTATGTTATAGCTTTTAGAGTTTGACCGAGATTTGGGTAGTTTAACCCCAAACACCATGCTCATAGTGTCGTTTGGAATTTAAACTAGTGTGGTCGAAACTCAAACTTTTGTATGAAACTTGTAAAACGGACGATGTGGGCCCCGTTTTGTAAAACTCATTTTATTATTGAATCGTGTGAGTTTTAACCATTATAACATATTGTGAAAAGCGTTTCGTCTAAATATGTCGGGAAGTGGGAGATCTTTATTTGAAAATGGACAAAACCGGACAGAACTGAAAATGCCCTGTGCGGGCCGCGCACCCTGAGGTGGTGCGCGTGGCGCACTATTCTGTAATAATAAAAAAAAAATTTCTTTCGCGTGATCTGTTGGTTATCGGTTTGGGTTGTTACAGTAGATTATTTGCCCTGTTTGTAACTTGTGGATGGAGACCAATGAACACTTGTTTTTCTATTGTGATACAGCGGATGGTGTTTCGATGTTAGTTCGAAGGTGGCTAGATGTTGCCATGCCTACTTTCAACTCTTGAATCGAGTGGTATAACTGGTATGAAAGTTGGTCTACTAGTCATAACATGTAAGAAAAAGTCTATGTGGTAGTAGCGGCTTTATGTCGGTGTCTTTGGCGATTGTGAAATAACATGGTGTTTGGAGAATACCCGACGAAGAAATGTGATATGTTTGATTGTATTCATACTTTTTCTTTTAATTGGCTTAAAAGTAGAAGCAGTAAAGTGTCTTGTTGTAACTCCTGACTATAAGCTTGGCTTGAGTGGTACCAGGGTGGAATCGAACTTGGGGTACTGCCAACCCAGGTTCGATTCTCACTCCAAGCAGGGTGTTTCCATCCTTTGATGGTAGTGCCAACATCAATGCGATTTAAGAAGGTCTCTTGGGGGAGGGGGTTCCTAACCTTTGATGATAATGTCAACATCGTCGCGAATTAGGTTTCCTCTTAACGCATGTGTGAGTGACAAATGAGAGCATTTGATGTGCTGTTAAAAAAAGCCTTTGTAATTTTGCTAGCGCGTTTTTAGTTATTTTAATAAAGTTGTCGTTAAAAATATAATCCTAAAATGCTTGTTAGTTTTTAGCACTATTGTAAAAAACCCGATTACTCACCGATTAATCTCCTATTACTCATTTTTAGAGAGTCAATTCCGGTTTTCCAAAATTCGATTAATTAATCGGTCAATGTCGATTGATGAGTCAGAATCGAATTTGGTAATCAAAGTCGATCAAAGTCTAAATGGGTCAATATTTAACATGAATTTAAACTAGAAATTTAGAGTTTTTGAACGTAATGACCATTTTTAGACAATTATTTTAAAGTTTATGTTTATATTTATAATTTTATTTTGTATTTATACATATAATTTTTGAAATTTAATATTTATATTTATAAAGTATGATGTTTGCGAGGTGTAGTACGAAATAGATTATATTTTACTACAAAATACTATTAAATACAATACAATTTACACAAGTTATTTATTTATTTATTGAATGGATATACCTAAACCTTGCTACAACACTTATAGGCAGTGTACCTAATTGTAGAGTAGTGTAGTTTTTAGTAAGTTCGATTCATTCCACAGGGATACAGCTGAGTTTAATGCTATATTTTTTTTATAACTATATTTGTATATAAGTGTATATATATATATATATATATATATATATATATATATATATATATATATATATATATATATATATATATATATATATATATATATATATATATATATATATATATATATATAAGTAGTATTATTATTATAATAAAAAGGGGGTTTTACCGTTTAATGACCGGTTTGTCGATTTTAAGTCCTAATGCAAAATATTAAATATAACTTAATTTAAAGCGTAAAGTAAATGACGATAAATAAAAATGCATTAAAATAAAAGTACGATAAACAAAATGACGATAAATAAAAGTGCGATGAGATATAAAATAAAGGAATTATGCTTATTTAAACTTCCGTAATCATGATGTTTGACGTGTTGATTTTAATTTATTACCAAGGGTTAATTGTCCTTTGTCCTGGATTATTCGATATGTCCATCTGGTTTTTGTCCATATTGCTCCATCGGTCATAAATATAAAGTGCGAGTGTCCTCGTCAAATTACCCTTATACCCGAAGTCAAATATTTCAACTAATTAGGGATTTAAACTGTAACAAGGTCTTAATACTTTGTTAATGATTACACCAGGTTATCGACTGTGTAATCCAAGGATTTAATACGTCGTTAACAATTACACCAAGTATCCTTGTATGTAATCCACCCCTGTTTTAATGAGTCCATTGACTATTAATCCATCCCCGTGTCCGGTCAAATGAACGATTATTAGTATTTATAAATATCCCACCCATCGTATCCGATCGAGTGTATGTGGTTATTTATAGATACTTCAAATTGTAATTCTCTATATTAAATTAACGAACTATCATTCAGTTAAACAAATATAAAGCCCATTAATAGCCCATAGTCCAATTTCCACAAGTGTCGGTCTTTTGTTCAAACCCCAATTATGGTCCAAAGCCCAATAACCCCTTCCTAATATTTAGTCCAACATCACGATTACTTCAGCTTAAATAAGTATAATAATAACTTAGCTACGAGACATTAATTTAAAAAGGTTGAACATAACTTACAATGAGTATTAATCGCGTAGTGTTACACGGACAGAGTTTCGACTTACAAAACCTTAAAACATTCGCTACAATAACCCAATTATTATTAAACTTAAATTAAAATTAAAATTATAAGTAATATATATATATATTATGTTTACAGAGAAGAGAAGAGAAAAGGTGTATATAATTCGTCGAATTCGTTGGCTATTTATAGGAGAAATTGGGTCCTGGTGTGCTCCGCGATTGTGATAGATTTGTTCCTCATAGCTCCGCAGTCGCGGAGCTTTGGTTTCCAGCTCATCACACAATTCCAAAACGTGGGATGCTGAATATTTTGTAATATAATATATTTATAATTAATTATATATTATATTATATTTTTGTGCATAGTTGATTTGTATTTTTAGCTCCGTTGAGTCGTACGTTGATAGTTGATTCATGTCTCGGTTCCGGATTTTCGAACACCTTTTCGTATAATTTAATATCTTGTAGTTTTTGTTTTGCGGCTTGTACTCTTGTCATTTTTAGACGTTGATCATCAATAAATTGAACCACTTGGATTGTACTTTGTACTTTTTAGCTTTTTGGTCATTTGCGTCTTCAAATCATCGAATCTGTCTCTTGTCTTCACCTTGTATTATTTAAACGAATATTACTTGGAAATAGAATAATTGCAACTAAAAGCTTGTCTTTCTTGAAGGATAATGCTATGAAATATGTGTTCATTTTTAGCATTATCAAATATTCCCACACTTGAGCGTTGCTTGTCCTCAAGCAATATAGAACTTGAATATAACTTTACTAGAATCACTTCTTTATTCTTCACACTTTGTACATCAGTGATTCTAATACGGCGGTATGAACAATGATAGTAACATTGTGGTTTACAGTCCCACATGACTATAAAAATTTAGATCCTTTAGGAAATTGGATCTTTATGAAAACATTTGATCTTTTGAAAATTCATTCTAGCTTTTACCCTAGATAAGTTTTCCGGAATAACCCTTCACCGGTGTTTACAAAATGTTTTTGTGGGTTTCAGATTTTCAAATTTTAGCTCAAAACTTATGGTTTTGTGTCACCCACTTGCTAACCTTGTATTAGGAAAGCAACACGTCCAGTTTACTTGTCCCGTATATTACCTTTCGGTAAACTACCGTCCGGTTGTAAAGGAAAGCGATGAACAAGCAACTGTTAAGGTACTGTCTAATGACATGCTTTTGATTATGGTCTACATCGTGTCGGATGCAATTACTATCCTTTGTAGGAGCAATAGTAAAGATCACCATATAGTTTTTCGGTCTGGCACAAGGTCCTGTCTTCGACCATGCTATGCAACCACCATTCTTACGGTTGACACCCAATTTGGTTCAGGTGACCTAATGAATTTCAGTGAATTCTCAGGATTTTACGTTCAATGGTAATGAACGCATTGAAAATGGGTTTTCAGAAAACAAATCGGTTTGTAATTTTTTTTTATCAAAATATTTTTTCGTTCAAGCTCGAGTTTAGATATCATCGAATTTCATGAGTTTGTAATTCTCAATCTTTAAGGTCAATCTTAAGGATTGAGTAATATCAGGCTTAAATGCTGATTTTTAATCTTTTAAGGAGATTATCCTTTCTGAGGATCTGATTCATTAGTCTTATAAGCTAATTTGCACGGTGCCCCCCATTGTACGAGACAGATCCTCTCATAATTAGGATAAGTCTGACCATATGGCGACCCTGTTTGATGCTGAGGTCCGTGGATTTCCAGCTAATTTTAGAGAAAACTTTTCAAGGTTTTTCGTAGACTCTACAACTGGTCTGGATGACAACTTCCTGACCTAAATCAAGAAGCGCGTGTCTTTTTATCGGAAGACTTTACTTCCTTTTAAATCAAGTGGCACATTTCTTTCAAATATATGATAAGAAATCGGGTAAAACTGATAAAATCGTCCAAAACAAAAGTACCTTCAATTATTTGTACAAAAATATGTAATATGTAATTTAAATAACTTGGTAAATTTTTCCCACACTTGGCTTTTATATTTCTTTCTTTGCCTTTTTATTCTTTTCTATTCCATTTTAAATGAATTCAAGCGTTTTGGGTTGTTTCTCAATTTATGTCCTTTCCGAGGTAACAATAATTTCGGTGTTACTACCTAGTTTTATCGTTCATATATATGTATAAACATGATTTTGAGTTCATTTAGTTGAAAATTTTTAAAAATTTTACTAGAAGTGGGTAGTCAGTATATAAGACTAGGGCTGTTCTTTATTATCAGAGAGCACTAGATTCTAATACAACTACTGCGTTACTAGTAAAATTTAACGGTGGCTATTAAACCAAGTGTATAAGTCAAATGTATAAAACCGAAAGAATTTAATCCCTTCCAACACTTAAGATCTTGCAATGCCCTCATTTGAAAGAAATCAGTAACAACTTAAATTATTGAGGGTGATTAGCGTAAAAAGATGATTAAGATTTACCAAAGTTTCCAAATATATTGTTCTTTGTTTGAATGATAAATGATGCACATCATTTGTTCATTCCTGCAGTTGTTATATCACATTTATTTTTCGTCTTGTCATCTAAATTAATAGCTTTTGCTGAACTTAATGCCAGTCTTTGAAAGTGCGCTGTTTTACCCTATTTTGTACATAAGATAAACTACAAACATACATATATATATATATATATATATATATATATATATATATATATATATATATATATATATATTTTTTTTTTGAAGTTGGGTATATCACCTCACGTTCAAAAATTTATAAAATCTAATATTTAAGACGTTAGAAAACTATAAAAACTATTACAATACCAAAATAAATATTAAAAGTAGTAACATTACAGATAATAAAATAAATAAGACTAAGAAAATTAGGGTTAATTCTGATTGTACCAGAAAGGGTTCCAAGGTTCGTGGTATATGTTTTGATACGCTTGGAATGGGTCATATGTAGGAAAAGGTGGTCGTGTATCGTTGGTCCATGGAGGAAAATAGGCCGGTTAAGTAGAAATGTAGTTCCTACCTTGGGAGGCTAAATAGGCTTTGATATATTCTTGATGATATTGCCAAGCCTGAAACTCACGTTGCATAGCCTGATTGTATGCACTTTGGGCCATTATTCTTTGTACATCTGTCATTTGGTTTCCTCCACCCGCATTATCTTGCTCCTGATCTCGTTCTACCTGTGGATGCGTGCCATCATATGGTACTGCAGCGTTATGTCGTTTCTTTAAAACCTTTGCACCATGATACACGCGTAAATCAATTCTATCACGGGGTTCTGGTACTGCAACTAATAATCCCCCTGACTTCTATCCACATTGAGATACCCATCAATTAAAGTAATGAAAATTCCACCTCCTATTATACTATTATTTCGCATACCCCTTACCATTACCGATAAGTAATAACCAATACAATAAGGTATGTTCACAATGTTCTGTGGGTCTCGAATACACACGAGGTAAAATAGATCATTTTCATTTACCTTTTCTTTATTCCTACCTCGTTGTGTAATCGAGTTTGCTAAAAACCTATGGATCACTCTTAGCTCAGCTCTATTAGTATCAGTATAAGAATAAGATCCCCACAAAATCAGTTATGGCTAGTCATTCTACTCCATATTCCATTCATATCAAAATTTTCATCAACCCTTCTACCATTAATTATCAACCTTTGACAATCATTAGATACTAATTCCTCAGGTGTATATATACACAAGGCCCGAGCCATATCTAATAGAGACATATGGCGCATCACACCTTGAAACAACCCCAATCCATTTAACCAAGAACGGGGTACATTTTTTTTAATAAGTTAGGTCCCAGTATTACACAATATTTCCAACTCTGTTTTAACCAAAAACATATCATCGTGACATTACATTTAACAACTTACAATGACCCTTGGTATCCAAATGACACCTTACAAAAGCATTTGTAATAATAATCCAATTACACAAACACGGGTTAATACTCAATAACCCAATCCAATACCAAGAGCATAATTCCGGGGACTACTAAATCCTCAATCCGCATCCAAATCATCCAAAAGCTACCCCATCGAGCCAAGTGCTCCTACTCGTCTAGTCTAACAACTAGCTAGCTTCACAATCTCAAACCCTGTAAAAAGTAAACAACGAGAGGGGTAAGCTTAAAGCTTAGTGAGTGCAATAGTTATACATATACATATATAACCTACTTACTTGCAACCACTTACACAATACCGCATACAAACTTGTAACTCAAATAGCATGTCATCATACTCGTATTACTAACAAGTTGTACAATATCACAAAACCGCATTAGCATATACTCATCACAATATATATATATATATATATATATATATATATATATATATATATATATATATATATATAATATAATATGCTAAACAATCAATAAACCCCCATATGGTTAACCATAACGCTATGGTGCTACCGGCTCGATGGTTCACACCATACGCATTTGAGTCATACTCTTTTATAGTGCTACCGGATCGTGGTTCACACTTTGATGCTACCGGCTCGATGGTTCACATCATAATTTTATAGTGCTACCGGCTTGATGGTTCACACTTTGATACTACCGGCTCGATGGTTCATATCATAATCTTATAGTGCTACCGGCTCTTTGGTTCACACTTCGGCGCTACCGGCTCGATGGTTCATGCCTCATTTTATAGTGCTACCGGCTCGATGGTTCACACTTTGACACTCGTCACATACATGTTATGGCACTACCGTCTCGATGGTTCATACCATAACATTCACAAATAAATATGCCATATACACATACGTATAATTACTCCACTCACCTCGAAACGCTCGCACAAATCATGTATGTAAATCGCCCCCAAACGCCACCGAGCAAACCTTTACCTACAATACGCGTATAGGTATACACATAATCAACATACATTCTCTACAAGAGAATTCGACGCAACACCCTTAACCAAGGGTTTATACCTACCTCCACAATCCGCCCATTTAGACACCTAAGTGCAAAGTTCACCTTTTTATACATTTAACGACACCCGAAGGTCCAAACTAACGAGACTAGTTCCCGCGTTCCCGAAATACCAAAATATAACAACTTTAGCCTTTAAACGCATACTATCTCGTATATTACCCAAAAACCCGCTTCATGGTTGACCAAGTTTGACTTTATGGTTAAAATGCCAATTTTAACCCGAAATCATTTCCCACGTTTACATTAAATCAAAAACGCCATTTAACACTTAACAAAAGTGTTTAACATCCCTTTGACCAAAACTAGAGTCATCATCAAGTTTGACCCAACTCAATTTACCCATTTTGACCAAAGTCATAAAAATGCCCAAACTTGCCAATAATCACTAACACAAGTGAAAATGGCCCTAATACACGAATTAAACCAAATCACAAGTGTTAAACACTTAGCTTACCCAATTTGACACATAAACCCTAATTTTGACCCATTTCAAAATTAGTCAACCCAAATACACCCAAAAGGGTTTCAACACTTTCAAAATCACTAAACTAAGTGATTACACC
The DNA here is from genome assembly GCF_046630445.1 of Rutidosis leptorrhynchoides. Taxonomy (NCBI): domain Eukaryota; kingdom Viridiplantae; phylum Streptophyta; class Magnoliopsida; order Asterales; family Asteraceae; genus Rutidosis; species Rutidosis leptorrhynchoides. The sequence continues at coordinate 612,445,258 of NC_092336.1, read as the reverse complement.
CAAAACTAAAGCCTAATCATGGCCAAAACGTCAAACAACCCAAAACCCGCCATGAATAAAAAATAACTAGTTTTCATAAACCCACTTCATCATCTAAATGGGTTTTACAACTAAAAAGCTCAAAACCCTAACTTGAATATCAAAACATAAAGATGAATTTCGGAGTTAGAACTTACCATCACTACCACAACATAGCCGTGAATGAGGAGAACAACTTTAACTCTTGTGACCCGACCCAAAACACTCTTCTTCTTCCCCGATTCGAGCTTTCTCTCTCTAAACCCTTTACTCTCTCTAGGGTTTGGTGTGTGAGTGGGAGGGAAGAAGTGAGAAGGAAATGAGGTTTGGATAGGGTTGGGATCAGTTTTATGGCCAAAAACCCGTCCACATGTGAAATATCAACTTTGCCCTTCATTTAACTCATTAAAAGGCTGAAAAGCATCAGATCGTGCCTATTGTCGCGCCGCGGAGCAAACCCTCCGCGCCGTGGCCCAAAGGGTGATTTTAGATCACTTTTTAAGCTTTCTGGCCCTCAAAATAGGCAATTGTCGTGCCGTGGCCATTCTGGTCGCGCCGCAGCATTTGCCTGTTTCATCCGAACTTCAGCAAACTTTTTTTGGCCATAACTTTTTGACCGTAACTCCATTTTCGATGAATCAAATATCGTTGAAAACGTAATAAGATTTCCTTTATAATGGTAAGGTTTTGAAATATCAACTCAAACTTTATTTGGGGTCGAAAAGGTACGTACACACCTTGTAACTCAAACAACGTCCAGTTTTCTTCGACATTCAAACAAGAAATACGTACACGCTTGGTACACTTCATGCACTCATCGTACCATCATCTTTATACTATTATACAACCAAGTATGAACATTCTAAAGTTCATAACGTACCTTGGACATGTATGATGAAAAACGGGATGTTACAACTCTCCCCCACTTAAATTTGATCACGTCCTCGTGATTCTCGTCACTTAACTAATCTGGACCTACACCCAACGTTCCTCCGACACCCTCTAAACTCGATGTCCATAACAAATCCCAATAACCCTTACATACAACAGGGACCACGCCCTACGATCCTATGAAACATAACCAGGCTCGTCATCTATAAAATCTTCCGTAATTCAAAAATTTCACCACACGCTAATAATCACTAGCGTGCATTACCGCAACCAGCGGTATCTCATACACTCAACGTCAAAATACGGAAAACACCATTATATTCCTTCAAATTTTCTCGGTTACAACTCGCAACAAGCTACATCCATAACCATATCACCCCACACGATCTACTAAATTCACTACGCCGTGAACTAAGTCTTGCATTAATCCAAATCGAGAAGGATCCATGCCTCATTAAAACTCCGTACTTCGTCAATTCATAAACACATCACTCAATCGGTCAATCACGAATGTTCTTCGAATCAAGAACCAACTTCCCCTGTCTGCACCACCAGGTCATTCCTTCAATGAAGAAATCTCGGTATCGCCAACTAATCCCACTGGGGACATAAACTTTCCCATAAATTGATCCGCACACGATCATCAGTCTCTGGATTAATCCAGGACAACAATAATACACCACGTGCTAAACAATACATCCACACTCGATACCGGATTTCTCCCATAAACCCTACAACACGCCCATACAATACGACTTCCTAGTACTAGCATGGAAGCTATTCATGTACTAGAATCCTGCCAATAGCAAATTATCACCACAACAATTCGTAATTCGCCGCATGACCTACAAAATATTCACCAATGCCGGGTGAATCCTCCAACCTAGACCGTCCGCTAAGAATGGTCTCGACATTTTAATGCAACTAACGGGTCACATCACTAGGGAAACACACTCTCGCAAACAAACAACAACCGCGTGTCTCGACGTGAGACAATCAGAACCGGTGCTCCTCGCCTCACAACCATCCACAAAGTGGAATAATCCACTAAAAATCCTCACGATCACGTTTCTCGACAGGGAAAATACAGTATTCACCACCATCTCGAACTCGTACTCACTCGATAGTACTATCCGAGTTTCACACCAACCCAAATTTATATCACGAGAGTACCCACGATAACAGTTACATTCTCTCACTTCTGTGATCTCAAACTTCACACTTGGTCTCATACCGCACTTTGGTACTACAAGACCACCTTACATAAGAAGTCTTACACTTCACTTGATCTAGTACCACGGGAGCTTCCTCGGGCGACAGTAAAAACTCCCCCACTTAGGATTCAGCTCCACATTCTCACCGTCAAGATGATAACATCCTGCGGAATTACCATTCCACAACACACATGATCATTCTCATCACTGATCATAAACACCGAATCACTGCAAATTCACTTTAGGCTTCTCAGAGCCGTCATACAAAATTACCAGAGATGTCGTACACGCGACGACTTTGCACCTTCATACCACAAATTACAATCGACTCCCTTAATTGTTCGCAAAGCGAACTCCACCAATGTCCCACACACGTCTCTATGCCTAAGCATACGTCACCCCGATAAATCAGTCGTGCATCTCAGTCGAGATCACCCGACCTTTCACTCAATGAACCTTTACCAAAAATTGCTCACTCTCATGGAGAAGAGTGACCAATCCGACATAATAATTGCATCGATCGCAATATCAACACTTCATCATAACCTTCGGTCTAACTGACCCTTAAGTCCGTCACCGGCTCACCAGTCATCTTTACCCGTCTAACACTTAAGGGCAACAAACTTCACTCATCCGGCACTTCATAAGAAATATTCACCGCAATGCTCTTAAACTTCGACTTTCGCAACCGTCAAATTACCATCACCCGTCGATCACTATTGTAATCTCCGCTGCTTCTAAGGATATCTCAAGGACTCCCTAGGCATAAAGTGACCACACCATCACCGGAGTTGAACATTACACCAGCAGGAATAAGAAGGCACCTGACGCAGTGTCATGCAAACTCCCACCGCAACCTATCGAGATTTAGAAACTCGATCTTTAGGTTCCATACACCCGATGTCACCCATCTCTCTATGATAATGACCCGAAGTCATACCTACCCGACAAACCTTATGGGTTATTGTCTCATCAAAAGTTACTAGAAATCACACGCTACCCGCAATTTCCACAAGGCCAAATGATATAGCCTCAAGAAACCTTTCATCTAACGCTAAGGGGTGCTTGGAACACCAAGTCTTACACCCTTCCAAATCGGCACAACCACAACTACCTGGGATATTCCGTTAGGAATGTTACCCTATAATCCACAACACACTAACTCAATCATCGTTATACGGGTCCCACTTCCATGAGTTTAACGACCCGAAGACTCCTTGATTCGCAAATCCCAAGGCAACTCACAACAAGAATCCTATCACGATTCTCTAACCACACACTCTACTGAGTGTAACCCAAAACTAAAATCATTAGACTTGTCGTATTCCATTACGGAATTCAAGTCCTCGTCGCACACACGCAAACGTAAATCGGTCATCCTAGTTACGATGGGTAACTAAAACCAATAACAATCTTAACAGCGCACCCACTACTTAGGGTGACTAAGCGCGCACCAAACTCGTGAGTTGGCTCACTCACTTAACTAACCGAATCCACTGTAATACTTCCCGACTCACAGAGAACCCGATGTGACAATAAGTATATCACTCGAGACCACTATATCCTAGGAACCAATAAAAGATTCCTAACTCGTCCCGATTCTACCCCAACCATGCCTCGTTTCCTCCGCTCGGTAGTCGTCATGTCATGCTTGGTGTCAAGATACATGTTCGTAATAATGGTGATCGGTCACTATTACAAATGCGTACCTTACCATTTTCACATGGTCACACAAAGTACTTTACCCGGACTGACGCAACATTCACACAAAATAACACACGATAATTCCTAGTACCCGAATGACCAAAGTCCTTACCGCGAACTTGATCACTCAAACTGCCAAATATTTGAATCTCTCCAATAGATTCGTCTCTAGGACACTGCAGCAATAGATACCTGTATATATACACCTATATACAATATAATAATAAATATACACAAGTACACCGCACAACAAGTCAACCTACAACCTAGGTGACTATCACTAAAACAACGTCCAAGTTCGCCTACTTACATTAGGCACTAGCAATCTAAGACACTAATTTACACACGAAATAAGGCCCCACATAATCACGCTTTGGACAATCACAAGTCCTAGTTAGTCACCTACTCTAAGGCACTAACAAATCTCAAACCGACCCGTATTCCTACAAGTCCCGCAAATAACACAACACTGTCAATAAGTCTAAGACTAGGTACCTATTCCAAGGTTACCTAAATCCCTTAGACTATGCTCTGATACCACTTGAAACAACCCCAATCTGTTTAACCAAGAACGGGGTACATTTTTTTTTTAATAAGTTAGGTCCCAGTATTACACAATATTTCCAACTCTGTTTTAACCAAAAACATAACATCGTGACATTACATTTAACAACTTACAATGACCCTTGGTATCCAAATAACACCTTACAAAAGCATTTGTAATAATAATCCAATTACACAAACACGGGTTAATACTCAATAACCCAACCCAATACCAAGAGCATAATTCCGGGGACTACCAAATCCCCAAACCGCATCCAAATCATCCAAAAGCTACCCCATCGAGCCAAGTGCTCCTACTCATCTAGTCTAACAACTAGCTAGCTTCACAATCTCAAACCCTATAAAAAGTAAACAACGAAAGGGGTAAGCTTAAAGCTTAGTGAGTGCAATAGTTATACGTATACATATATAACCTACTTACTTGCAACCACTTACACAATACCGCATACAAACTTGTAACTCAAATAGCATGTCATCATACTCATATTACTAACAAGTTGTACAATATCATAAAACCGCATTAGCATATACTCATCACAATATATATATATATATATATATATATATATATATATATATATATATATATATATATATATATATATATATATATATATATATATATATATATGCTAAACAATCAACAAACCCCCATATGGTTAACCATAACGCTATGGTGCTACCGGCTCGATGGTTCACACCATACGCATTTGAGTCATACTCTTTTATAGTGCTACCGGCTCGATGGTTCACACTTTGTTTTATAGTGCTACCGGCTCGTGGTTCACACTTTGATGCTACCGGCTCGATGGTTCACATCATAATTTTATAGTACTACCGGCTCGATGGTTCACACTTTGATACTACCGACTCGATGGTTCATATCATAATTTTATAGTGCTACCGGTTCTTTGGTTCACACTTCGGCGCTACCGGCTCGATGGTTCACGCCTCATTTTATAGTGCTACCGGCTTGATGGTTCACACTTTGACACTCGTCACATACATGTTATGGCACTACCTGCTCGATGGTTCATACCATAACATTCACAAATAAATACGTCATATACACATACGTATAATTACTCCACTCACCTCGAAACGCCCGCACAAATCATGTATGTTAATCGCCTCCAAACACCACCGAGCAAACCTTTACCTATAATACGCGTATAGGTATACACATAATCAACATACATTCTCTACAAGAGAATTCGATGCAACACCCTTAACCAAGGGTTTATACCTACCTCCACAATCCGCCTATTTAGACACCTAAGTGCAAAGTTCACCTTTTTATACATTTAACGACACCCGAAGGTCCAAACTAACGAGACTAGTTCCCGCATTCCCGAAATACCAAAATACAACAACTTTAGCCTTTAAACGCATACTATCTCGTATATTACCAAAAAAACTGGTTTATGGTTGACCAAGTTTGACTTTATGGTTAAAATGCCAATTTTAACCCGAAATCATTTTCCACGTTTACATTCAATCAAAAACGCTATTTAACACTTAACAAAAGTGTTTAACATCTGTTAAGTGTTTAACATCCCTTTGACCAAAACTAGAGTCATCATCAAGTTTGACCCAACTCAATTTACCCATTTTGACCAAAGTCATAAAAATGCCCAAACTAGCCAATAATCACTAACACAAGTGAAAATGACCCTAATACACTAATTAAACCAAATCACAAGTGTTAAACACTTAGCTTACCCAATTTGACACATAAACCCTAATTTTGACCCATTTCAAAATTAGTCAACCCAAATACACCCAAAAGGGTTTCAACACTTTCAAAATCACTAAACTAAGTGATTACACCCAAAACTAAAGCCTAATCATGGCCAAAACGTCAAACAACCCAAAATCCGCCATGAATAAAAAATAACTAGTTTCCATAAACCCAATTCATCATCTAAATGGGTTTTAGTTACAACTAAAAAGCTCAAAACCCTAACTTGAATATCAAAACATAAAGATGAATTTCGGAGTTAGAACTTACCATCACTACCATAACGTAGCCGTGAATGAGGAGAACAACTTTAACTCTTGTGACCCGACCCAAAACACTCTTCTTCTTTCCCGATTCGAGCTTTCTCTCTCTAAACCCTTTACTCTCTCTCTAGGGTTTGGTGTGTGAGTGGGAGGGAAGAAATGAGAAGGAAATGAGGTTTGGATAGGGTTGGGATCAGTTTTATGGCCAAAAACCCGTCCACATGTGAAATACCAACTTTGCCCTTCATTTAACTCATTAAAAGGCTGAAAAGCATCAGATCGTGCTTATTGTCGCGTCGCGAAGCAAACCCTCCGCGACGTGGCCCAAAGGGTGATTTTAGATCACTTTTTAAGCTTTCTGGCCCTCAAAATAGGCAACTGTCGCACCGTGGCCATTCTGGTCGCGCCGCAGCATTTGCCTGTTTCATCCGAACTTCAGCAAACTTGTTTTGGCCATAACTTTTTGACCGTAACTCCATTTTTGATGAATCAAATATCGTTAGAAACGTAATAAGATTTCCTTTCTAATGGCCAGGTTTTGAAATATCAACTCAAACTTTATTTGGGGTCGAAAAGGTACGTACACACCTTGTAACTCAAACAACGTCCAGTTTTCTTCGACATTCGAACAAGAAACACGTACACGCTTGGTAGACTTCATGCACTCATCGTACCATCATATTTATACTATTATACAACCAAGTATGAACATTCTAAAGTTCATCACGTACCTTGGACATGTATGATGAAAAACGGGATGTTACATGTAGTGACCCGAACTTTTCCATGTTTATATATATATTAAATGAAATTGTTATTTACATGATTAAGTGTTTCCAACATGTTAAGCAATCTAACTTGTTAAGACTTGATTAATTGAAATAGGTTTCATATAGACAATTGACCACCCAAGTTGACCGGTGATTCACGAACATTAAAACTTGTAAAAACTATACGATGACATATATATGGTTATATATATAGTTAACATGATTTTATTATGAGTATGTATCTCATTAGGTATTTTAACAATGAGTTATATACATAAAAATGAGACTATTAATTTAAGAAACTCGAAAACGATATATATAACGATTATCGTTATAACAACGTCTTACTAGGTACATATGAATCATATTAAGATATTGATACACTTGGTTAATTATGTTAAATGATAAGCAAATATATTATTAAGTGTATTAACAATGAAATACATATGTAAAAATAAGACTACTAACTTAATGATTTCGAAACGAGACATATATGTAACGATTATCATTGTAACGACATTTAACTGTATATATATCATACTAAGATATATTATATATCATAATATCATGATAATATAACAATTTAACATCTCATTTGTTATAATAAACAATGGGTTAACAACATTCAACAAGATCGTTAACCTAAAGGTTTCAAAACAACATTTACATGTAACGACTAACGATGACTTAACGACTCAGTTAAAATGTATATACATGTAGTGTTTTAATATGTATTCATACACTTTTGAAAGACTTCAAGACACTTATAAAAATACTTCTACTTAACAAAAATGCTTACAATTACATCCTCGTTCAGTTTCATCAACAATTCTACTCGTATGCACCCGTATTCGTACTCGTACAATACACAGCTTTTAGATGTATGTACTATTGGTATATACACTCCAATGATCAGCTCTTAGCAGCCTATGTGAGTCACCTAACACATGTGGGAACCATCATTTGGCAACTAGCATGAAATATCTCATAAGATTACAAAAATATGAGTAATCATTCATGACTTATTTACATGAAAACAAAATTACATATCCTTTATATCTAATCCATACACCAACGACCAAAAACACCTAAAAATACTTTCATTCTTCAATTTTATTCATCTAATTGATCTCTCTCAAGTTCTATCTTCAAGTTCTAAGTGTTCTTCATAAATTCCAAAAGTTCTAGTTTCATAAAATCAAGAATACTTCCAAGATTGCAAGTTTACTTCCAAGTTTTCTAAATCCATTCCAAGTAATCATCCAAGATCAAGAAACCTTTGTTACTTACAGTAGGTTATCTTTTTAATACAAGGTAATAATCATATTCAAACTTTAATTCAATTTCTATAACTATAACAATCTTATTTCGAGTGGAAATCTTACTTGAAATTGTTTTCGTGTCATGATTCTGCTTCAAGAACTTTCAAGCCATCCAAGGATCCTTTGAAGCTAGATCTATTTTTCTCATTTCTAGTAGGTTTATCCAAGGAACTTGAGGTAGTAATGATGTTCATAACATCATTCAATTCATACATATAAAGCTATCTTATTCGAAGGTTTAAACTTGTAATCACTAGAACATAGTTTAGTTAATTCTAAACTTGTTCGCAAATAAAAGTTAATCCTTCTAAATTGACTTTTAAAATCAACTAAACACATGTTCTATATCTATATGATATGCTAACTTAATGATTTAAAACCTGGAAACACGAAAAACACCGTAAAACCGGATTTACGCCGTCGTAGTAACACCGCGGGCTGTTTTGGGTTAGTTAATTAAAAACTATGATAAACTTTGATTTAAAAGTTGTTATTCTGAGAAAATGATTTTTATTATGAACATGAAACTATATCCAAAAATTATGGTTAAACTCAAAGTGGAAGTATGTTTTCTAAAATGGTCATCTAGACGTCGTTCTTTCGACTGAAATGACTACCTTTACAAAAACGACTTGTAACATATTTTTCTGACTATAAACCTATACTTTTTCTGTTTAGATTTCTAAAATAGAGTTCAATATGAAACCATAGCAATTTTATTCACTCAAAACGGATTTAAAATGAAGAAGTTATGGGTAAAACAAGATTGGATAATTTTTCTCATTTTAGCTACGTGAAAATTGGTAACAAATCTATTCCAACCATAACTTAATCAACTTGTATTGTATATTATGTAATCTTGAGATACCATAGACACGTATACAATGTTTCGACCTATCATGTCGACACATCTATATATATTTCGGAACAACCATAGACACTCTATATGTGAATGTTGGAGTTAGCTATACAGGGTTGAGGTTGATTCCAAAATATATATAGTTTGAGTTGTGATCAATACTGAGATACGTATACACTGGGTCGTGGATTGATTCAAGAAAATATTTATCGATTTATTTCTGTACATCTAACTGTGGACAACTAGTTGTAGGTTACTAACGAGGACAGCTGACTTAATAAACTTAAAACATCAAAATATATTAAAAGTGTTGTAAATATATTTTGAACATACTTTGATATATATGTATATATTGTTATAGGTTCGTGAATCAACCAGTGGCCAAGTCTTACTTCCCGACGAAGTAAAAATATGTGAAAGTGAGTTATAGTCCCACTTTTAAAATCTAATATTTTTGGGATGAGAATACATGCAGGTTTTATAAATGATTTACAAAATAGACACAAGTACGTGAAACTACATTCTATGGTTGAATTATCGAAATCGAATATGCCCCTTTTTATTAAGTCTGGTAATCTAAGAATTAGGGAACAGACACCCTAATTGACGCGAATCCTAAAGATAGATCTATTGGGCCTAACAAACCCCATCCAAAGTACCAGATGCTTTAGTACTTCGAAATTTATATAATATCCGAAGGGTGTCCCGGAATGATGGGGATATTCTTATATATGCATCTTGTTAATGTCGGTTACCAGGTGTTCACCATATGAATGATTTTTATCTCTATGTATGGGATGTGTATTGAAATATGAAATCTTGTGGTCTATTGTTACGATTTGATATATATAGGTTAAACCTATAACTCACCAACATTTTTGTTGACGTTTTAAGCATGTTTATTCTCAGGTGAATACTAAGAGCTTCCGCTGTTGCATACTAAAATAAGGACAAGATTTGGAGTCCATGTTTGTATGATATTGTGTAAAAACTGCATTCAAGAAACTGATTTCGATGTAACATATTTGTATTGTAAACCATTATGTAATGGTCGTGTGTAAACAGGATATTTTAGATTATCATTATTTGATAATCTACGTAAAGCTTTTTAAACTTTTATTTATGAAATAAAGGTTATGGTTTGTTTTAAAAATGAATGCAGTCTTTGAAAAACGTCTCATATAGAGGTCAAAACCTCGCAACGAAATCAATTAATATGGAACGTTTTTAATCAATAAGGACATTTCAGTTGGTATCCGAGCGTTGGTCTTAGAGAACCAGAAATTTGCATTAGTGTGTCTTATCGAGTTTGTTAGGATGCATTAGTGAGTCTGGACTTCGACCGTGTTTTCTTTAAAAATGATTGCTTAACATTTTTGTTGGAAACTATATATTATTAACATGTATATATTATGTGATATATTAATCTCTTAACATGTTTGATATTGTGTGATAGATGTCTACCTCTAGCACAAATCCCATTGACTCACCTAATAATAACGAAGAGTCGAATATATATTGGACTGATTCACAAGTTCCCGAAGAAGAACCGGAAGAAGAATCAGAACCGGAAGAAGAATCAGAACCGGAAAGGGAGGAACCGGAGGAGGAAATAGAACCGGTGGGGGAAATAATAAAACGGTTAAGTAAAAGAAAATCCTCAACCAACCGACCAAGGTTAATTATGGTCAATGGTGTTTCCGCCAAGGAAGCAAAATATTGGGAGGATTACCAATTCTCCGATGAATCAGATTCCGACGAGAATTCCGATGATGTTATAGAAATTACCCCAACTGAATTTAAAAAGGCAAAAGAAAATAATAAGGGAAAGAGCATAAAAATAGAGAAATCTAATTCCAACCCCGATGAACTTTATATGTATCGTCAACCCCCGAAGCCCTTAAGTTGTAACAATGACCCGGGAACCTCTAAACCACCAGGTTTTTCTAAACTGTTGTGGAAAACGACATATATCCCTAGAAACTTGGCAAAACGAACCAAAACCAAAGAAGAAGAAACGAGCGAGTCGGAATAAGATAGTTGTATTCGTGTGGTGTAATATATGTAATATAGTGTGCTTATGCTTTATGATATATGTAAAAATTGCTTGTATTAATAAGTATTTTTTTTTATTATGAATCTAACTCTTGTCAATTTTACAGTATAAAAACACAAAATGGATAGACAACCCAATATTTTAAGAGACCTACCCGGAGACATGATTGATGAAATCTTGTCTAGAGTCGGTCAGAATTCTTCGGCACAACTATTTACGGCGAAATCAGTTTGTAAGACATTCGAAGAACGTTCCAAGAATGTCTTGGTTTATAAGAGACTTTTGTTTGAAAGATGGGGGATATCACATTGGGAAACCCATAAGCTACGATGTGTTTACTTTGACGCATATATTTCGGGGATCCCAAATGCTATTTTACGCAACGGGTTAAGAAATTATTTTGACTCAATGTATCTAAATATAGGACTTCATGATTTAGAAAAAGCGGCTAACATGCAACATAAAGAAGCATGCTATGCTTACGGGTTAGTAATGTTCGCTTCTCATCAAAGTGAGAAAAAGAACATCGGGCTACAACTATTAAACAAAACGTTCCCACAAGTGACGGAGTCGGTAATTGGGGTAAGAAATGAGGTTTTTAGGTTATTACGAGACTGTTGGTCATTACGTAACCCTCGTCCCTTTGACGACGTTACAACACGCTGTCTTATCAACGGCCATAACGGTTAAGTTCCACAAGACCAAGGATGGGAAGTAGTCCTAGTAAAACCAGAATGCATGACTTGTTTCTGGACGTATGAATTACGTGTCTTTATTGCCTTTGCTGAACGACTTGTGTACTAGCTAGAATTATCTTCACAACTATCTTGTATCAAAGTTATTGTGTGCTATATTTCATGCTTTATGTAAAATAAGCGGTATTGTAAGTTTGTAAAATATTGTATAAAAGTTTGAACGCGAAATATTATTATAATCAGTTTTTCATATAGAATTGTAGTAGTTGAATTGTATATTAGCTACTAAGTATGAACTTAACGGGTAGGTACTACCCGAATTTAAACTTATAAAACGCTAATATGAAGAAAAAGCTTTTATAAATGAGTTCATATTATGCTACGAAATACTATTAACTACTCTTAATATTCTGTATGATTAACTTGTTCCATTTGACTATTTTGAAGGAAATGGCACCGACTACTCGACACACCGTGAATATGAATGAAGAGGAATTCCGTACTTTTCTAGCTTCAAACATAGCCGCAGTACAGGCTGCACTACATACCAACAATAACCTTGGATCTAGCAGTACAGGAAATCGTGTAGGATGCACCTACAAAGAATTCACTGCCTGCAAACCTTTGGAATTTGATGGAACCGAAGGACTGATCGGATTGAAACGGTGGACCGAGTGTAGTGACCCGAACTTTTCCATGTTTATATATATTAATTGAGATTGATATTTACATGATTAAATGTTTCCAACATGTTAAGCAATCAAACTTGTTAAGACTTGATTAATTGAAATAGGTTTCATATAGACAATTGACCACCCAAGTTGACCGGTGATTCACGAACGTTAAAACTTGTAAAAACTATATGATGACATATATATGGTTATATATATAGTTAACATTATATTATGATAAGTAAATATATCATTAAGTATATTAACAATGAACTACATATGTAAAAACAAGACTACTAACTTAATGATTTTGAAACGAGACATATATGTAACGATTATCGTTGTAATGACATTTAATGTATATATATCATATTAAGAGATATTCGTACATCATAATATCATGATAATATAATAATTTAAAATCTCTTTTGATATTATAAACATTGGGTTAACAACATTTAACAAGATCGTTAACCTAAAGGTTTCAAAACAACATTTACATGTAACGACTAACGATGACTTAACGACTCAGTTAAAATGTATATACATGTAGTGTTTTAATATGTATTTATAAAATTTTGAAAGACTTCAATACAGTTACCAAAATACTTCTACTTAACAAAAATACTTACAATTACATCCTCGTTCAGTTTCATCAACAATTCTACTCGTATGCACCCGTATTCGTACTCGTACAATACACAGCTTTTAGATGTATGTACTATTGGTATATACACTCCAATGATCAGCTCTTAGCAGCCCATGTGAGTCACCTAACACATGTGGGAACCATCATTTGGCAACTAGCATGAAATATCTCATAAAATTACAAAAATATGAGTAATCATTCATGACTTATTTACATGAAAACAAAATTACATATCCTTTATATCTAATCCATACACCAACGACCAAAAACACCTACAAACACTTTCATTCTTCAATTTTCTTCATCTAATTGATCTCTCTCAAGTTCTATCTTCAAGTTTTAAGTGTTCTTCATAAATTCCAAAAGTTCTAGTTTCATAAAATCAAGAATACTTTCAAGTTTGCTAGCTCACTTCCAATCTTGTAAGGTGATCATCCAACCTCAAGAAATCTTTGTTTCTTACAGTAGGTTATCATTCTAATGCAAGGTAATAATCATATTCAAACTTTGGTTCAATTTCTATAACTATAACAATCTTATTTCAAGTGATGATCTTACTTGAACTTGTTTTCGTGTCATGATTCTGCTTCAAGAACTTCGAGCCATCCAAGGATCCATTGAAGCTAGATCCATTTTTCTCTTTTCCAGTAGGTTTATCCAAGGAAATTAAGGTAGTAATTATGTTCATAACATCATTCGATTCATACATATAAAGCTATCTTATTCGAAGGTTTAAACTTGTAATCACTAGAACATAGTTTAGTTAATTCTAAACTTGTTCGCAAACAAAAGTTAATCCTTCTAACTTGACTTTTAAAATCAACTAAACACATGTTCTATATCTATATGATATGCTAACTTAATGATTTAAAACCTGGAAACACGAAAAACACCGTAAAACCAGATTTACGCCGTCGTAGTAACACCGCGGGCTGTTTTGGGTTAGTTAATTAAAAACTATGATAAACTTTGATTTAAAAGTTGTTATTCTGAGAAAATGATTTTTATTATGAACATGAAACTATATCCAAAAATTATGGTTAAACTCAAAGTGGAAGTATGTTTTCTAAAATGGTCATCTAGACGTCGTTCTTTCGACTGAAATGACTACCTTTACAAAAACAACTTGTAACTTATTTTTCCGACTATAAACCTATACTTTTTCTGTTTAGATTCATAAAATATAGTTCAATATGAAACCATAGCAATTTGATTCACTCAAAACGGATTTAAAATGAAGAGTTATGGGTAAAACAAGATTGGATAATTTTTCTCATTTTAGCTACGTGAAAATTGGTAACAAATCTATTCCAACCATAACTTAATCAACTTGTATTGTATATTATGTAATCTTGAGATACCATAGACACGTATACAATGTTTCGACCTATCATGTTGACACATCTATATATATTTCGGAACAACCTTAGACACTCTATATGTGAATGTTGGAGTTAGCTATACAGGGTTGAGGTTGATTCCAAAATATATATAGTTTGAGTTGTGATCAATACTGAGATACGTATACACTGGGTCGTGGATTGATTCAAGATAATATTTATCGATTTATTTCTGTACATCTAACTGTTGACAACTAGTTGTAGGTTACTAACGAGGACAACTGACTTAATAAACTTAAAACATCAAAATATATTAAAAGTGTTGTAAATATATTTTGAACATACTTTGATATATATGTATATATTGTTATAGGTTCGTGAATCAACCAGTGGCCAAGTCTTACTTCCCGACGAAGTAAAAATCCGTGAAAGTGAGTTATAGTCCCACTTTTAAAATCTAATATTTTTGGGATGAGAATACATGCAGGTTTTATAAATGATTTACAAAATAGACACAAGTACGTGAAACTACATTCTATGGTTGAATTATCGAAATCGAATATGCCCCTTTTTATTAAGTCTGGTAATCTAAGAATTAGGGAACAGACACCCTAATTGACCCGAATCCTAAAGATAGATCTATTGGGCCTAACAAACCCCATCCAAAGTACCGGATGCTTTAGTACTTCGAAATTTATATCATATCCGAAGGGTGTCCCGGAATGATGGGGATATTCTTATATATGCATCTTGTTAATGTCGGTTACCAGGTGTTCACCATATGAATGATTTTTATCTCTATGTATGGGATGTGTATTGAAATATGAAATCTTGTGGTCTATTATTATGATTTGATATATATAGGTTAAACCTATAACTCACCAACATTTTTGTTGACGTTTTAAGCATGTTTATTCTCAGGTGATTATTAAGAGCTTCCGCTGTCGCATACTTAAATAAGGACGAGATTTGGAGTCCATGCTTGTATGATATTGTGTAAAAACTGCATTCAAGAAACTTATTTTGTTGTAACATATTTGTATTGTAAACCATTATGTAATGGTCGTGTGTAAACAGGATATTTTAGATTATCATTATTTGATAATCTACGTAAAGTTTTTTTTAAACCTTTATTGATGAAATAAAGGTTATGGTTTGTTTTAAAATGAATGCAGTCTTTGAAAAACGTCTCATGTAGAGGTCAAAACCTCGCAACGAAATCAATTAATATGGAACGTTTTTAATCAATAAGAATGGGACATTTCAGTTGGTATCCGAGCGTTGGTCTTAGAGAACCAGAAAATTTGCATTAGTGTGTCTTATCGAGTTTGTTAGGATGCATTAGTGAGTCTGGACTTCGACCGTGTTTTCTTTAAAAATGATTGCTTAACATTTTTGTTGGAAACTATATATTTTTAACATATGAATATTATGTGATATATTAACCTCTTAACGTGTTTGATATTATGTGATAGATGTCTACCTTTAGAACAAGTCCCATTGACTCACCTAATAATAATGAAGAGTCAAATGTAAATTGGAATGATTCGTGGACTGATTCACAAGTTCCCGAAGAGGAACCGGAAGAAGAGTCGGAACCGGAAGAAGAATCGGAAACGGAAGAAGAATCGGAACCGGATGAAGAAATAGAACCGGTGGGGGAAATAATAAAACGGTTAAGTAAAAGAAAATCCTCAACCAACCGACCAAGGTTAATTATGGTCAATGGTGTTTCCGCCAAGGAAGCAAAATATTGGGAGGATTACCAATTCTCCGATGAATCGGATTCTGACGAGAATTCCGATGATGTTATAGAAATTACCCCAACTGAATTTAAAAAGGCAAAAGAAAATAATAAGGGAAAGGGCATAAAAATAGAGAAATCTAATTCCAACCCCGATGAACTTTATATGTATCGTCGACCCCCGAAGTCCTTAAGTTGTAACAATGACCCGGGAACCTCTAAACCACCAGGTTTTTCTAAACCAATGTGGAAAACGACGGCTCGTATTAGGGGAACATCATATATCCCTAGAAACTTGGCAAAACGAACCAAAACCGAAGAAGAAGAAGAAACAAGCGAGTCGGAATAAGATAGTTGTATTCGTGTGGTGTAAAATATGTAATATAGTGTGCTTATGCTTTATGATATATGTAAAAATTGCTTGTATTAATAAGTATTTTTTTTTATGAATCTAACTCTTGTCTATTTTACAGTATAAAAACACAGAATGGATAGACAACCCAATATTTTAAGAGACCTACCCGAAGACATGATTGATGAAATCTTGTCTAGAGTCGGTCAGAATTCTTCGGCACAACTATTTACGGCAAAATCAGTTTGTAAGACATTCGAAGAACGTTCCAAGAATGTCTTTGTTTATAAGAGACTTTCGTTTGAAAGATGGGGGTATCACATTGGGAAACCCATAAGTTACGCTGTGTTTACTTTGACGCGTATATTGCGGGGAACCCAAATGCTATTTTACGCAACGGGTTAAGAAATTATTTTGACTCAATGTATCCGAATATAGGACTTCGTGATTTAGAAAAGGCGGCTAACATGCAACATAAAGAAGCATGCTATGCTTACGGGTTAGTAATGTTCGCTTCTCACCAAAGTGAGAAAAAGAACATCGGGCTACAACTATTAAACAAAATGTTCCCACAAGTGACGGAGTCGGTAATTGGGGTAAGAAATGAGGTTTTTAGGTTATTACGGGACTGTTGGACATTACGTAACCCTCGTCCCTTTGACGACGTTACAACACGCTGTCTTATCAACGGCCATAACGGTTATGTTCCACAAGACCAAGGATGGGAAGTAATCCTAGTAAAACCAGAATGCATGACTTGTTTCTGGACGTATGAATTACGTGTCTTTATTGCCTTTGCTGAACGACTTATGTACTAGCTAGAATTATCTTCACAACCATCTTGTATCAAATTTATTGTGTGCTATATTTCATGCTATATGTAAAATAAGCGGTATTGTAAGTTTGTAAAATATTATGTAAAAGTTTGAACGCGAAATATTATTATAATCAGTTTTTCATATAGAATTGTAGTAGTTGAATTGTATATTAGCTACTAAGTATGAACTTAACGGGTATGTACTACCCGAATTTAAACTTATAAAACGCTAATATGAAGAAAAAACTTTTATAAATGAGTTCATATTATGCTACGAAATACTATTAACTACTCTTAATATTCTGTATGATTAACTTGTTCCATTTGACTATTTTGAAGGAAATGGCACCGACTACTCGACACACCGTGATTATGAATGAAGAGGAATTCCGTACTTTTCTAGCTTCAAACATAGCCGCAGTACAGGCTGCGCTACATATCAACAATAACCTTGGATCTAGCAGTACAGGAAATCGTGTAGGATACACCTACAAAGAATTCACTGCCTGCAAACCTTTGAAATTTGATGGAACCGAAGGACCGATCGGATTGAAACGGTGGACCGAGAAGGTCGAATTGGTGTTTGCCATAAGTAAGTGTACTGAAGAGGACAAAGTGAAGTACGCTACGCATACCTTCACAGGTTCTGCGTTAACATGGTGGAATACCTATCTAGAGCAAGTGGGACAAGATGATGCGTACGCACTACCTTGGTCAGCATTCAAGCACTTGATGAACGAGAAGTACCGTCCCCGAACCGAGGTCAATAAGCTCAAGACAGAACTTAGAGGGTTACGAACCCAAGGATTTGATATTACCACATACGAAAGATGATTCACAGAATTGTGCCTATTGTGTCCGGGTGCATTCGAAGATGAGGAAGAGAAGATTGACGCGTTTGTGAAAGGATTACCGGAAAGAATCCAAGAAGATATAAGTTCACACGAGCCCGCCTCCATACAACAGGCATGTAGAATGGCTCACAAACTAGTGAACCAGATTGCAGAAAGAATTAAAGAACAAACTGCTGAAGAGGCCAATGTGAAGCAAGTCAAAAGAAAGTGGGAGGAAAACGGTGATAAGAATCACCAATACAACAACAACAGCAATTACAACAATAATCGCAACAATTATCCCAACAATCGCAACATCAATCGCAACTACAACAAACTGCCCAACAACAACAACAACAACAACAACAACAACAGCAGCAACTACAACAATCATCCCAACAACAATAATAACCGCAACAACAACAACAATCAGAAGCAGCTATGCCAAAGGTGTGAAAAGTATCACTCGGGGTTCTGCACCAAATTTTGCAACAAGTGTAAAAGAAATGGTCATAGCGCGGCAAAGTGTGAGGTCTACGGACCAGGAGTTAATAGAGCGAAAGGAACAAATGGTGTCGGAACGAGTAATGGCGGAGCAAGTAGTGTCAGAGCAAGTTATGCCAATGTAGTTTGTTATAAATGTGGAAAACCGGGCCACATTATTAGAAATTGCCCGAACCAGGAGAACACGAATGGACAAGGCCGCGGAAGAGTTTTCAATATTAATGCGGCAGAGGCACAGGAAGACCCAGAACTTGTTACGGGTACGTTTCTTATTGACAATAAATCTGCTTACGTTTTATTTGATTCGGGTGCGGATAGAAGCTATATGAGTAGAGATTTTTGTGCTAAATTAAGTTGTCCATTGACGCCTTTGGATAGTAAATTTTTACTCGAATTAGCAAATGGTAAATTAATTTCAGCAGATAATATATGTCGGAATCGAGAAATTAAACTGGTTAGCGAAACATTTAAGATTGATTTGATACCAGTAGAGTTAGGGAGTTTTGATGTGATAATCGGTATGGACTGGTTGAAAGAAGTGAAAGCAGGGATCGTTTATTACAAAAATGCAATTCGCATTATACGAGAAAAAGGAAAACCCTTAATGGTGTACGGAGAAAAGGGCAACACGAAGCTACATCTTATTAGTAATTTGAAGGCACAAAAACTAATAAGAAAAGGTTGCTAAGCTGTTCTAGCACACGTCGAGAAAGTACAAACTGAAGAAAAGAGCATCAATGATGTTCCCATTGCAAAAGAATTTCCCGATGTATTTCCGAAAGAATTACCGGGATTACCCCCACATCGATCCGTTGAATTTCAAATAGATCTTGTACCAGGAGCTGCACCAATAGCTCGTGCTCCTTACAGACTCGCACCCAGCGAGATGAAAGAACTACAAAGCCAATTACAAGAACTTTTAGAGCGTGGTTTCATTCGACCAAGCACATCACCGTGGGGAGCTCCTGTTTTGTTTGTCAAGAAGAAAGATGGTACATTCAGGTTGTGTATCGACTACCGAGAGTTGAACAAACTTACCATCAAGAACCGCTACCCACTACCGAGAATCGACGACTTATTTGATCAACTACAAGGCTCGTCTGTTTATTCAAAGATTGACTTACGTTCTGGGTATCATCAAATGCGGGTGAAAGAAGATGATATTCCAAAAACTGCTTTCAGAACACGTTACGATCATTACGAGTTTATGGTCATGCCGTTTGGTTTAACTAATGCACCAGCTGTGTTCATGGACCTTATGAACCGAGTGTGTGGACCATACCTTGACAAGTTTGTCATTGTTTTCATTGATGACATACTTATTTACTCAAAGAATGACCAAGAACACGGTGAACATTTGAGAAAGGTGTTAGAAGTATTGAGGAAGGAAGAATTGTACGCTAAGTTTTCAAAGTGTGAATTTTGGTTGGAAGAAGTTCAATTCCTCGGTCACATAGTGAACAAAGAAGGTATTAAGGTGGATCCGGCAAAGATCGAAACTGTTGAAAAGTGGGAAACCCCGAAAACTCCGAAACACATACGCCAGTTTTTAGGACTAGCTGGTTACTACAGAAGGTTCATCCAAGACTTTTCCAGAATAGCAAAACCCTTGACTGCATTAACGCATAAAGGGAAGAAATTTGAATGGAAGGATGAACAAGAGAAGGCATTTCAATTATTGAAGAAAAAGCTAATTACGGCACCTATATTGTCATTGCCTGAAGGGAATGATGATTTTGTAATTTATTGTGACGCATCAAAGCAAGGTCTTGGTTGTGTATTAATGCAACGAACGAAGGTGATTGCTTATGCGTCTAGACAATTGAAGATTCACGAGCAAAATTATACGACGCATGATTTGGAATTAGGCGCGGTTGTTTTTGCATTAAAGACTTAGAGGCACTACTTATATGGGGTCAAAAGTATTATATATACCGACCAGAAAAGTCTTCAACACATATTTAATCAGAAACAACTGAATATGAGGCAGCGTAGGTGGATTGAATTGTTGAATGATTACGACTTTGAGATTCGTTACCACCCGGGAAAGGCAAATGTGGTAGCCGACGCCTTGAACAGAAAGGACAGAGAACCCATTCGAGTAAAATCTATGAATATAATGATTCACACTAACCTTACTACTCAAATAAAGGAGGCGCAACAAGGAGTTTTAAAAGAGGGAAATTTAAAGGATGAAATACCCAAAGGATCAGAGAAGCATCTTAATATTCGGGAAGACGGAACCCGGTATAGGGCTGAAAGAATTTGGGTACCAAAATTTGGAGATATGAGAGAAATGGTACTTAGAGAAGCTCATAAAACCAGATACTCAATACATCCTGGAACAGGGAAAATATACAAGGATCTTAAGAAACATTTTTGGTGGCCAGGTATGAAAACCGATATTGCTAAATATGTAGGAGAATGTTTGACGTGTTCTAAGGTCAAAGCTGAACATCAGAAACCATCAGGTCTACTACAACAACCTGAAATCCCGGAATGGAAATGGGAAAACATTACCATGGATTTCATTACTAAATTGCCAAGGACTGCAAGTGGTTATGATACTATTTGGGTAATAGTTGATCGTCTCACCAAGTCAGCACACTTCCTGCCAATAAGAGAAGATGACAAGATGGAGAAGTTAGCACGACTGTATTTGAAGGAAGTCATCTCCAGACATGGAATACCAATCTCTATTATCTCTGATAGAGATGGCAGATTTATTTCAAGATTCTGGCAGACATTGCAGCAAGCATTGGGAACTCGTCTAGACATGAGTACTGCCTATCATCCACAAACTAATGGGCAGAGCGAAAGGACGATACAAACGCTTGAAGACATGCTACGAGCTTGTGTTATTGATTTCGGAAACAGTTGGGATCGACATCTACCGTTAGCAGAATTTTCCTACAACAACAGCTACCATTCAAGCATTGAGATGGCGCCGTTTGAAGCACTTTATGGTAGAAAGTGCAGGTCTCCGATTTGTTGGAGTGAAGTGGGGGATAGACAGATTACGGGTCCGGAGATAATACAAGAAACTATCGAGAAAATCATCCAAATTCAACAAAGATTGAAAACCGCCCAGAGTCGACAAAAGAGCTACGCGGACAGTAAAAGAAAAGATATAGAGTTTGAAATTGGAGAAATGGTCATGCTTAAGGTTTCACCTTGGAAAGGCGTTGTTCGATTTGGTAAACGGGGGAAACTAAATCCAAGGTACATTGGACCATTCAAGATTATAAATCGTGTCGGACCAGTAGCTTACCAACAGGAGCTACCTCAACAACTCGCGGCTGACATAACACTTTCCACATCTCAAATTTGAAGAAATGTTTTGCTAAAGAAGATCTCACTATTCCGTTGGACGAAATCCAAATCAATGAAAAACTTCAATTCATTGAAGAACCCGTCAAAATAATGGATCGTGAGGTTAAGAGACTTAAACAAAACAAGATACCGATTATTAAAGTTCGATGGAATGCTCGTAGAGGACCCGAGTTCACCTGGGAGCGTGAAGATCAGATGAAGAAGAAATACCCGCATTTATTTCCAGAAGATACTTCAACACCTCCAATTGCTTAAAATTTCAGGACGAAATTTATTTAACGGGTAGGTACTATAGTGACAAGAACTTTTCCATGTTTATATATATATATTAAATGAAATTGTTATTTACATGATTAAGTGTTTCCAACATGTTAAGCAATCAAACTTGTTAAGACTTGATTAATTGAAATAGGTTTCATATAGACAATTGACCACCCAAGTTGACCGGTGATTCACGAACGTTAAAACTTGTAAAAACTATACGATGACATATATATGGTTATATATATAGTTAACATGATTTTATTATGAGTATGTATCTCATTAGGTATTTTAACAATGAGTTATATACATAAAAATGAGACTATTAATTTAAGAAACTCGAAAACGATATATATAACGATTATCGTTATAACAACGTCTTACTAGGTACATATGAATCATATTAAGATATTGATACACTTGGTTAATTATGTTAAATGATAAGCAAATATATTATTAAGTGTATTAACAATGAAATACATATGTAAAAATAAGACTACTAACTTAATGATTTCGAAACGAGACATATATGTAACGATTATCGTTGTAACGACATTTAACTGTATATATATCATACAAAGATATATTATATATCATAATATCATGATAATATAACAATTTAACATCTCATTTTTTATAATAAACAACGGGTTAACAACATTCAACAAGATCGTTAACCTAAAGGTTTCAAAACAACATTTACATGTAACGACTAACGATGACTTAACGACTCAGTTAAAATGTATATACATATAGTGTTTTAATATGTATTCATACACTTTTTAAAGACTTCAAGACACTTATCAAAATACTTCTACTTAACAAAAATGTTTACAATTACATCCTCGTTCAGTTTCATCAACAATTCTACTCGTATGCACCCGTATTCGTACTCGTACAATACACAGCTTTTAGATGTATTTACTCTTGGTATATACACTATAATGATCAGCTCTTAGCAGCCCATGTGAGTCACCTAACACATGTGGGAACCATCATTTGGCAACTAGTATGAAATATCTCATAAGATTACAAAAATATGAGTAATCATTCATGACTTATTTACATGAAAACAAAATTACATATCCTTTATATCTAATCCATACACCAACGACCAAAAACACCTACAAACACTTTCATTCTTCAATTTTCTTCATCTAATTGATCTCTCTCAAGTTCTATCTTCAAGTTCTAAGTGTTCTTCATAAATTCCAAAAGTTCTAGTTTCATAAAATCAAGAATACTTCCAAGATTGCAAGTTTACTTCCAAGTTTTCTAAATCCATTCCAAGTAATCATCCAAGATCAAGAAACCTTTGTTACTTACAGTAGGTTATCTTTTTAATACAAGGTAATAATCATATTCAAACTTTAATTCAATTTCTATAACTATAACAATCTTATTTCGAGTGGAAATCTTACTTGAAATTGTTTTCGTGTCATGATTCTGCTTCAAGAACTTTCAAGCCATCCAAGGATCCTTTGAAGCTAGATCTATTTTTATCATTTCCAGTAGGTTTATCCAAGGAACTTGAGGTAGTAATGATGTTCATAATATCATTTGATTCATACATATAAAGCTATCTTATTCGAAGGTTTAAACTTGTAATCACTAGAACATAGTTTAGTTAATTCTAAACTTGTTCGCAAATAAAAGTTAATCCTTCTAACTTAACTTTTAAAATCAACTAAACACATGTTCTATATCTATATGATATGCTAACTTAATGAATTAAAACCTGGAAACACGAAAAACACCGTAAAACCGGATTTACGCCGTCGTAGTAACACCGCGGGCTGTTTTGGGTTAGTTAATTAAAAACTATGATAAAATTTGATTTAAAAGTTGTTATTCTGAGAAAATGATTTTTATTATGAACATGAAACTATATCCAAAAATTATGGTTAAACTCAAAGTGGAAGCATGTTTTCTAAAATGGTCATCTAGACGTCGTTCTTTCGACTGAAATGACTACCTTTTCAAAAACGACTTGTAACTTATTTTTCCGACTATAAACCTATACTTTTTCTGTTTAGATTCCTAAAATAGAGTTCAATATGAAACCATAGCAATTTGATTCACTCAAAACGGATTTAAAATGAAGAAGTTATGGGTAAAACAAGATTGGATAATTTTTCTCATTTTAGCTACGTGAAAATTGGTAACAAATCTATTCCAACCATAACTTAATCAACTTGTATTGTATATTATGTAATCTTGAGATACCATAGACACGTATACAATGTTTCGACCTATCATGTCGACACATCTATATATATTTCGGAACAACCATAGACACTCTATATGTGAATGTTGGAGTTAGCTATACATGGTTGAGGTTGATTCCAAAATATATATAGTTTGAGTTGTGATCAATACTGAGATACGTATACACTGGGTCGTGGATTGATTCAAGATAATATTTATCGATTTATTTCTGTACATCTAACTGTGAACAACTAGTTGTAGGTTACTAACGAGGACAGCTGACTTAATAAACTTAAAACATCAAAATATATTAAAAGTGTTGTAAATATATTTTGAACATACTTTGATATATATGTATATATTGTTATAGGTTCGTGAATCAACCAGTGGCCAAGTCTTACTTCCCGACGAAGTAAAAATCTGTGAAAGTGAGTTATAGTCCCACTTTTAAAATCTAATATTTTTGGGATGAGAATACATGCAGGTTTTATAAATGATTTACAAAATAGACACAAGTACGTGAAACTACATTCTATGGTTGAATTATCGAAATCGAATATGCCCCTTTTTATTAAGTCTGGTAATCTAAGAATTAGGGAACAGACACCCTAATTGATGCGAATCCTAAAGATAGATCTATTGGGCCTAACAAACCCCATCCAAAGTATCGGATGCTTTAGTACTTCGAAATTTATATCATATCCGAAGGGTGTCCCGGAATGATGGGGATATTCTTATATATGCATCTTGTTAATGTCGGTTACCAGGTGTTCACCATATGAATGATTTTTATCTCTATGTATGGGATGTGTATTGAAATATGAAATCTTGTGGTCTATTGTTACGATTTGATATATATAGGTTAAACCTATAACTCACCAACATTTTTGTTGACGTTTAAAGCATGTTTATTCTCAGGTGAATACTAAGAGCTTCCGCTGTTGCATACTAAAATAAGGACAAGATTTGGAGTCCATGTTTGTATGATATTGTGTAAAAACTGCATTCAAGAAACTGATTTCGATGTAACATATTTGTATTGTAAACCATTATGTAATGGTCGTGTGTAAACAGGATATTTTAGATTATCATTATTTGATAATCTGCGCAAAGCTTTTTAAACCTTTATTTATGAAATAAAGGTTATGCTTTGTTTTAAAAATGAATGCAGTCTTTGAAAAACGTCTCATATAGAGGTCAAAACCTCGCAACGAAATCCATTAATATGGAACGTTTTTAATCAATAAGAACGGGACATTTCATTACACACCTCGTAACAAAAATCTAATAAAACTTTGATCGGTTAAGATAGCTACCTGATCATTTATTTCAATAGTACTTAATAATTCTACACACCATTCCCTATATACAGGCCTATGTATAGTGAATAAACATTCTCAATCGTTAAAAGTAGAATTACCATACCTTTGGTAAAGTAATTCCCTGATTCGTTCGGCTAATCCCACTGTTTCTAACGGTTCCCAATCTATCACCCTGGGTACTTCAACATCATTTGACTGAAGAATGTGTAAGTTTCTCTAATATTTTGGATAATCTATCCAACGTCTGTCAAATCTTAAATTAGGGTGTAAATCTTCCTCGTGTATATTTGAATATGAAATGAATTGATGCGGTAGATTTTGTCGGTATTGGTCGTTAATCTCCTGTTCGTCTGCATTCTCAGGAGGAGCATTGTAAGCCTGGGAAGCGGATGAAGATTCACCCCTTTCAGTCTGCAAAACATATTAAACACAATTTTTGTGCATCCAAATATGCATTAGTGTTAGCAAATTCATAAATCAAAACAATTATAATGACATGTTTAAACAATATTAAACTTATACACAATTTCATAAAATTAACAATTCTACACTTTTACAAATAAACATATATGAAAATGTATATAATGTATACAATGTTCATAAGTATTCTACTCAAATAACATGTCAAAATAACCATTACTAGCAATTAAACAAGTTTCAAATGACATTCATATTAAATTAATCAAGTTCATGAATTTTAGACCTAAAAAGTCCACTTTAATGCTCGAAAATCACGTTTAGGATCAAAGTTTTGATCAATTAGCAACCTAAACATGTTACACTACTTAATTAAGCATGAACTAATAACAAAATTCGGCCATAACTCGTTTATATCAAAAAGCTCCAATTTTGCTCAAGAACACAAACCCTAGATTGTTAAAAATTTGAAGTTTAAGGCTTCTAATCATGTTAAATAGCATCAATCTAGGTTATACAAGCATAATACATAAACAATTTAAGCACAATTAGGCTAGAGTTCATCAAAATTATATTTGGTATAATTTTGCTCAATAACACTATAAATCCGAATTAAAGAGTGTATTGTGTAGAAATTTACCGTTCTCCTTGAAAAACTTCTTGGTAGGATTCTTCTCATCATGATTTTAGTGAAGATTTGTTGAAAATAGGTAAAAATCGCGAATTTTGTGTGTGTTTTTGGGTATTTTTTGCAGAAAAATATGTGTGGTGTGTGCTTGGGGACTGGTCTGTCGACCAGTTATCTGTTCTGGAAATTAGAAGCTCCGCGACTGCGGTGGGTTATCCACTCACAAGCTCCGCGACTGCAGTGTTTTTTTTTATAAAACCTTTAGCTATTAAAACAATTAATTAATTAATTTTTAAAATTTTGTTTGCTTTTAGATTGAGTTCGTTTCGATATGTTTATCGAGTTCGTCCCTTGACAAAATTTAAAAATTGTCATTTTAAAGCGATTTTTAAAAGTAAAGATTTTTGGATTTTTAATGTTTTTGGCATACTTTAGATCAATAAAATTAAAAATAATGATAACAAAACTTGTCGCTCCGCCCTCGTGTAATGCAATTTCAGTTCCACGACCTAGTCTTCAACTCACGATGAATTTTAGAAATCATATTTTTAACTTAATGAAATAAAGTACATTTTTTTTTTAAATTAACACCAAACTTAAATTTAAAATGCATATTAATAAAATATCATATAAATATTATTAATATATATATACATTAGTTTACAAACTTATATTTAAAAATAATATAGTTATATATTAATTTTAAAAATAGGGTAAAAATAAAATAAAAATCTTTTTGGTCTTTTATCCCACTTTAATCAATCAAATATTAACAAAAATATACGTCCCTCTTTTCGGTAAAGTAATTTCGGCTATATTACCTAGTTTTACTCCTGACGAATTTATGAAATATTTTGGATTGATTGATTAAAGATATTTATACCTTATGAATAAACGGTAAATTTCGCAATGATGAATTAAATTTTTATCTGATATTAATAATTTCGGTTTATTATACCTAATTTTATTGAATATCAATTTAATACTTTATAGCGAATGATTCAACGTTTATTATCAAAAGGTTAAAAGCAATAAATAAAAAATAAAAACTGTACATACTTACCAGTGAGATAGAATTCTCAGAGACCTGCTTTAGTCGACTCATAAGAGAGTCGTTCGATTTGGTTCTCCATTGCTACATAAGCGTAACCTCGATTTTTCAATAACTTTTCTTCTAGACATATGAACGGTCCTTCTCTGCATAAAGTAACGAACTCGGTATTGGAATGTGTTTGATTGTTCGAATATTTCCCTTCGTGTGACCAGTTTCCGCATTTATGACATCTTTGAAGGTGTCGTGCTCTTATTTTTGTTGCGGATTTTGATTTTCCTCCACCAAAATGTGTCTTATTATGATTGTTCCTGAGTTCTTTCCTTACTTCGTCCATTTTTCCTCTTATGAATGATACCAGTTCACTCGGGAAAGTGTTATTATTACGTTTAGTAATCATAGTGTAAGAGCCAAATATTTCATTGTACATATGTGTAATTAAGTTATTCAAGTTGTGGGGGTTTTCGTTGTGTATTTTAAAATAGAGAAGAATCTGGACTGGACGATCTGCGCGCCGCGCGGTCCAGTGGCGCGCCGCGCCATTACGGGCTGACAGCTCATCTCTTGCTTTTAAATTAGATATTTTAAGGGCTTTTTGGTAATTTCACATGGGACCCGACTTTAAGGCTTGGGATCAGTTGTTGGAGTCTCATTTACTCCATTTCCATGTACCTTATCACTTTCCATTAAATCCTAGAGAGAGAGAAAGTTCTAGAGTGAGAGAGCTCCATTAAAGGAAGAAAGAGGTTGAATCGGGTCTTAGTGCGAGTTCTAAAGTCGTTCATCTAGTCGCTAGCTACGTGGTGATTGTGTTGGTAAGTTATAAAACCTAATTTCTTACTTTAATTGTATTAAGGGTTAGGGTTTGGGTAGTGTTGCACATAAAACCCATTTGTTAGTGAATTAGGGGTTTTTGGGTGAATTTGGGTCATGTAGACTCAAAGTTGACTAACTAGGATTTTCAAAGTATTAATTTATGTTTATGAGCTTAAATTGGTTAGTCAAATTACTAGCACACTTTTATATATGTGAAGGGGTGTTAAGTGGGTTAGTGGATGACCTGAAATGGGTGTGTAGACCTTAAATTGGTCAAATGGGTCAAGGTGGACCTAAGTTAGTTAATGTTTGTGATTAATGCCTAAACCTTGTTTTGAAATATGTTTTAAACCTATCTTGGCTAATGTTAGGGTTTTGGTATGAGTTGACCCAAAATTAGGGTTAAGGGTGCAAATGGGTTGAAATTGCACTTTGGGTCAAAATGGCTTTAGAATGGTGAAATAATTGGTTGACCAACTTGAGTTTGTGATTGATAATATGTATAATGTGATAGGTACGTTACATTGAGGTTTTGCAAGCTCGGGTATCTTTTCACAAGAGATTTTGAGGTGAGTGGAATAATTATATGTGTAGGTATATAATGTATCTATTTGTTGTGGCATGAAATGTGTAGTGTCGATGTGCTAAGACACCACGTTTCACATGATGAGTGAAGCATCGAGGTGTTAAGATGCCACTCGGGGTGAAGCATCGAGGTGTTAAGATGCCACCTAGGGGTGTAGTGTCGAGGTGTTAAGACACCACTCCATAAAATAATGAGTGAAGCACCGAGGTGTTAAGATGCCACTCGGGGTGAAGTACCGAGGTGTTAAGGTGCCACCCTAGGGGTTAGTGATACGAGGTGTTAAGTACCCTAACGGATGTTATGAACATCGATGGCGTTTTCGCGAGCTCCATTCCCTTGTACGATTGGTTAACCATGGTTATTGTGTTGTAAGTGTAAGCATATTATATTATTCGAGTTATATTTATATGCGTTGCTATGCAAGCTTGTGGTATTGGAGATTTATGGCTCATATTCGAGATTATAAGCTAATTGTGTTGCTAACATGTATGCGGTGTTTGAGTAAGTGATTGCAAATAGGTATATTATATATGTATGTGTATAATTATTGCATTCACTAAGCGTTAGCTTACCCTCTCGTTGTTTACCTTTTTATAGGTTCGGTTGTGGACAAGGGTAAGGGCATCATCTTGGATTAAAGATCCCGTTGTTGTTAGGGAACGCTTTTGGAGATATTAGCTTTTGAAGTTTGACCGAGACTTGGGTAGTTTAATCCCAAACACCATGCTCGTAGTGTAGTTTGGTACTTAAACTTTTGATGGTCGAAACTCATATTTTGTATTAAACTTGCAATTGGGACGTGTGGGCCCTGCTTCGTAAAACTCATTTTATTAATGGAATGTGTTAGTTTTACATATTTGAATATGTTGTTAAAAGCGTTTTGTCTAATTATGTCGGGAAGTGGCCAATCTTTTTCACATTTCAAGACTTTTTGGACAGACCAGATCGGCGCGCCGCGCGAGGTTCTGGCATGCCGCGCCAGTAGCTGAACAAACAATTTTTTTTTTTTGATATTTTTCCGCGGGTTCGATTGTGGTTTGGTTTGGGTTGTTTCAAGTGGTATCAGAGCATGGTCTAAGGGATTTAGGCGACTTGAGATAGGTGCCTAGACTTAGACTTTATTGTGTGTACGCTTTATGCGGGACTTGTAGGACTTTGGGTCGGAACGAGAATTCTTAGTGCTAGTGTTTATGTGAATTAACCATGCACTAATTGTTTTGTATTGTTTTAGCAATCATCAAGCGAGATAGACGTGGTACTAGCGAGTTAATGCGACGTGCTCGCGTAACAACTATTAGCTATCGTTGTTACGGGTGTAAATCGTATCAAACAAGCAATGTACGACGATTTTTGAGCAAGATGGGGTGGTGTGGTGTACATGTATATACTTATGTGTTATGTCCTTTCGTTCTTTGTTTAACCTTTTCCGTTTTATAGAATGAAGACGAGAAACGGATACAATAACGATATCAGAGGTACAAGCGAGGACTCCGAATTCACGGCCAAGGTTGAGGACATCTTGAAGAACTACAAGGAGGATTTTCTTGTTAGCGTGAGGAAAGTTTTCAAAGAATCTGTTGACGAGAAAATAACCGATTTAATTAATGAACGAATGAAGGCCACTGTCGAAGAGGCCCTTGACACTAGAAATGTTTATCCTCGTGGTGAAGGAGGCGAAAGGAGGCGGGACTTCCACTATAAGAACTTCAAGGATGCTCAACCCCCGATGTTTAATGGGGTGCGAGATCCGTTGAAAAGCACGTGTTGGATTTCTGATATCGAGGGGGCTTTCCGTACCACGGAGTGTCCTCCCAAAAAGAAGGCGAGGTATGGTTCTAGTATGTTGAGGGAAGAAGCTAAGTTGTGGTGGGACGATAAAATCAATTTATATGGTGAAGAGCAATGCATGAGCTTGACATGGGAGGAGTTTAAGAAGGAATTCTTCAAAGAATACCGAACTTCTTCCGATCTTGATAGAATCCGGGACGAGTTGCACCATTTGCAACAAGGTTCAATGGACTTGGTCACACTCAAGTCTACCTTTTTGGCAAAAACTCGTTTTTGTCCGAAATATGTGGGTGACGATCACAAGCTAATGAAAGATTTCTACCGTACTTTGAATGATGAGTTCAAGGAAAAGATTAGTCGGGGTATGGCTAAGTCTTTTGATGAGTTATTTGAATTGGCTCAGGGTTTTGAGCCGGATGTTCCAAGAAAAAGCGATTTCACGTTTTCCAAAAGAAAGTTTGAAGGTTCTAGTCATTATAACTTTTCGAACAAGAAGAACAAGAACAAGAAGGGTTCCGAGAGTGCGAATAGTTTGAAGAAGGGCGCTTCCGGGGGTTTTTCTTATACGTGCTACAATTGTGGGCAACCGGGTCATATGGCTCGTGAATGTCCTAAACCATCTTTCGGAAACAAGGTCACTTGTTTTAATTGCGGTAAAGAAGGGCATAAGAAGCCGAAGTGTCCCGATTTGCGAAACAATAATGTGAAGCGGTTAGAGAAGGCGGCGGGTACGGCTAGGGGTCGCAACTATTTTATGACCAATGATGAAGCCAAACAATCGAACGAAGTTGTCTCAGGTACTTTCATGGTTAATTCTAATCCGGCAAGGATTCTTTTTGATAGCGGTGCAAATTTGTCGTTTGTGTCTCATAAATTTGTCCCTAAACTTAATAGACCGTTAGCTAAGTTAAGTCATCCTGTAGAAGTCGAAATAGCGGACGGCAAGACGGTGCTAGTGGTCGATGTGTGTAAAAATTGTGATGTTGTGTTTGGTGCCGAAAACTTTAAGATAGATCTCATTCCGATGACCTTGGGCGATTTTGATATTGTTGTGGGTATGGATTGGCTCGATCATAATAGAGCCGATATTGCATGCCATGAAAAATTTATTCGTGTGAAGACCCCAAGTGAAGGAGAGTTAATTATCCATGGTGATAAGCGTAGAAGACTTGTGCCATTATGCACTTTTGCATGGGCACGTCGTCTCCTCGATAGTGGTGGCATGGCTTTTCTTGCCCATATTGTTGATACTCGTGATGAGCCACCACCCATTCGTGAAATTCCGGTGGTTAGTAAATTCGAAGATGTTTTTCCGGACGAGTTACCGGGTGTTCCGGCGGAAAGACAAGTTGAATTTCGCATTGAGTTGGTTCCGGGGGCTACCCCCATTGCTAAAACTCCTTATCGTTTAGCGCTGACGGAAATGCAAGAGTTGTTAAATCAAACCCAAGAGTTGCTTGAGAAGGGTTTTATTCGACCGAGTGCTTCGTCATGGGGCGCTCCGGTTTTATTCGTAAAGAAGAAGGATGGTAGTATGCGGATGTGCATCGATTATCGGGAGTTAAATAAAGTAACGATCAAGAATCGTTATCCATTACCTCGGATTGACGATTTATTTGACCAACTCCAAGGTGCAACGTATTTCTCTAAAATCGACCTACGATCCGGCTATCACCAAATGCGGGTTCTTGAGGAAGACATCGAGAAAACGGCTTTTCGAACGCGTTATGGACATTTTGAGTTTGTGGTTATGCCTTTTGGTCTTACGAATGCACCGGCGGCATTCATGGACCTTATGAACCGAGTGTGCCAACCTATGTTGGACAAGTCGGTAATTGTGTTCATCGACGATATACTTGTTTATTCGAAGCGTATGAACGAACATGAACGTCATTTGCGTGAAGTATTGAAGGCGTCACAAAAGGAGAAGTTGTATGCTAAGTTCTCCAAATGTGAATTTTGGCTAAGGGAGGTTCAATTCCTTGGCCACATTGTGAACAAAGACGGTATTCAAGTAGATCCGGGGAAGATAGAGATGGTGAGGAGTTGGAGACAACCGACTACGCCTACGGAAGTCCAAAGTTTTCTCGGATTGACCGGTTATTATCGTCGGTTTATCCAAGACTTTTCTAAGATCGCTTCTTCATTGACGAAATTGACAAGGAAGAACGCGAGGTTTAATTGGGAGAACGAACAAGAAATTGCTTTTCAATTGCTAAAAGAGAAGTTGTGTCAAGCTCTGGTGTTAGTGTTGCCGGAAGGAGTGGAAGACATGACGGTTTATTGTGATGCTTCGTTAAATGGGCTCGGGTGTGTTCTGATGCAAAGAGGTAAAGTAATCGCTTATGCCTCTCGACAATTAAAGGAACACAAAATGAGATATCCGACTCATGATCTTGAGTTGGCGGCGGTGGTTCATGCGTTAAAAATTTGGCGCCATTACTTGTATGGTGTCAAGAGTACAATTTATTCGGATCATAAGAGTTTGAAACATCTCTTTAATCAACGAGATTTGAATTATCGTCAACGTAGGTGGATGGATGTGGTGAAAGATTTTGATTGTGAAATACTTTATCATCCGGGCAAGGCGAATATGGTCGCGGATGCGTTAAGTCGAAAGAGTCATCACCCGGCGTTACGATTGGGATTGTTACGTATGATTATTACTAACGATTTTCTTGAAAAACTTGGTGTGATTCAATAGAGGCTTACGTTCACAACAAGCATGCGGAGCGAATTATGGGGCAATCGGAATTCATTACTATGGGTTCGCGTGGTTTGTTGTCTTTTCAAGGAAGGGTGTGGGTGCCTAAGATCGGTGATTACCGGCGGGTGCTACTTGATGAAGCACATAAGTCAAAGTATTCCATTCATCCGGGCGTGACGAAAATGTATCATGATTTGAGGAAGGATTATTGGTGGCCGGGCATGAAACGTGATGTTGTAAAGTATGTTGAGCAATGCGTCACGTGTTTGCAAGTTAAGGCCGAGCACCAAAATCCGTATGGTAAGTTACAACTGTTAGAAATCCCGAAATGGAAATGGGAGCACATTACCATGGATTTCATTACAAAGTTACCTAAAACGGCGAGAACCCAATTTGATTCAATGTGGGTGATAGTTGATCGATTGACGAAAAGTACTTTGTTTCTTCCCATTAAGGAAGCGATATCGTCGGAGACCTTGGCTAAGTTGTTTATCAAGGAAGTCATCTCTCGACACGGAGTTCCTATATCGATTATTTCGGATCGAGATACTCGTTTTACATCTCGGTTTTGGGAAAAGTTTCATGAAGATATGGGTACACAATTGAAATTGAGCAGGGCGTATCATCCTCAAACGGAGGGTCAAACCGAACTTACGAATCAAACTTTGGAGGATATGTTACGGGCAGTGTTGTAAATCTCCCGAGATCTCCCCGAGATCTCCTCCGAGATCTCGTTTTTAGAAGGCAACCGAGACGAGATGTTCATCTCCCGAGATTTCTCGGTCAACGGGGTCAAACTTAGTCAAAGCCATGATTTCTCGGATATTCTTTCCAATTTGTAAGATTTTCTTGTAAAATTCGTAATTTCTAAGATTTTCTCGCTCATTTCTCATATATTTTTGAAAAATCTCGTAAAAACGTATATAAATATACAAATATTTATGTTTTTATGTATATTTTTATTAAAAAAAAAACTATAAAGTCAACGTAAGTCAACGTCCGAGATCTCCCCGAGATTATTCCGAGATGCCGAGATCTCCCTAAAAAAGTCCAAACGAGATCTCCCCGAGATCCGAATTCTCCAACCTTGGTTACGGGCGTGTATTATTGATTTTGGTGGTAGTTGGGACGAGCACTTATCTTTGGTGGAATTCTCGTACAATAATAGTTATCATACTAGTATCGGGATGCCGCCATATGAGATGCTTTATGGGCGTAGGTGTCGAACCCCGATTTGTTGGGGAGAAATGGGACAAAAGGAAATCGGGAGTACCGATTTGGTCTTAGAGACGAATAGCAAAATTGATATGATTCGAGAGCATTTGAAAAAGGCTCAAGATAGGCAAAAGTCGTATGCCGACAAACGTAGATGAACGATCGAATTTCAAGAAGGTGACATGGTGATGCTTAAGGTTTCGCCATGGAAGGGTATTATTCGATTTCGAAAATGGAGAAAGTTAGCTCCTCGGTTTATTGGACCATTTAAGGTTTTAGCTAGTGTTGGTGAAGTCGCGTATCGTTTGGAATTACCCGAAGAGCTTGCGGGGATCCATAATACATTTCATGTTTCCCATCTCCGTAAGTGTCTAGCGGATGATTCATCTTGGGTACCATTAGACGAGATTGAGCTAAATAATAAGTTAGAGTATATTGAGGAACCGATTTCCATACTCGATGAGAAGGTCAAAAGGTTGAGACATTGATAATGCTAAAAACGAACATATATTTCATAGAATTATCCCTCAAGAAAGACAAGCTTTTAGTTGTGATTGTTCTATTTACAAGTGATATTCGTTTAAATAATAAAAGGTGAAGACAAAAGACAGATTCGACAAATTGAAGACGCAAACGACCAAAAAGCTCAAAAGTACAAAGTACAATCAAAGTGGTTCCAATTTTTGATTAGAAACATCTCAAAATTACAAGAGTACAAGAAGCAAAATGCAAAATACAAGATATTAAATTGTACACAAGGACGTTCAAAAATCCGGAACCGGGACTAAAGTCAACTCTCAACGCTCGACGCAACGGGCCGAAAATTACAAGTCAACTATGCCTATAAATATAATATAATATATATATAATTATAATAAAATTATATATATATTATATATTATAAAAATCCAGCGGCTATACTGTTGCAAATCTGAATGGCAGCTGAAACCGACGGCCATGCGATCGCATGGCCTGGAGGAAGAAATCCCATGCGATCGCATGGCAAGCTGGGACAGGCCTCACCTATAAATCTCGCATGTTTTGGACGTAAAAAACACACCTTTTTCTAATTTCTTTCTCTTATCTAATGTACCAAGTATCAATCCAATTAGTAATCTCAATTAGTAATTTTAATTTTAAGTTAGTGATAATAATAAGGTTGGGTTAGTCGAATGTTTTAAAGTCTTGTAAGTCGGAACTCTGTCTGTGTAACGCTACGCTATTTTTAATCACTGTAAGTTATGGTTAATGTTATTTTTAATTTAATGTCTCGTAGCTAATTTATTATTATGCTTATTTAAGACGAAGTAATCATGATGTTGGGCTAAAAATATTAAGATTGGGTAATTGGGCTTTGTACCATAATTGGGGTTTGGACAAAAGAACGACACTTGTGGAAATTAGACTATGGGCTATTAATGGGTTTTTATATTAACTAAACGATACCTCGTTAATTTAATATATAGACTTATAATTTGACGTATTTATATATAACCACATACGCTTGACTGGGTACGGTGGGCGGGATATCTATAAATACCAATAATTGTTCATTTTACCGGACACGGAACTGGATTAATAGTTAATAGACTTGTTGAAACAGGGGTGGATTACATTCAAGGGTAATTGGTGTAATTGTTAACAAAGTAATAAAACCTTGGTTTACACGCAGTCGATAACCTGGTGTATTCATTAAACAAAGTATTAAGACCTTGTTACAATTCGAATCCCCAATTAGTTGGAATATTTGACTTCGGGAATAAGAATAATTTGACGAAGACTTTCGCACTTTATATTTATGACTGATGGACTATTATGGACAAATCCGTATGGACATATCGAATAATCCAGGACAAAAGATAATTAACCCATGGGAATAAACTAAAAATCAACACGTCAAACATCATGATTATGGAAGTTTAAATAAGCATAATTCTTTTATTTCATATTTAATTGCACTTTTAATTATCGCACTTTTATTTATTGTCATTGTATTTAATTGCACTTTTAATTATCGTACTCTTTAATTATCACAATTTTATTTTATCGCACTTTTATTTATCACAATTTCATTATCGTTATTTATTTTACGCTTTAAATTAAGTCTTTTATTTATTTAATACTTTATATTAGGTTTTAACTGCGACTAAAGTTTTAAAAATCGACAAACCGGTCATTAAACGGTAAAAAACCCTTTTTATAATAATAATATTACTTATATATATATTTGTATTTTTATAAATTTAAAAATTATAGCGTTAAGCTTGTTTAAGTGTATCCCTGTGGAACGAACCAGACTTACTAAAAACTACACTACTGTACGATTAGGTACACTGCCTATAAGTGTTGTAGCAAGGTTTAGGTATATCCACTCTATAAATAAATAAATATCTTGTGTAAAATTGTATCATATTTAATAGTATTTCGTTGTAAAAATAATACTATTTCCTAGTACGCCTCGCACACATCAAGTATTTTTGGCGCCGCTGCCGGGGACAATTCTGCTTAAACGCCGAAAGCGCAACGCTAAATATATATATAAAAAAAGATTTTTATTAATTTTTAGTTTACTTTTATAAAAATACGCTTTTGTAAAAATACATTTTAAAAATACAAAAATATAAAAAGAAAAACAAAATTTAAATATTTTTAAGAGATTGTTAAATATATAAGTTTTATAAAGTTTCTTTATTTTTATTTTAGTTTGTAAAAATTTAAGTTTTATATAAATATTTTGTATAAATATAAAACAGAAAAAATAATAAAAAAATAATAATAAACATTCGGCCCGATTACCGTTACAGCCCAACCCTGGCCCGAAATCTAAATCCATGCGATCGCATGGAATTTTAAAGCGAAGACCATGCGATCGCATGGCCCTGTCTGACACGTCAACAGTCAACCCTGATTCTGCATTAATTACGGAGTATTATTTAATTAATAATTAGAAACCCTAATTAGGTTTGAGTTTTTAATTAATTAGTTTTTAGAATTAATTTGTATTTTAAGTTTATTTAGTTTTTATAAATTATAAAATTAATAGTTTTATAAAATAAATAATATAAAAATAATATTTTTATAAGATTGTACTTTTTACAACTTTAAGTTTATCTTTTTATATTTTGTTTCTTTTT